>NC_091469.1:120558007-120868840 GCF_036971445.1 Narcine bancroftii | reverse complement strand
AGCCAGCAACATGCAGTCTTATGCAGTCTGGTAACTTCCAGTCTTGTTGAGTTATTGATAGCGTATCAATTTTATTCCCATAATTTTTTTAATTTTTTTTAAAAATTGCACTGGACAAGTTGCTGAGGCCGGACAAACTAGACAGAAGCTCCAGACTGATTCTATCCTGGCTACTCTGTTTCAATGACTTTCTGCAAGCCTGTACTCAAATTGTGGGTTCAGATGACAACAAGCTGCATCTACTACGATTGTTGGTTAGTCACTGCACTACACAGTGATCAGGGGCAGCACTACGTACGAAGAGGCAATGAACAAGCTCCAAAACCAGTACAGGCCGAGGATGAATGAGGTCTACGTGAGACATCTCCTCACCACTCGCAAGCGGCAACCTGGTGAGACCCTTGAAGAATACTTTTGAGACCTGCGTAAACTCTGGTGAGCTTGCGACTGCAGGGACATTACTGCAGATGTCTGTACTGTGTAGCAGGCATCTGATCAAATTATATTCGGCAGCAGTTGCTGGAACAGAATGAACTGACCTTGAAGAGGGCCTTTAAGATATCCAAAATATTGGATGTAGCCCTCTGTAACATGGGCTCATTCTCCTCTGACAATGCGGCCACCTTGTGGGGAATGTGGGTACTACCATCTTGGGACACAGGGTCCCAGGCAGCCACCAAACAGGGGCACCGACTTCACTTCAGCCACCACCGCTGTTGCTGAGCACCCGAAGTGCTACTTCTGGGAGCTGCCCAGCCAAGGAAGCTGTATGCTCAGGATGTGTGAAAAAGGAATACTACATAAAAGTTTGTAAGTCCAGACTTTCTCCTTTTCCTAGCAGTGCCATGTGTGACCAGTGGGGCAGCTATCATCTTGGCCAGCGTCACTTCTGGCATCACTTCCACCCCGAGCAACAGTACCACGTGCATGCCATGGAGGCCGCCATCTTGGCCAGCGTCACTTCCAGTGTCACCTCCACTCCCGAGCAACACACTGCATAGACTTTATGGGGCACACCATCTTGCTGATCCAGATTGGACAATGACCTCGTACTGGCAATGATCACACTCAATCAGGACAGCCCTCACCAGCTTGTCCATTCAATGATGGATGTGAAGGTAAATGATTGCTTAACGAACTGTTGGTTTGACAGCAAAAGCATGGAGAGTTGTGTGTTCCAACATCACGTCTGGCCATCCTCAGCTGCATCACGGAACATGGAATCACTGGCCCAGACCCCAACAGCATGCGTCCCCTGTTGGAACTCCCACTCCCCCACAGTCAAAAGGCCCTGAAAAGGATCCTGGGGCTCTTTTCGTATTATGCTTATAGGTCCCCAACTTCACAGACAAGGCCTGCCCCCAGTGAAAACCACCTCCTTCCCTCTGTCGGCAGAGGCTCAGGCAGCCTTCATCCATATCAAAGGAGACATCACCAAGGTCATAATGTATGCCATGGATGAATCCATCCCATTCCAGGTGAAGTGCAATTCCTCTGTCTTTGCCCTAGCTCTCCCCCTTAACCAAGCAGGCAGACCAGTGGTGTTTATCTCCAGTACCCTCCATGGTCCCAAGATCTGGTAATCCTCCATTGAGAAGGAGGCCCAGGCCATTGTTGAGGCAGGTGGCATTAGAGGCACTACTTGGCTGGCAAATGATTTATCCTGCTGACTGACCAATAGGCAGTTACTTTTATGTTTAATAATAAGCAGAGGGGTAAAATCAAGAAGGACAAGATTCTGAGGTGAAGAATCTACAACTACCTACAACTATGACATCTTGTATTGGCCTGAGAGGTTCAACAAGCCTCCAGATGCCCTGTCCCAGGGAACATGCACCAGCGCGCCATCCGACTGATCCAAGCCCTCCTCGATGACCTCTGCCACCCTGGAGTCACCAAGTTTTTTCATTTTATCAAAGCCCGAAGCCTCCCTTACTCCATCAACGTTGTCAGGCTACTGACCAGAAATTGCCAGGTCTGTGCTGACTGTAACCCATGCTTCTACCACCCCGACAAGTCACACCTGATAAGGCTACCTGTCCCTTTGAACGCCAAAGCACAGATTTCAGGGGGCTCCTGCCCTCCTCGAACTGAAATGTGCACTTTCTCAATGTTATTAATGAGTACTCACAGTTCCCATTCACCATCCCCTACCTGGACATGACCATGGCCACAGCCATAGAGGCACTGCGCAACATCTTTGCCATATTCAGGTACCTGAGCTACATCCACAGTGACTGGGGGTCCTCCTTCATGGGTGACAAGTTGTGTCAATACCTGTTTGCGCAGGACATTGCCACTAGTAGAACCACCATTTGGAAGGCAGTCCTCCTAGCCCTGAAATCGAAAGGCCTGCCCATTTCCCTTTGGCAAAAATGTCTTCTCCGAGGCACTTCACATGATTAGGTCTCTCCTGTGTATGGCCACCAAGACCACACCACAAGAATGTATGTTCTCCTTCCCCAGGAAGTTCACATCAGGGACCACGCTGGTTGATATCCCCAAGACCAGTCCTGCTCAGGAGGCAAAAGACCAACCTATTTGTTAAGAAGGTCCATCTCCTCCATGCCAATCCCCAAAATCCCTATGTGGTGTACCTGGATGGGCACGAGGACAATGTCTCTGACTGCGACCTAGTATGTGCGGGAGATCCCGAGACTGTCACTGACCATCCAGTGAGCACCACCACCAGGAATGACTACCACATACCTGAGCCCCCTGCCCCAATCTACTCTCCAGCTGCTCCTACCACCATGACCAACCACTACATACCACTGAGTCACTGCCGGCACTACAGTGGTCCCAGAGCCAGAAGACACCACCAGACTGGCTGAACTTGTGAAGGACACAGAACACACCCCACCCCACTGGATTTTCTTTTAAAAGAGGGGGTGAATGTGGTGTTACCATGTGGTGTTACCATGTGGTGAATGTGGTGTTACCATGGCTAGTTGTTCTATTTGTACTGTCTTGGTGGTTATGGCTGGCCTGGCTCCCTGCTGCCTAACCGTGTGACTCCTCCACTTGGAATTCCCAAATAAAGGCGGTTACGCCTAAATCCCTCCTCCAGTACAAACCTAGGAATTGGGCCAGCATCATGAGTGCACGTTCAGTCTTAAGGGAATAAAAGCGTGTTATTCTGGTAACTTCCAGTCTTTTGGAGTTATTGATAGCATATCAACTCTAAAACTGAAAATGCTGGAATACACAACAGCAGGGCTGGATTAAGCTCGTGCGGAGCCTATAGCATATGTTATAAAGGGGCCCTATTAAAAAAATACACATAAATATTAAAGCACATAAATGTTTTACTTATATAGCAATTAAAAATTTTCATTTGCTGTACAGCCAGATAATATGACAAACACATCTGACATTTCATAGTATTAATTACATGTAGGTATCAATTTCAAATGTCAAAAGTAACAAAACTATAATTTAAAAGTTGCATTTCTAGATTTGGCATGAGCAAATTTGTTGATGATACTGGAAATGTTTATTTTACTCAGAAGTTCAGTTCAGTGCTCATTAGATTAAAAGTGGCTCAGACATCACAGACATCTCAAACAGTGCAAATGCAGTAAAAGCACATTACAGCTCAAACATTGTCAGAATGAACTCTTTTTAAAGACTTCTTCCAGTGTTGTCTGCTTCATTAAAAGAGGTTTCTGTCAAAGCAGTCTCTCTTTAATTGAGTGAACACCCATAATCTCATGCTCACTGACAAATGAACGTTGTTCTATCCCATCAATTAACTGATCGCACATTTTAACCATATCATCAATGGACATTTTTTCACCTGTGCGCACAATGTCCTCGTCCTCATTACTACTCTCCTCATGCTTATCAACACCATTTCAGCAATTTCCCCATCACTCAAGGAATGCACAACATTGTCAATGTTCAGCTCTTTTTCGATGTCAGCTGCCTCTAATGTGTTTACATTTTCTGCTGCAATATTTTTGGTGTAGGCAATAATTCTTCTCTTGCTACTGACACAAAACCCTTCAGTCTTAATTTTCATCGAACATTGTTGACAGCCAAAGCTTATGCCAAGCATGTTTCAGTTATATTTCTGCATGCATTAACAAGTGCATAATCTGCAGAAGTTTTTTTTCACTACAGATTTTCAGATATTTTATATTGTGACGCTTCTTAAATTTTAGCAGCCAACCCTGTGAATATTCACACTCACCCTCAAGGTTCAGTTCTTCATGGAATTTTTGCGCTTGTTTCATTACAGACAGACCAGTCAGTGGCATGTGTTCACTTCGTTGTCGCACCCACTCAATAAGCACTTGATCAATATTTATGATTTTTGCCCTATGCAAAGTTTTCCTTTTATTCATCCATCTGTGGTCATCACTCTCACTGTAAAACTTCAACAACTGTTCTTTCTGTTTCCTAAAATCATACATGGTGGACAATCTCACACCATAATCTTCCATTTGACAACACACAGATACGCCACTATCAAGCTTCCACATAACTCCACCTTTTGTACATCTCACCGCTACCCATCGGGGACCCAGCAGCTCTCTTTGCCATGTTCATAGTCTTCACAGAGGCTTCCGACTGGTAGTGTCAACTTGGAGGACGGATAGTGATGACACTAATGACTACCACATACCTGAGCCCCCTGCCCCAATATACTCTCCAGTTGCTCCTACCACCATGACCAATCACCACATACCACTGCCAGCACTACAGTGGTCCCAGAGCCAGAAGATGGCTCTTATAAAGTAATGATCATGCTAATCAGCGACAGTGAGTTGTTCTTATAAAGTGGTAATTGCACTAATTAGCGATGGCGCGTGCATGAAGGGACATTTATTAGGTGATTATACCGCAAATTACTGACGTAGATCCTGACGAGATACATGGGAGTTGAACGAGGGTCGCATAAGGATAAGTTTGGTGCCAAACTCCATCTTTGATGAGCAGATATCATCTACTGAAAAAAGTGCTGGTTTTTGGAGATTGCCGGTTTTCAGAATTCCAGATAAATTTTAGGCACCTGTATTTTGAATATATCATAAAATGAATTTTGCTATTTGAGGGAGTTTTTAAGTATAAGTATGTTGGGATCAATCTTTTAAAATAATTGATTGTAAAGAGATTTTGAAAATTCCATGGTCCAAAATTGCTCAATAAAGTCAAATTAGATCTAATGACAGAACTTCCTGAATTACACACATAAGTATGTACTCCTATACTTGAGAAGGTAAAGGTCAGTAAGAGCAAGGATATGGCTCTGGGTAGATGTACATAAAAAAATTTGATGTGCAAAAGAATGCAGGCTTGGAAGGAAACCAGAAGTTGGCATCCTGAATTTATGTGGGCAAATTAAGGATAATTTTCAACTCTGTGCTCCTAAAACTAGAGGGCATAGATTTAAGACGAGGGAGTACGAATTAAAAGGGACTGAAGGGGAAACTTTACCACAGAGGGGGTGGTACATATATGTACCTGCCAGAGGAAGTGGTAGAGATGGGTACAATTATGATATTGAAAAGACCTTTAGATACATACTATAGATGGGATAGTGTACCTGCCTAAATGTGCTTTAACGTCAACACTCGCCAAGTGCAGGCGTAGGAATTTAGAATGGACTTAGTTGGGCTGAAGGGCTTGTTTCCATGTTGTGTGACTTTGATGAAAACATCTCTCAAAACTGTGAAGATCAATTTGAGATGCTACACCAACAATCAAAGTTAGTAACTATGTTTTTATAACAATGATTGAACTTGGTTTACAAATTAAAACTACATTTCTTTCATTGTGGTCAACAAGTGATTTCGGTTTCAATTAGTAAAACTTTTTCACATTACCTTTCTGTTCCTGTTGACAGATCTTGGTATAATCTTGCTGGTAACTTGAATCTTTAAAGTTCTACCAGTGGAGTTTTGTTTACTGTGCAAGTCATTACATGCCCGATAAATCAAATTAGGTGTGTTCTTTCTTGAATATAGTTCATAAGACATAGGAGCAGAAATAAATTATTCAGCCCATTGAGTCTGCCCCATAAAGATACCTGTACAAAAGCCAAATATTTAAGTGTGTTAACATCCACAATTAATCCTGCCCTCGAACACATTATCTTTTTGTTTAGAAATGTTTGAAAGCAGCATAGTTTTATTAGGGTTCCACATCATCTGATTAAATGTGATCCTGCAGGGATGTCCTTTTCAGCCCTACATAGGTATTTTTTTTTTCTGTTTATAGGTTTAGCAACTTTATAAAGCGATTTTGCTATTTGTTGTTTCCATATCTCTTCCTTTTTATTAGAATCTACAATTCATGGGAGATGTTCTCTGGCTAGAAGTCACTCCTCACACATCAGATTGGTATTCTTCTCAAATCTTCCATCTTCAAGGTATGTGAATGATTAGGAGTAGTATAATCAAAATCAAAGAAAAACATACAGCATTTTCCTTGGAGATCTGGTCTTATATTATCAACAAACCAGATTTTTTGAATGAAAGCTCAGTGCGACAGTTACTTGGGTTTGACAAACCTCTGCCTAAGCAACTATGCTTCACTTAAGGGATAATCTTATAATATTGCTGATTCCTCTTGTCAGTTTTTGGATCTCTTTTTTTTTGGGATAACAGTTATTAAAGCACTTGAACAAGATTCCGGCAGCTTCTATTCTTCAGTAACTTGTTTTAACACATCTCCAAATAAATTAGATAAATCATCATAAAAAAATTATAAAATTCCACAGGAAATCCATTATCCCTTGGGGACTTTCCATTTGGCATTTCTGGTACAGCTTCCTTGATTTCAAAATCTGTAAATGGAGATTCCAATTCCTGAATATCTTTCTCATCTAATACCGGTAACCTTCATTTAGATAAATAAGATCCAAAAGAACCATTATCTTGCTTCCTCTCAGAAGTATATAATTTTTGATAGAATGAATAAAACTGATCATTAATTTCTTGAGGTTTATAGGTAATTATTGAATTCTTTTTAATGGCATTAATAGTCCGAGATGCCTGTTCACCTTCCAATTTCCAAGCAAGTACCTTATGAGCTCTTTCTCCCAACTCATAATAACGTTGTTTAGTTTGATTAATGAAACGCTCAAACTGATAAGTTTGTAAAGTATTATAGTGTGGCGGCTCACCACTAGGCAGGTGAACCGGCCCCGCTTGTAAGCCAAGCGGCGGGGCAGCCAGCCAAAATGGCACCATCGGGGGTTTTCCCTTCCTCCCAGCACGGGGCTCAGAAGCCTGCGCTGGGGGACCACGTGATACCTGGGTGACGTCAGCGCCCTCCAGCGCAGTTTTCAGCCAGGTCTGGGCTGGGAGTATAAGTGCAGCCAGCAGCCCAGCTAGCTCAAACCGTCTGGTTGTGTGTGTTCTTTCAGAAGCAGTGTAGTTACCGCTACAATTGGTGACCCCCGACTGGTTCTTTGAACCCATCATGAGCGAGCTTGGGATAAGCGCTATAGCCGTGAAACTGCCTGAATTCTGGGTTCAGGAGCTGGAGACCTGGTTTGGCCATGGGGAGGCTCAGTTTCACCTCTGCCAGATTTCGTCTGACACGACCAAATTCTACCACGTGGTCGCTGCCCTGGACCAGGCCACCGCAAGTATAGTGCCTTCGACACTGGGCATGTACCTGGCGGTGCAGCATTTCCTCTGCACCTCGTTCAGCACCCACCTGCCGAAGACATCAATACGAGATCATCAAGCGAGTGCTTACTGGAGTGCTTACTGGATCCCTTGGACTATCCAGGCACCAGTGTGCCGCTCGGATGCTGCACCTCGACGCCCTAGGGGACAGGTCCCTGATGGAACTGATGGACGAGATGCTCGCGCTCATGGGTGATCACACCAACTGCCCACTCATTTTCCTCGACCATATGCCCAGGGACATCCAGCTGCTGCTGGTCCAGGGGAGCTTCACCGACCTGAAGGTCGCCCAGAAGGCCGAAGAGCTATGGCTCACATAATTCCTGGAGGGCTCAGTGGTCCAGCAGGTCATAAAGCACAGGTGCGACCATGCCAAGCCTGCCCCTAGTGCTGTGGTAGGGGCTGGGGCCCTGAAGAGCATAATCAAGGCCACAGCATCCGCTCCAGGCTTCTGCATCTACCACCAGCACTGAGGAGCCAAGGCTTGGAAGTATCGTCAGCCCTGCTGGATCCAGGGAAATGAGCAGGCTGGCCATTGTTAATGGCTGCAGCGGCTGGCCAAGGACACAGCCTCCTTTACCTGCAGGACTCAGTCAGCGACCGGCGGTTCCTCATTGACACTGGAGCCTAGATCAGTGTCATCCCAGCCACAGCCGTCGAGTCCAGGAACCGACCTCGTGGACCTCCCCTCCGTGTGGCCAACGCAACAGAAATCCGGACGTACGGAGACAAGACAGTCAACTTCCAGATTGGCCAACGAAATTTTGCGTGGAGGTTCACCGTCTTGTCCCTCCCAACCACCATCCTGGGTCAGATTTCCTCCTCGCACACAGGCTTCTGGTGGACATTCGAGGTAGGCACCGGGTGGATGCATGTACCTTCCAGGCCATTTGCCTCGATGCCTCTTGCTCAGAGCCACCGCAGATGGCCATGATCAGCACGCCCAGAGACAAGTTCCAGCGAATCCTGGATGAGTTCCCGACCCTCCTCAAGCCACAGTTCTCCGCTGCCTCATCGCGCCACGAAGTGTTCCACCACATCCCCACCCAGGGCCCACCTGTTCATGCCAAGGCACGCCGGCTCCCGCCTGACAAGCTCCAGGTGGTGAAGGAGGAGTTTTCACACCTGTCAGAATTGGGAATCATTTGGCGGTCCAACAGCCCATGGGCCTCACCGCTCCACCTGGTCCCAAAGCCTCCGGAGGCTGGCGTCCCTGCGGAGACTATTGACGGCTCAACAAGACAACAGTTCCTGACCATTACCCCATCCCTCACATTCAAGACTTTATGGCCAACCTGCACGCTGCGAGGGTTTTCTCCAAGGTTGACCTGGTGCGTGGATATCACCAGATCCCTGTGCACCCTGAGGACATACCCAAGATGGCCATCATCACCCCCTTTGGCTTGTTCGAATTCCTGCACATGCCGTTTGAGCTCAAGAAAGCCACTCAGACCTTCCAGCACCTCATGGACTCTGTGGGGAGGGACTTGGATTTCATCTTTATTTATTTGGATGACATCCTCATTACCAGCAAGGACTGGGTGCAACATAAGGCACACGTATGCGTTCTTTTCTCTCGGCTGGCTGACTTCAGCCTTACCATCAACCCGGCCAAGTGCCAGTTTGGGAAAGAATCCATGCAGTTCCTGGGCCACATCACGGCCGAAGGAGCCACGCCCGGCGCTGCGAAGGTTGCCGCTATTGAAGAGTTCCCCCACCTGGACAGCCTCAAGGGGCTGCAGGAATTTGTGGGTATCGTTAACTTTTACAACCGCTTCATCCTGGGAGCTGCACGCATCATGCAGCCGCTATTCACCCTTATTGCAGCCAAGCACACTTGGAAACCAGAGCCTGCACAGCATTCGAGGTCACCAAGGATGCCCTCGTGAAGGCCACCATGCTCGCCCACCTGCACACCGACGTGCATATGGCACTCTCTATTGATGCCCCTGCCACAGCTGTCGGTGCCGTCCTGAAGCAGCAGGTGAATGGACATTCTTCAGCCATCTGTTCTGCCTGCCAGAACGCAAGTATAGTGCCTTCGACCACGAGTAACTGGGCATGTACCTGGCGGTGCGGCATTTCCTCTATTTTTTGGAGGGGAGGACTGTTACCATCTTCACTGACCACAAACTCCTCACCCAGGAGCTTGCAATGGCAAAGGATCCCTGGTTGGCCCGCCAGCAGCGTCACCTCTCCTTCTTGTTGAAATTTACCACCAACATTCAGCACAAGGCGGGGAAAGACAATGTGGTTGCCGATGCACTCATGCGACCAGACATCTGCGCTCTAATGCCTGGCCTCGACTTCGACCAGCTTGCTCGGGACCAGAAGTCTGATGAGGAGACGAGGGCCTTCAAAACCGCCATCACAGGCCTTCACCACTTGGAGTCGGGAGGTCTCAGAACCGCAGGCCAGTGATGGCAATTTTGAAGGCCCTCGGCACCACTCGCCAGACATCTCCACCGACTCCTGCTCCCGAGCACTATTGCATGGTTGGGTCACTCGGTTTGGCGTCCAGGGTCACCTCACCAGCGATCGGAGCACCCAGTTCACATTTGCGCTCTGGGCACAGCTCACCAACAGGTTGGGGATCCAGCTACACCGCACCACCGCCTACCACCCGCAAGCCAAAGGACTGGTCGAACTTCTGCACCGCCACCTTATGTCGGCACTCATGGCCCGCCTCACTGGTCCCGACTGGGCGGACATACTGGCTTGGGTGCTCTGGGCATCTGCTCCACTCCCAATAAAGATCTGCAGGCGTCATCAGCTGAGCTGGTCTACAGTGTGCCGCTGGCACTACCTGGTGAGTTTGTTAATGCACCTCACAATCCCCAGTGGTCGCCGCACGAACTACTTCCTCACCTCAGGGCACACTTGGACTCATTCAAACCCCCACTGCCGCCCAGGCATGGCACCCGCCTGTCTCACGTCCCTGATGAACTGCTTTCTGCGGAGTACATTTTCATTCGGTGGGGCCCGACCACGGTACCTCTGCAGCGACCGTACGAGGGGCCGTACAGGGTTGTACGGCGTTCTGGCTCTACGTTCATGCTAGACATTGGCGCCAGGCGGGAGCTGTTTACCGTGGACAGGCTGAAGCCAGCACACCTTGATTCCACCAAGCCCGTGGTCATAGCCCAGCCCAAGAAGCGAGGCCGCCCGGCGAGAAAGGAGCCGGTTCTGGGGGGGATGCTGTGTGGCGGCTCACCACTAGTCAGGTGAACCAGCCCTGCTTGTAACCTCGCAGCAGGGCAGCTGGCCAAAATGGCACCATTGGGGGTTTTCCCTTCCTCTCAGCATGGGGCTCAGAAACCCACACTGGGGGACCACGTGATACCCGGGTGACGTCAGTGCCCTCCAGCGCGGTTCTCAGCCAGGTCCGGGCTGGGAGTATAAGGGCAGCCCAGTAGCCTGCAATAAACTAGTCTGCTCACTGAGCTCAACCCGTCTGGTTGTGTGTGTTATTGCAGGAGCAGAGTAGCTGCCGCTACAATAACGTAATTTCAATTTCGCTAATGCAGCATTTTTGTCTTCGGTCACATCTTTCTGAAAATCTTTCTTTAACTCAGCAATCTGATTTTCCAACATTAAACTTTCTGCCATATGTTGTTTCTTAACTTTCGTAGAATAACTAATAACTTGTACCCTCAAATAACCTTTTAATGCATCCCATACTACAAAATGACTAATCACAGATTTAATATTTTCAGTCAAAACTAAAGAAATATTCTCTTTAACAAAAGTAACAAACTCTGTTTTTTTCAATAACATTGCATTAAACCTCCACCTATACGACGAATGTGCCACTTCTGAACTTTCACAGGAAAAAAGTAATAATGAGTGGTCTGATAGAACTCTACTTTTATATTTAGCTTGCAGTGCCCTGTAGGTGTGCTGATACCAAAAAAAAAATCAATCCTAGAAAACGAATCATGTCGTGATGAATAAAAAGAAAAACTTTCTCTGTAGGATTAATCTTTCTCCAAATATCTACCAGATTTAAATCTTTCATCAATGCATTGATTAGTATTGCCATCTTTGATTTCCTTATACTCTTGGGTTTTTGACCAATAAATGTTCCAAAACACAATTAAAATCTCCCCCAACTAAAATATTTTCATTAACTTGAGTTAACAATAAAAAAGCTTCTGAAATAAACTGCCCATCATCTATATTAGGTGCATAAAGATTAAGCAAAGTTCAAGATTCAGCAAAAATTTTACAATTCACCCGTAAAACTCTACCTACATTTTCCTCTGAAGATTCCAATTCAAATCATAAATTTTTATGAATGAATAATTTGATTGTGAATTCCATTAATATTAATAGTCATATATTCAATGTATTCATTTTACCCAACCGTTTTCACCTCTCTCCCACCTTTTCAATCCTTCCATCTCCCTTCTTCTAAAATCACTCTTTAGATTGTTCTTACTCTTTACTATACGTGATGACATAACTAGTAGGAAAATAACAAAAACCATAAGAAAATCAAAGAATATTTTTAAAGAAAACAACATTAAATCCCCCTTTACTTAGTTGCCCTTGCCACCTCTCAAGACAACCACAACTCCCTATTCTACATGGGTTGCAGTATGTACCACAAATGCCAACAGATTTTGCAGTGGGCAGATCTTCCCCCCCTTCTCATCCTGCCCCAGAGAAATCACTATATATTATTCTTAAAAAATAACAAATCCTTTTTTTAAACCTTTTTTCCTCAAACATCTGTACTCAAACTATTAACATTCCAACTTATTTATATACAATATCTTAACAATCCTTTTAGTATTTCCTTTACTCCTCTTCTTGTTGCTTATTTGGTAATTGGTCTGCAAAGTGACAAACTTCTTCTGGATCTGAAAACAATCTATTTTGCCCACCAGGGATTAATATCTTCAACACTGCTGGCTGCTGTAACACAAAGCTATAACCTTTTTTCCATTGTACAGTTTTAGATTAAATTCCTTTTGCTTTTTTAAAAGTTCAAAGCTAATATCTGGATAAAATTTTTTTCCCCATTGTACTCCAATGGTTCCTGATTTTCTTTCACTCTTTTCATTGCCAGTTCCAATATTTTCTCTCTTGTTGTATATTGTAGAAGTTTTACTAGTATGGATCGCAGTTTCTGCTGTAACTGTGGCTTTGGTCCCAATACTCTGTGGGCTCTTTCAATTTCTATTTCTTCTTGGAGTTCTTCTACTCCCAAGATCTGTGGGATCCATCTTTTTATAAATCCTTTTTTATCTGCCCCTTCTTCACCTTCTTTCAGGCCCACTATTTTTAAATTATTACGTCTGCTGAAATTCTCTAAAATGTCAATTTTTTTGAGTCAATAAATCATGTTTCTTCTTAAACTCCTTATTTCTATCTTCCAATTTTTCTCTTGACTCATTCACCTGCATTTCCATGCCTATCACTGTCTTCCACTTCATCACTTCAATTTCTCATTTCTGCCATAATTCTTTGTAGTTTTACATCTGACTCTTGCATGTTTTTTTAATAGGACTGAGCTCAGCCATTATTGTTTCCATTAGAATCTTTATTTGATTGTCAAAGTATTTCTTATCAATCATCTGCTTGTTTTTTTCACCTTGTATTTTTTCTCACATCTTCCTCTTGATCTTCTTTCTCTAGCTCCATCTCTTGGCTCTGTGTTGATCTTGCTTCTTTCAGTGTCTTCTCTGCGGCCTCTCCCATTGCCGAGCCAGCATCTTGCTGTTGGCATCCGTTCCCACCGGCATCCTCTTTACAATGCGCGCTGGCATTTCTTTCTCAGACTCTGCAAGCCAACGTTCCACACCGCCCCGGGGGACGTCGCTACCCAGCTGCCCGCTCACCGACTTCACCGCTCGAGCCATCCTCTTCTTTTCCTCCGGCGATTTCTTGATCTCTTCTTTACTCAACATTGAAGTCTTTTCCTTCTTTGGAGCCCTCTTCGAGTTCTTCTTATACTTTTCATCATGTGACTTTTTTATGCTCTGCCTTGTTTTTTTCTCCCTTTTTTCCCCAACTTGCTCTGTTTTCCCTCACCAGCCACTACTCCATCACGTGACCCTTCCTTCGGTCTTTCATCATCCCTGGGGAGTTCCTGGCCCCCATCAAGGGTGAAAGTTGGGGGTCCTTGGTCCCGCAGCAATCCTCACCGCACTGCCAGCCCAAGAAGGACCAAAAGACTTGCCAGTAGGTGTCTGTGAGAAGGGGGCACCATGACCACGACCCTATGAGGGGCCCCCACAAGGTAATCAGAGACAATAGGTCCACCTTCATCCTCGACATTGGCGGGAAGGAGGAAACCTTTACCGTCAACCGCCTGAAACCGGCGGACAAGGGGGAGGAGTTCGGGCCGAACTGTCAGCCCTCTGCACCATTACGTGGCGGCACAGTTCCTTGCAGGGCTTGGAGGCTGAGTGGGTCGTGTCGGGAGCGATGTCTGTTGCTGCTGAAGACGCAAGTGAAGCGACGCGTGGGAGTTCAGCGTCAGTCCACGGATGCTGGAGGAGAATGAGGGCATGAGGATCACCCGCGTGGCGGGAGTTTGGCTGGGTGGAGCGAGAGTCATTCAATCCCCGACGCTCCTGCTCACCCATCTGAGCATGCGCGCATCTGGCCGCGCGCGCGGAGTCCGCAGCCGGCAGTCTCGCGCGAGCCGGGCGGTCGGGGATGCCGGACAGCGACGGGACCCAGGAGAGCGAGGACGAGACGGAAGAGCGGCGCGTGCACAGGTACCGCCGCCATGACAGCGCGGCGGAGCTCGCCGCTGACTGGTGCGCGTGAGCGCCGGCCGCGCCCGCCTTCTCCGCCATCCCTTCGCGGGGCTTCTCCTCGGCCCGTGGCAGCAGATCATCCTCGGAGACGGCAAGATGCGCAAATGAAGAGGCGTGGGCGGCTGGAAGGACTCACCGGGCCCGGCCGTGTCTGTGGAGGCAGAGTTGAGACCGTGCATCGGCGTAAAACGGGGAGACCCGTATAAGGTGGGGGTGGGGGAGAGTGAGGCAGCACTCAGAATTGGGCAAACTAAGATCACCCACTTACCTTTCCAAAGGAACCGTTTCATCTGCTTAGCATTGATGGTCATGAGTATATCAAGAAATTGCATCGCAGTGCAAACATTTATATAAACCACATTTCAAAATTAATAGAAATAGAACAAAGACAAGGCAAGGTGGTGTCTGGTTTCATTGATCATTCAGAAATCTGATGGCAGAGGGGAGGAAGTTGTCCTTGTGCTGCTCTGAGGTCTTCAGGCTTCTAGACCTTTACCCCCAATTGGCTTGAGTGGTGGGGTCCTTGAGGATAGAAGTTGCTTTCTTAAGAAGAAACTGCCTCTTGTTGATGTCCTTGATGTTGTGAAGTCTGGTACCTGTGATGTCGCAGACTGAGTTAACAACCCACTGGAATTTTTTTTTCTCTCTCCCGTCCTGAGCGTTGTTACCTCCGTACTAGACAGTGAGGCACCAGTCAGAAGGTGCACCGAAAGAAGTTTGAGTTTTTCCGGGAACACTCTGAACCTCCTCAAACTCCTCATTAAAGTATAGCCCCCAGTGAGCCGCCTTTGTGATCGTATCGACATGGAGGCTCCAGGACAGATCCTCAGAGATGTTGACACCCAGGAATTTGAAGTTCTTGATCTTCTCCACTGCTGACTCCTCGATGAGGACTGTGCAGATTGTCAATGAAGAGGAGGTGATGTTTCCAAGTTGTATTGACTGTGGACTTCCAATGAGGAAGTAAAGGATCCAGTTGCAGAGGCCCAGTTTTGGAGCTTGTTGACCACTGTTACAAGATCAAACCAGCAACCACAAAGAAGGCATATCACACAGGGGTAAAGATGAACAATTACTTTATTAACAAAAAATCTCCTTCAAACTTTAATTCAAAATCCCCCCTTTTATAACAATGCCCACTGGTTACTATGCAAATTTCTATAACAGTGTAAAACTAATAAATTCCCCATCCTAAATATAACATATGTAATTAAAGTCTGTTATATTTCCAACCAGCCCACAGAAAAACTTAGACACAAAACACACAAGACTCACAAAACTTCAATCTCAACTGAAGCAAAGATCATAAACAAAATTCAATTTGTTTGGTAAACTGAAGCCAAAAGAGCTTTGAGAGAGAGAGAGAGCACAAAATTTGAAGTTGTCCTTGTGTTGCTTGCAGAGAGAGGAACAACTGACTTGGTCCGGATCCTTCTGGCTGCCTTCGGAATGTTCATCCCTTTTAAAATGCCCAACATTCTAAACTGTCTTCCAGACAATGACTCATGTTTTGGGCCTTCTTCCACTCCACAGTACACCCAGTGGTGGTTGTCTTCCAAGTCCAGAATCATTTTCTGCACATGCCCAGTCCATCTCCCACTCTCTGCAGTTCACCTTGGCTCTCAAAGGCAAACTGTCACTTTTTAACATAAAACCACACAACACATAGGTCAATAAACACAGAACTCTGTAACACCACCATTGAGGGAACACTGAATGTTCCAGTCCTCCTTGTCGTAATTGCACTGAATGTTTGTGCTGTTCACACGTCATGTGGAATACAAGCTTCCAACTCGTTAGACCCAGAGATAAACAACAGTCACCAGTGTTTGCCCAAATCCAAAGAATGAACCCTTTTACTTACAATTAGAGAACTATTTATAGGATTTACAATGCCCTTGGTCGCAAGGAAACTTTCATAAGTCATCTCACACATAACTGGATTAGTTGATTGATGGCTCAAGTCCCAAGAACCTGGTGATGTTGGGGTCACTCTGTTTAGGGTGTCCTAGCACCTTCCCCTTTGAGCTGATTGCTCATATGAGTGGAGTCAGGGATCCACTTGGAAGGTCTTCACTGGTCTCCAAATTCTTTGAGATTTCCCTGTGGGTTCCAGTAAAGTAGAGGGTATAGGCTTGTTTCCGTGTGCTGGATGTGATTGGTGGTTCAATGGTTTCTGAAGTTCCAATGTGTTCAACAAGGCATCCAGGTTGAGTTGTGCAAGTGTTGTTTCAGCGAGGTTGCATTCTGTTGGTCGAAACTGACTGGCATCTCTGGTCCAATTTGTATGTGGTAGGGAACATCTCCAATTTTCCTTAGGATTCTCCCCAGGGGCCATACATCTGAATTAGCTCTGTATTTCCACTCCAATACACTATGACCATCATGAAATGTGCTTTCTTTGGATCCATGCCAGTGATTGTACTGTTGTTCCATATCATAATCTCTCAGTTCAGATTCTGGTTTTTATGGAAATAAGATGTCATATGGTGTTCGTATTTTCCTACCAAAGAGGTTTCCAGCAGGCGAAGTGCCTCCTGGAGTTTGGGTTTGGAGTGATCCTGTAATTTAACAAGAATGTCTGCAGGATCTCCTCTGTTGGACCCTCCCCCTTGTCCTTGTTCAGAGCTCGTTTGAACATATCCACAAAACATTTTGCTTGACCATTAAACTGAGGATGATATAGAGGTGAGCAAATATGTATGATGCTGTATCGCATGCAAAAAAAAATCGAAGCCAGCTGCAGTGAATTGTGTCCCATTGTCTGAAACTAATGTTACAGGAGAACCAAAAAGATTGAATATGGACTTGAGTTCCATGATTGTAGCTGATGCAGTTGGTTGGGCTACTTTGATGATTTCAGGCCATTTGGAGTATGCGTCCACCTCAATTGGTAGTAGTTGCCATTAATTGGTCCTGCATAGTCAATATGAGGATGAGGCCAGGAATGTGTAGATTTTCTTAACAAAATTTCTCAGCTGAGGCACATTGGGTACATGAGCATGTCAGTTGTTCAATCTGGTCATCCATCAGGCCAATAAACAGCTTCGTGCAAGTGTTTTCCCTCGATTCATTCTAGGATGTCCACTGTGAAACTGTTTGAGGATTGTAGATTGCAGAGCTTTGGGAATCACAATCCTTTCTGTAAACAAAAGACAGCCATTTGTGTTTGTCAATGATCCTCATCTTTTGAAGAATGGCTGGATTTCCATTTGTGGACAAGTTGTTGGCTACCCTGAATGTTGTTAATGCATCATCTCTTGTAGGAGGTCGTCTTTGCTTGTTGCTTGTCTGATTCTTTTTTTTTTAAACTTTATTTAAGATTTTATAACATGAATAACATATAGGATTACATTAAAAAAAAATTAAGAATAAAATAATAAAATTACAATACAGTATCAGTAATCTAAATAAACTATACCCTCCCCAATAATTATTACACATTAATAACCCAACTCAAATTAGTCCAACAATTTGCTGTGTAAATTGGAATTCCTTTATTTGAACCAAATACTGCTATGAATGACTTGTGATCTGTCAGAAGAGTGAATTGCTGACCATAGAGCATTTTATGGAATTTCTTCATGGCAGAAATGATTGCTAGAGCCTCCTTTTCAATTTGTCCATAATTACGCTCTGCTGCTGTTAGAGATGTGCTATGGCCTTTTGATTCCCATCTGGGAATGTGTGAGAAATGACCGCACCCACTCTAGACAGTGATGCATCTGAATCCATGACAATCTCCAAGTTTGGATCATAGTGTATCAAAAGAAGGTTTGAGGTTAGCATTGACTTAACTCTATTTGAATAACTCTTGACATTTTGATGTCCATTTCTATTTGCTACCCATTGTAAGGAGTTTGTTCATGGATCATGGAGTTGATGCATCTCAGGCAGAAATGAACTGATGTGATTGATAAGACCCAGGAATGATCGTAGCATAGACATGTCTGTGGGTGCAGGCTTGTGCTTGATAGCATCAGTGTTTTGTGGATCTGGCCATTGTCCATGTTCATCAATGATGAAACCAAGATATTTCACTGATTTCGTGAAAAATGTGCAGGACAGAATGCAATCAAGATGATCAAACAATTGGGGGCATGGCAAGATGGCGTAGGGAACAGACATGCCTTCCAGACCTCTCCTGACTCTGATTTATTGTTTTGTCTTTAAGTGCCCGTTAAAGTTCTTTTAAAAGTTTATATATAATAGGAGGTGTTGGATTAGTGCCTAATGGTTTATATGTAAAAAAAAAAGGTAAAAGAAAATATCAACAGACTGTTAAAAAACTACATTTTCCGAAATTGTCTGAGCCTACTTGTTTACAAGAAGCCAGGACTCAACGTAGAATGGATCCAGAGGAGGATGTGCAGAGTTCGGCATTGAAGCTTCGTTTTAAGCTGATGAGGCTCTCTGAAGGTCGCACTCAACAGCTTTCAGAACAAAGGGCTGGACGGGTGCCAGTGTTTCGCACAGTGGCCACTGCAGGTGTTGTTGCTGAGGCTTTGACAGTTGAATCAGCTGGGGCGCCACCAGCTGGAGAGTTAAAGAGCTGTCATTCGACTGCTACAGTGGTGGCACTGCAAAATCCATCTTCAATTACAACGGTTTTTCCAGACATCGATTCAGTGAAGATGATTAAAGAGATTTGGCTTAAAGATAACCCTGATCTTCAGTCTCCTGGCATTGCTGGGGGACTTTGAGAGGGATTTTTATACAAAGTCAAACTGCTAGAAAAGATACTAAATTAAGGGAAGGGACAGAAGATCCCGTGGTCTCTAAGGAACAGCAAGACCCCATTATGCCTGAATCTACTTCTGTTGAAATGTCTGTTAAGGATCTTGAAGATAAGATATATTCTGTATCGAGTCACTTAGCTAATTTTGTGAACCTGTTTATTTCCAAGATTAATGCGATGGCGGAAGTCATTAATGGAGCTTTTAAGCTTGAAACCATTGAAAGATTTGAAATGTGTGATCAAGGTTTAGTCGATGCACAGGATCAACTGCAAGATGAAAATAGAATAATTGAAACATTGCAGATCCAAAATAAAAATTTAGCAAAAAAGATTGATTATTTGGAGTATCAATCTAGACGGAATAACGTGAAAATTGTTGGTATGCCAGAAGGCATAGAAGGACCAGATCCAAGAACATTTTTTACTGAATGGATTCCACGAGTGTTAGGACAGGATAAATTCCCTGAAGGTTTAATACTGGAACGTGCTTATAGAGTTTTAAGAAGAAAATCTTTTTCAGGACAGAATCCAAGATCTGTCTTGATCCGTTGTTTAAACTATTGTGACAGAGAGACAATTTTACGTACGGCTATTAGAAATGCCCAGCAAAATAGATCTCCTTTGATGGTTCAGAATAATCCTGTTTTCTTCTATCAAGATTTGAGTCAAGAAATTATGTTTCAACGACGCGAATTTAATTCTGTGAAAGAACGGTTGTGGAAAAAAAGACATAAGGGAACATTCAGGTATTCTGCAGTACTGAAGATTTTTTAGGATGGAAATTAGCCAAAGTTCTTTGACAATCCTAAAGAGGTTATGGACTTTGCTCAGTCTCTACCAATCATGCAGTTTCAGGAATGATGTAGTCCTCAAGGTCTCCAAAGAGAGTAGAGATGTAAGGTGGGATCCAGTTTTTTAAAAGAAATGGAAGCAATGGTGACCGAAGTGGTAACGTTGATTTAAAAAAATAAATCTTTTTTTTTTGAGAAGAGTTTAAATAGTTTAAATAATGATGATAGTTTAATGAAATGGGAGTTGGGAGAGGGAACTGGGTGGGCACTAGTTTCCAGAAGTCATCAGCTACCTGTGAGTTATCTCACACCCAATATTTTGGGGGAGTTACCACTTTGGGCGGTTTAAACAGGAGGAGGTAGTTGTGACCTCCGACCTGTTTTTTTTTCTTTTTAATTTTTGGGTTAAGAAGTGAAGGTATTTTTATTATAATTTTTAAAAAATAAATAATTTTTTTAAAACACTTTTTGTTTTCTGATTGTAATTGAGAGGGAATTAGGAGGTTTTTTTTCCTCTCCTTTTTTTTCTCTTTTTTTTGGGGGGGGGTTGTTTTTCTCTTTTTTCTTTTTTAAGAGGATGATGTCACAGAAGATAATAAGTCAAAAATTGAGGATGTTGAATTAGATGAAGAGGAAGATGAGGGGAAAGGTGATAAGAAGAAAAAGAAGAAAATTAAGTACAAATACATTGAGGGAGAAGAGTTTAATAAAATTAAGTTAATTTCGATAGAGAATTTTGAAGATGTTATAAATGAAGAATATGGAGAATTTTATAAGAGTTTGAACTTTTTTCTTTTTTTTTCTTTTTTTATATAAGGGGAGGGGAAGGGAAGGGAATAAAAAGTTTATCTGATTGTTTTTCTAAGGGATGTTTTTGTTCTCTCGATTAATTATAAAGGAAACTTGGTATTAATGGAAATTCTGTATTTATGTATTATTAATTATGATTTTTTTGAATAACAGATATGTGGTTGATATATGATTTTAATATTTGAACTTAGTTTTAAAGTGGATTTCATTTGTTAAATACATGTATTATGTTTGATTTAAATATGTTTAAGGGTACTATTTTAGTATTGATTTTTTTTGTTGTTAGTAATTTTTTTTGTTGTTAAGTTTTATCCTTTTTTTGTAAGTGGGGTTTTTTCTATTTTATTTACAATATTGTTAATTAATTCTTCACTCTTTATT
This sequence comes from Narcine bancroftii, assembly GCF_036971445.1. Taxonomy (NCBI): domain Eukaryota; kingdom Metazoa; phylum Chordata; class Chondrichthyes; order Torpediniformes; family Narcinidae; genus Narcine; species Narcine bancroftii. The sequence continues at coordinate 120,847,704 of NC_091469.1, read as the reverse complement.
TTGGGGGGAGGGTTGGACTAATTTTAAATTAGATGATTAATGTTGTGTTATAATTATTGGGGGGGTTAATTTGTGTAGTTTAATGATGTAGTATTCTAATTTTTATTATCTTATTTTTTATTATTTCTTTAAATGTAATTTTTATTTTATTCATGTCATAAAATTTTAAATAAAGTTTAAAAAAAAAGATGATCAAACAATTCTCGAGAGTGTACTCACATTAAAGTATGTCATCTCGGTACACTGCAACTCCTGGAACATCATTCAGCATTGTGTCTATGATCTGTTGAAAGATAACTGGAGCAGTCTTCACTCTGAATGGTAGACATGTGTATCTGAACAGTCCATGGTGCATGTTGATGGTTAGCAATTCCTTGGATTCATCATCAACCTCCACCTGTAGATATGCCTCTGCTAAGTCAATCTTCACAAAGCACTTGCCACCATTTAGTTTAGCGAAGAGGTCATCAGGCAGTGGCAGTGGGTATTGATAGGTGTCCAATGCTGCATTCAGACCCGTTGTGAAACCAACACTCAGCTGTGTGGAGCCATGCGATTTTTTTTCACCACCATGATAGTTTCAACCCATGTTCAATCACTCCTGTTCAATCACTCCTTCATGTTACAGCTGTACAAATTCTTGTTCCACTTTTTGTAGTGCTGTGTCTGGGACAGGTTGTTTTGGCTTGAAAGTCGGTTTCACATTTGGCAGAAGACACTTTTGCCTTTGTTTTAGTGCACCATCTGAGGCCTTCAGAAAATACAGTTGCATGGCATTGCTTTAACTATACCAGCAACTTTTGTTCAGACCTATGAAATTGAGGTTAGGACATATTTAACAGGTAACACATTCCATTTCCTTCTGCACGGTTTAAGGTGACGGAACAATCAACTGAACCAAACAACTCCAGGAACTGCCCCTACCCCTCTCCCACAGAAGTGTTTTGTGCCGTGTTTTCAGTTGGAGTCACCATCTTTTCTTTGATATTAGGGTAATGTCAGACCCTGTATCAATTTGAAGCCTCACTAGGATGAATGTGAACTTTCACATATTTCCTGCATTTGGCACTAGCTGTGATAGGTTTCACTTACTTATCAAGTGTTGTGCATCTTCCAGCTCTACAGCATTCTGCTTTGTGACCCAGGTGTTTGCATTTACTGCAGCGTTGACAGTCACACACATAGCGCCACTCATTACAGTTCTAACAGGGGCTGGGCGGGTCACATTTTTGTCTAGTGGGGTCTGCTGAGGACTGTCTGGACACAACTGCTTGAAGATGGGTGGGCCGCTTCCAACATTTTGCTGTTGACAAAGACTAGACATTTCAACTGGTCTTCAGTCAGCGTAGGGAGTTTAAAATGCTCACATTGTCGATTCACCATACCCGTGTATGTCACCAAATCTTTTGTATCTTAGTCATTTTGAGGCACTGATACTGAATGTTGAACAGTGATGTTTGCTCAGCGAATATTTCTGTCAACACGTTGTGTTTCCCTGAAACTGAGCTCGCAGGGAAGTTTTGGCAGAATGAAGATCAGTGTGGACTAGAAGGGCCAAATTGGCCTGTTTCCATGCTGTAATTGCTATATGGTTGTTATATAGTTATTAAAGCATCTGCCAAATTTGAATCAACTTAGAAAAGGGAACAGCTGTCATCATGGGAGACTTTAATTTGCATATAGATTGGACTAGTCAAATTGGTAAAAATAGAGAGGAGGAGGAATTCCTTTAATGTTTACGGGACGGTTATCTAGACCAATATGTCGAGGAACCAACTCGGGAGCAGGCCATTTTAGATTGGGTATTATGCAATGATAAGGGGCTAATCAGCAATCTTGTTGTGCGAGGCCCTTTGGGTAGGAGCGATCACAATATGATCGAATTCTCACTCGACATGGAGAGTGATGAAATTAAAACCGAGACTAAGGTCCTGAATTTAAATAAAGGGAATTATGATGGTATGAGACGGGAGTTGAGTAAGATTGATTGGGTGGTGTTTATGGGGGAGTTGACTGTGGATAGACAATGGAAAGCATTCACAGATCTAATGGAGAAATTGCAAAAATCGTTTATACCGGTTTGGCATAAAAATAAACCAAAAAAGGTGACTCAACTGTGGATAACAAGGGAAATTAGAGACAGCATTGGGTCCAAAGAGAGAGCATATCAATTGGCCAAAAAAACTACCACAACCGAAGACTGGGAGCAGTTCAAGATGCAGCAAAGGAGGACAAAGGGATTAATCAAGAGAGCAAAAATAAATTACGAAAGTAAGCTTGCGGCAAATATAAAAACCGACTGCAAAAGCTTTTATAAATATGTCAAGAGGAAAAGATTGGTGAAATCCAGAGTAGGTCCTTTGCAGTCGGAATCAGGGGAATATATAATGGGGAATAAGGAAATGGCAGACCAATTAAATTCTTACTTTAGTTCTGTTTTTACAAGAGAAGATACAAATAAGCTCCCAAGGATGTTGGGAAACATAGAGACTAATGCAAGGGAGGAACTGAAAGAAATCAGTATCTCTAAGGACATGGTCTTGGGGAAATTGATGGGATTGAAGGCAGATAAATCCCAAGGGCCTGATAATCTACATCCTAGGGTACTCAAGGAAGTGTCCATTCAGATAGCAGATGCTTTAAGAATTATTTTCCAGAACTCGATAGACTCAGGATCAGTACCCATGGATTGGAGGGTAGCTAATGTTACCCCACTATTTAAAAAGGGGGGTAGAGAAAAAGCGGGGAATTATCGGCCGGTGAGCCTTACATCAGTACTGGGCAAAATGATGGAATCCATTATTAAGGGTGTAATAGCGGAGCATATGACTAGCAGAGAAGGGATCGGACGGAGTCAACATTGATTTACAAAAGGTAAATCGTGCTTGACAAATCTATTGGAATTCTTTGAGATGGTGACAGGTAAAATAGATGGGGGAGAGCCAGTGGATGTGGTGCACCTGGACTTCCAAAAGGCTTTCGATAAAGTCCCGCATAAACGACTGGCTTCCAAAATCAAGGCTCATGGGATTGGGGGCAAAGTATTGATGTGGATTGAGAACTGGCTGGCAGGTAGAAGACAGAGAGTTGGGATAAATGGCTCATTTTCTGAGTGGCAGGCGGTGACCAGTGGGATCTGTACTGGGACCCCAGCTGTTCACAATTTACATTAATGATCTGGATGAGGGGATTGGATGTAATATCTTCAAATTTGCAGATGACACTAAGCTAGGAGGGGTTGTGTGCATGGAAGAGGGGGTCAGGAAGCTCCAGTGTGATTTGGATAAATTGAGGGACTGGGCAGATACATAGCAAATGCACTACAATGTGGATAAATGTGAGGTTATCCACTTTGGTAATACAAACCGGAGGGCAGATTACTATTTGAATGGCAATAGATTAAGAGATGGGGAAGTGCAGAGAGACCTAGGGGTACTTGTACATCAGTCTCTGAAGGCAAGCATGCAGGTACAGCAGGCGGTTAAAAAGGCAAATGGTATGTTGGCCTTCATATCAAGAGGGTTTGAGTATAGGAACAAGGATACCTTACTGCAGCTGTACAGTGTCTTGGTGAGACCCCAACTGGAGTATTGTGTGCAGTTTTGGTCACCTTATCTAAGGAAGGATGTTCTTGCAATGGAGGGAGTGCAGAGGCGATTCACCAGGCTGATACCTGGAATGGCAGGAATGACTTATGAGGAAAGATTGCGCAAATTGGGATTGTACTCGCTGGAGTTTAGAAGATTGAGAGGGGATCTCATAGAGACATATAAAATTCTGGCAGGACTGGACAGAATGGATGCAGATGGGATGTTTCCATTGATGGGAAAATGCAGAACCCGGGGCCATGGTTTGAGGATAATAGGCAAACCATTTAGGACCGAGATGAGGAGGAATTTCTTTACCCAGAGGGTGGTGAATCTGTGGAATTCATTGCCACAGAGGGCAGTGGAGGCAGGTTCATTAAATATATTTAAGAGGGAATTAGATATATTTCTTCAGTATAAGGGTATTAAAGGTTACGGAGCGAAGGCGGGGACGGGGTACTGAACTTTAAGATCAGCCATGATCTCGTTGAATGGCGGAGCAGGCTCGAAGGGTCGAATGACCTACTCCTGCTCCTATCTTCTATGTTTCAGGCTCACCTTCCACAATGCTGGAATCCCATTGGACATTTTCTCTCCCAGCTGGTCAGTTAGACTCCTATTTCTTCAGAGTTTTTCTGCTGCTGCTTGAGGATGGCTCTGCAGCTGTTCCATTGTGACTGACTTTATCACCTTGTCGCGAAAATGTTGTAAATGTGCCAAATGTTTGTGCTGTACACGTGTTTTGTAGAATACAAGCTTCCACCATTAGACCCAGAGAGAAACGACAGACACCAGTGTTTTCCTAAATCCAAAGAGTAAAAGCTTTTATTTACAATTAGCCAACTATTTATAGTATTTACAATGCCCTTGGTCCTGAAGAAACTCTCGTGAGCCATTTCACACATGTGACTGGATTAGTTGATTGATGGCAATGGTGGTCACTCTGTTTAGGGTGTGTTAGTACTCATATTTTTTCCATTTGCCTACTAACCTTTTCTTGTCTGGTTATTGTCCATTCTAATGATTCCATAATCTGCAGCCTATTGTAACCACTTAACATCTCCTAGCCTCTGTTGTTATTTCCTTCAATTGCTCTTCTGCCTGATTCTATCTGCCCATCAACTCTTCACTTAGATCAACCTATTGCTGAACAGATGGAAGAGGCTTCCATGCAAAGTAGTTGATATATGGAATAAGCTGCCAGATGGTGTCAGTAATAATTGCTACATTTAAAAGACATTTGGCACTTGTTTAGCCAAACCATAAAAGAATAAAGCCGTAGTGCAGGCAAATGGAAATAGTGCAGGTAGGGTAGGTATGGTGTGCTGAATGGCTCATTTCTGTGCTGTACAACTCATGACTTTTATCCTTGAAGTAGCTGTTAAATGTCATTTGTACTTCTAATCATGATATATTTGCTAAATTATAAACTTATTGCAATTTTTCTTGCTCTCTTGTAGGATGCTGTTCATTGATAAGAATGCTTTTCAACTGAATTACACAATGAGTGATTTCACTCCAGAGACAGAAGCACAATTTGGAGGTAGTATTTTTATTTTTGTATATTATATCTATTTTGTATTTTTCTGTCCATTTTCCTCTTCTCTGTAAGCATTTTTTTTAAAGAGAAGATTCGTCATATCAGGAATTGTTTTGTATCTCTACCACACAATCATTATTTGTTCATATTCTAGAAAGGGTGTCATAACTGTGTTATGAGTCCAGAGGACCTCAAAACCCAGCGGCAATAGATACGCACCACGACAAAGGGTTACGTAAACAAAAGTTGCTTTTAATTATCTTTGAACGTGCAAGTAGAATCAAACTTTAACTTATCTCTGTCGACTCACTTAACCCTCTTCTAATTCTAAACGCATGTGTGTGTGTAAGTTCAGCAAAGTTCTTTAGTTCACAGTCCAATCTCACTGGTTTCAGGCAATTCTTGGACTGTGCACAGAAGTTAGCATTAATAAAGTTCACCAGGCTTTGATGCTTAACAGGTAAATGGTTACCACTCAGAAAGGTTCTTGTTGGTTTTCAGAGAGAGAGTTTTTCTTGTTCCAGGTCATCCATAAATGATTCCTTTTTAATCAACCACCCCAGTGTCTTGCTGATGAAACTTGCCCCCTTCAGGGTTCTCCAGATGATAACCTTTTTCTTTCAGGTCACCACAAAGTTCCTTTCTGTTTCTCCTATTCCAAGGAAAACACTGGGCAGCTAGTCCTTTCCTTTGACCAAGCTGTCTTCCAAAGCTTGCCACCTTGTCCCTCTGGAACTGATGTCTGTGTCTCTCCTCTCTTTCTCTCTCACTCTCTCCTCTCTGAGAGCAAAGCCTGTTTTGTTTCTGCTCTCTGCCCATAAAAATCACATGACTTTCCAAACAGTAAATTCTGTTTTCCAGACAAAGCTGCCACTGTGTGTTGTTACATTTGTTGCCTTTTGCTAATGACAGTCCATCATTAGCCTCTGAGCACTCTTGCAAAAGCTCCTGTAAAAATTCTGTGTTTTAAAGTGTTTGTATGTGACCAATTTTTTAATAATTTCTCCAGCAGCAGTCCCAAATTACCCATTAGTAGCAAGAGAGAGAACATTTTATCCATGAAATTAATCTTCAAATATGATGCAAAGCTAGAGAAATTGGGCTCATTGTTACAAAAGATTGTGGCTAATTGACAGGTGTCAGTGTGGGAAATTTCTCATCCATGGACTCCATCACTGGACTGCATGACCTATCTGAGTGAAATGTAGAAATGCCAACAGTTGTATCATTTAATGCTGACATACTTTTGCAAACCCCAGGAGGTTAATTAAGTTTATTTGTCACAAAATAAATAGTACAGTGGTGGGAGTTCTCTGAACATACTAATAACTTATCTAACAATTATACAGACATTTGAAGAATATCTAAATGGAGGGGGACTAATATGCTTGTGGGAAGGTTTGCTAGTGCTGCTCTGGGAGGGGGGGGGTTCAAACTTGATTTGCAGGGGGGGGGGATAGGAACCACTGTGCCAGAGTAGATAGGGGAGTTGGGGGTGGAAAGATGAAGTGAAGATTGCACGTAACATCAGAAGTTAAAGGGATGTCAATTTTCTCAGATGGATCTATTTCAATGCAAGAAATATTGTAAGAAAGGAAGAAGAGCTTAGAGCATGGATTGGTATGTGAAATTATGACATTATGGCGATCAGTAAAACTTGGTTGTAGGGGGGCAAGACTGTCAGCTCAATGTTTGAGGCTTCTTTTGTTTCAGATGCGATAGAGCGGGGGTGGAGGGAATAAAAGGGAGAGGAGTGGCATTACTTGACAGGGAAAATATCACAGCTGTGCTCGAGGGTATATGGGTGAAACTGAGAAACGGAAAAGTTATGACCACACCCGTGTGGTTGTATTATCAACTGCCTGTTAGGGAGAATTGGAGGAGCAAATCTGTAGGGAGATAGCAAACAGCTACAGCAAACAAAGTTGTGATAGATTTTAACTTCCCACATGTTGACTGGGACTCCCAAACATTAAAAAGGATGGATGGTTGGAGTTTGTCAAATATATTCAGGAAAGTTTTTAAATCAATATCTGGTACATAGAACACTACAGCATAATACAGGGCCTTCGGCCCTCAATGTTCCACTGACCCATATATTCCCAAAAAAAATACTAAACCCTCCCTTCCCCATAACCCTCTAATTTTCCTCCATCCATGTGCCTGTCTAAGAGTCTTAAATGCCCCTAATGTTTCAGCTTCCACCACCATCCCTTGCAAGGCATTTCAGGCACCCAAAATACTGCATTTAAATAAAAATATACAAACTTACCCTGCTATTTCCCTAAACTTCCCTCCCTTCATTTTGTACATATATCTTCTGTTATTTCCTATTCTTGCCCTGGGAAATAGGCACTGGCTGTCCACCTTATGTATATCTTTATTGTCTCCTCTCATCCTTCTGTGCTCCAAAGAAAAAAGTCCTAGCTCTGCTAACCTTGCCTCATAAGACTTGCTTTCCAATCCAGGTAACATCCTGGTAAATGTCCTCTGCACTCTCTCCATAGCTTCAACATCCTTTCTATAATGGGGTGATGAGAACTGAACACAACACTCAAGAGATTTGTAGAATTGCAACATGACCTCTCTACTCAATTACCCATTAATGAAGCCCGCATCTCATAGGCCTTCTTAACTATCCTACCAACTAGACAACTAGAGAGGGTGCAATACTGGATCTTCTATGAGGGAATAAGACAGGATAGGCGACAGAAGTATGTGTAGTGGAACATTTTGGGCCCAGTGATCATAATACCATTAGTTTCAAGTTAATTATGAAGAAAGATGGGTATGGGCCTTGGGTTGAGATCTTAAATTGGAGAAAGGCCATTTTTGAGGAAATGAGAAAGGATCTAGAATGCTTGGATTGGGATAAGTTGATTTTAGGCAAGGATGTGTGAGGTAAGTAGAAGACCTCCAAAGGTGAAATGTTGAGAGTACAATTTGTATGTTCCTATCAAGATGAACTAGCATAGGGAACCTTGGATTTTGAGGGTTATTGGGGATCTGGTTCAGAAGAAGAGAGTGGTGAAAAGCAGGTATAGGGAACAGAGAAAATTAGGTACCCGAGACGTATAAATATAGCAAAAAAAAAGTTTGAAAAAGGAATTGGGAAGGCTAATTGGGGTGGCGTAGTGGTTAGCACAATGTTGTTACAGTGCCAGTGACCCGTGTTTGAATCCGAAGCTGTCTAAGGAATTTGCATGTTCTTGCCTTGTTTGTGTGGGTTTCCTCTGGGTGCTCCAGTTTCTTCCCACCCTTAAAATGTACTGGGTTGCAGATCAATTAGGTGTTATTGGGCAGCACTGGTTCAATGGCTAAAAAGGCCTGTTACTGTACTATATGTCTAAATTTAAAATAAAAGAAGACGTTAGGTTGCCTTGGCAAACAATGTGAAGGAAAGTTTTAAGGGTTTCTACAGGCATTTAAAGAGAAAAGTAAAATTAAGGGACAAATTTGGACCCCTTGAAGATCAGACTGATTGGCTATGTATGGAGTCAGAAGAGATGGGGAGATCTTGTATGGTTTTCCTGCATCAGTATTTACTCAGGAAATTGGTACAGTGTTTAAGGAACCTATACAGATTGAAGAAGAGATGATGCTATCTTAAAGCAGCATAAATCAAAGTATTTATTTTAGGAGTTGGGATATTATGGTAAAGTTGTGTAAGTCATTGGTGAAGCCAAATTTGGAGTATTGTGTGTAGTTTTAGTCACCCAACTACAGGAAAGATATTAATAAAATAGAGTGCAGAGAAAATATATTCGGATGTTGGGCGGACTTCAGGAACTGAGTTACAGGTTGGACTTTATTCCCTGGAGTGTAGAAGAATGAGGGGAGATTTGATATATGCATTTAAAATTCTGAGGTGTCTAGACAGTGTAAATGTAGGTAGGCTTTTTCCACTGAGGTTAGGTGAGATACGAACTGGAGGACATGGGTTAAGGGTGAAAGGGAAAGATTTAGAGGGAACATGAGGGAGAACTTCACACGGAGTATAGAGTGAGCTGCCAGGTGAGGTGATGAATGGGGCTCAATTTTATTTTTTAAGAAGAATTTGGACAGGTACATAGTTTGATGGCTTATGGAGGGCTATGGTCAGGGTGCAGGTCAGTGCGATTAGGTAGAATAATAGTTTGGCACGGGCTGGAAAATTTGAAGGGACTGTTTCTGTGGTGTCTTGTTATATGGTTCCATAATCTTCAGAGAAGATGATTACAATGAAAAGGAAGATAAATTAGCGCTGTAGAAGATCATTGTTTTGGTGCTCCATCAGGAGTCTCATGATTGCAGGGAAGGACCTGCTTGTATGTCTGTTGATGTCTGCTTTCACACTCTTGAGCCTTCTTGGATTGAAGGAGGGAGAAGTGAGAGGGGTGATGGTTTTTTTAGTACGTTGGCTGCCTTTCCTTGGCAATGAGAGATATAGATGGAATCCATGGACGAGAGAAAAGTTTTTGTTCTGAGAAGCAATCACTATCTTTGACTTGACCAGAGCAGCTCCTGTACCTAGCTGTGATGCAGCCAGCAACTATGCTTTTGATGGTAGACCTGTAGAAGTTGTTGAAGGACAAAGGGGACCTGCTAAACTTTCTTATTTTTAAAGGTTGGAGGCCATGGAGCACTTTCTTGACTATCTCATCAAAGTAGTTTTCCCAAGGCAGGTCATTGCAGATATTTATTCATAAGAACTTGAAACTTCCTAATTTTTCAACTGTCAGTAAATGGACAGTTGTGGACTCTGCCCCCTCTCCTGAAGTCAGTGATCATCACCTTTGTCTTAATGACATCGAAAGGGATGTTATCTTGGCACCATGCCACTAGACTATTGATTAGGGGCAGCACAATTGCTGTAGCAATTAGCACAACACCTTTACAATGCCAGCGACTGGGACCTGGTTTAGAATCCTGCACTGTCTGTAAGGAGTTTGTACCTTTTCCCTGTGTCTGCATGGGGTTTTCCTGGGGGCTCTGGTTTGCTCCCACTGTTTGAAACATATCATGGTTGTAAGTTAATTGAGCAGTACAGACTCGTGAGCCAAAATGGCCTTTACCGTGCTGTTTGTCCAAATAAAAACTTTAAATCTCTTTTATGAATTTGTTATTTAATATCCATGTTACACTCCCCAGCAGCAATTGGGAGACTCGTAAACAAATGGTTTAAGTTTAATACAAAATTTATTAACAAACTAATAATAAAATTACCCAATAAACTTAACACCCAAACTCTAGCCTTAATGGCAACTCTATATAAATAACAGATGATGTATGTGTGGGGAAAACCCAGACCATTACAGTCCAAGCTGAAATGCCCTGAAAAATCAACAAAATTCCCAAAACAAAACCCCCAAGTCAGTCATGTCATGACAGTCAGTCAAGAAGGAACAGCTCATGGATGTGGTCTCCAGGCTTAGAATTTCCTTGCCCACTGGTGTTTTAGTTTGAGGCTGTATCCAGATGACCATGGATGGTCCCAATAGACTTTCAACCCTGTCAGGGGAACATGAGACTGGTTTGCATTTCGAATGTGGCAAAAACCACCTTTATCTTCTTCACCTAAGAAATTTTCACAGTGACCTCCTGGTCACCGCATGAGGTTCACTCCTCTGAAGCCCTCTTTAGGGTTAACAAGTGACTGTCCATCACACGAGTCTTTCAAAGCCTTTCTTAGGGTTAAAAAGGGAGCTTCTGTCACACAAGTCCTCTCCTTTGGACACTCTGGCTTGAGTGGTCCTGTGGCTCCTGTCATATGAAGTCCCTCTCTTGAAAGGGCACGGGAGAGGCACTGGCCATTCCTACACATACTGTGAGTATCAGAGTTCCCCAAACTGTTCTCAGAAAAACAGTGTTGGCACCAGTGGACAAAGTAACTCAGTCTTCCTTTTCCCACTGAAACTCCTGGGTAAGCACATTGACAAACAGCTCCAGGCAGCAGTTCTACCCATGAACAAAGCAACTCAGTGTGGCTTGCTGAAATTGCAAATTTGAAGGTGGAGTTGGAATGATATTTAGCTGTTTAGTTGTGGGTGTAGAGGAATGAATACACATCCTTGAGGTGAGCTGGTGTGAAGTGTGATCATGGAGGAGATATTGCCCATTTTCACTAATTAGTCTGCTAGATGGGAAGTTGAGGATCCAGTGGAGAGAGGGACATTGAAGCTTAGATCCCAAAGTTTGGGGACTTTTGCATTAAAGGCAGTGTTGAAGGTGACTTCTTTATTTTTGTTTCTAGTTTTCCAACTATTCTCTTGATTTTTTTTTAACCGCGGTGTGTTATCATGTGGCTATTTTTTTTAAAAGCCATTAGGATTAAATAGCATTAAATTCCTGAGGTGAATATTCTTGATTTACTTTTGGATTTTCAACATTATCTCAATGGTTTAATATCTCTTATTTATAATAATTTGCTTGATTTAAGGACAGCTTCTTTAGTTTGGATCAAGAGTGATTGCGAACAGGATTTGAATCTTTCATTTTCTGACAAGGTTTGGGATTCCATTTATAATTTGATTAATATGGCCTCTCTTTGTGCACAACATTGTTTATTGCAATTTAAGGTGGTCCATAGAGTACATTTACCTTAAGCTAAATTAGTTCACTTTTATTCTGATATAAATCCTGAGACAAATGTAAAATTGCAGATGCTTCCTTGGTTCACATGTTTTGGTTTTGCCCTAGTCTAGAAAAATTTTGGAAAGATATTTTTCGCGCACTATCACTGATTCTCAAGGTTAAATTGGAACCTTGCCCTTTAATTGCTCTGCTTGGATTATCTGATGTTTTATTGACTTCATCTCAAAACCAAATTTTATCTTTTACTTCATTGATAGCTAGATGTGCAATTTTGATAAAATGGAAGGATAACACTCCACCTACACTTACACAATGGTTAAATGATATTACATCCAGTTTAAGTTTAGAACTATTAATTAATTATAAATCAACTATTAATTTTTTTTAAAAGACATGAGGTCATTTCATGGGTCATTACCATAATCTAAAGTTTTAAGACTGATCTAAACTTAGATGTTGTGTTGTTGGTTTCCGAGTTGTCGTCACTTGATGTTCACGTTAGGTTTTTTCTAACCGTGCTAAATGGAAGGGGTTTTGACTAAATGGTTTTTTCTTTTTTCTTCTGCAATTATATTTCAAAATATAACTGTACAGTTTAATTTTGTATAATTGTAAATTTCAATACAAATATTTTAACAAGAAAAGCATTAAATAGTATAATTTGAGAAATGTCAATAGTTAACTTCTGATCATTGGAATTTCTGCATAAATGCAGAAATTTGCTAACTGTTGCTTGTGTCGTCTTTTCCTGTTGCACTCCAACACGTGATTCCTTAAAGTATAGGCTAAAGTTAAATAACTTGGGCAGATAGTTGCTTCCTGATGTTTGGTTTGCAAAGGGGCTATTTTTAGTCTTATTAGATGTTGAACCTATAATAAATCTAGCGCGTTGAGATACTGAAATTTAATACTAATTACAGTTTTAAGAGTGTAATGACTATTTTGCAGTTGTACCTGTTCATCATTTGAATGCAGTTGTCTTTGTGTACATTACAATGGGATTTTTTAACTACCTCTGTCCATGACTAGTAGTAAAATATTAGGATCAGGGGCAGGAGGGAGAGAGCTCGGTGAGTAGAAGAGTAGTTAAAGACAAAAAAAAAGAACCTCTTGGCCTTCAAGTTGTGGAACTTCAAGTTGTATGAAAATCTTGTTTCCACAATGTGATTGAAAACTAATTAAAAAAAAAATATATATATATATATTATGCTAGTTTCCAAAGTTAAGGGAAGTGGAAGGCAGCCAGATCAACAGAATCAAAATGTGTGTGGTCAGAGATTTGAGTTCATGACCCAGGGTGCTCATGAAGAAGTGACTTCTCATGGAGTACCACTGTCTTCCCTTTCTTTCTTTTCCTTCCCTTACTTGCCTGTTGTTTACTGACTGGGCAGGAAACCGATCAATAAGAACCATGTTTCTCTGAATTTGTTAAGACCTTCTTCAGTTTTGTCAAGGCCCTTGACTTTATGCCTGCTTTTGTTCTGAAGTACACAAAGTATGTCTTTAAAAATACTGACTACTGCACCCAAAGTTGAATAATCGCCTTTCCTACCTGTTTTAGGAAGTTCATCACCGGTGATTCAGCTGATACCCCAAACTAAATCTTTTCGATTACACATGGATAATCATCAACAGCAAGTGGAATCTCTGGTATGAACTGTGATATCAAAATTAGACATTGGTTTATATATTGAAGGATGTGGTAACAAACAGAGTATCATGTGTTAAGTTTTAACCCTATGATTTTTAAAAGCTGTAATCTGCCTCAAAAGGTAGCCAGATCATTAACTATTAGTCTTTTTATTCTTGTACTGAATACATATTTTGTTTGCATGGTTTGGATGTAGTATATTTGTGTTTCATAAAATTATGCTGGGACAGTCCACAGGAAAATGGTATTGGAACAAACACATGCCAAACCATTTCCAAATGGAAGTGAGTCTTTGGTTATTTGTGCTCAACAGGCAAACGAAGGAAATTGTGTGTTGTAATTCTAAATATTCCCATTCACATCTTTCACATTGGAAAACCAGAATAGATCCAAATAATCTTCAATCACTCTTCTGGTTCTGGTGTCAGAAGGAAACAGAATTTAGTACTATGGCAGCAGAGAATTGTACTGAAGCACTGATCTGGATGATCAGAAGTGAGATGATGCAATTGAATGCAAGTGAACTGGGACTGATTTCTAAATGGAATTTAAAAAAGAAACCAAGTTTCAGAAATTAAGCTGTATGCTACAATTTTCATAAAATGCCCAGCGTTGAGGCTCTGGTTGCATTCAGTTAGTGAAGTGGGATAGGTTATATCTGGTTAAACCATACTATTTTATTTGAAAATTTTATTTATTACTCAAAATAAATCATACAGTCAAAATCAAAATACAAATAGATACATAATGTTTATCCCCTAAAATCCCACAACCCTAGCCCCAACCCCCCCCCCCCAAACTACCCCAAAAGAAAAAAAGGAATAGAAGATAGAAAAGGAGCTCATACTCATCAACTAATGCCATGGTTTGGTGCAACCCCAACACACATGGGGAAAAAAAAACCGTTACAAATTCAAACCCATATTTCTCATATACAGTCTCCAAACTTTAACAAAAAAGGAATAATTATTATGTAAATTATACGTTATCTTTTCCAATGGAATACAAGACCTCATTTCCATATTCCACTGTTGAATACTTAAATCAGTCTAATTTTTTCAAGTGATTGCTAAACATTTTCTTGTCATAGCTAATGTCAATCTCAAAAAAGCAATTTGAAACTTATCCAATTTTAATTCCAAACTTAATTTTTTAATATAACCCAATAAAAATACTATAGGGTCAAGCAAAATTTTAAATTTAAATAAACCTTCTAAAAATTCCTTAATTCTACTCCAAAACAGTTTCACTATCTCACATAACCAAGTAGAGAATAAAAAAGAACCAACTTGCTTATGACATCTAAAACATAAATCAGAAGAAATAAACTTATATTTCCTTAACTTCTCAGGAGTTAAATATAACTGATGTATAAAATTATAATTAACTAATCTATATCTTACATTCACTAATTTAGTCATACTATCCTCATATATAGTCATCAAATCATCCTGAGAAATAGATATAGACAAATCTTTTTCCCATCTGAGCCTGGATTTATAAATATCCATTTGAGCATTTTATGTTGTAATAAAACATGCATCTCAGATATAAATCCCTTCTTACCCCCTTCATTAAGTAAACTTTCAAATCTAGACTGTCTAGGCAACCATAATGTATGCCCAAAATTAAATAAAAGTAAGGCTTTCACCTGATAATAAGTAAACAGGGTATTTGGATAAATTCCATAATTCTCCTTCATTCTTTGAAACAAAATAAAATACCTAGCTTCATAAGAATTTTCTACCAACCTAATACCTTTCTGTTCCCATATTTTCAAGACCTGATTGTTTAATGAAAAAGAAAAATGTTTGTTCTGATACAAAGGAGTTTTAGGCAAAATTTTACCTTCAGTACCTATAATTTCATTTTTCTTGCTCCATAATTCCATTAAATGTTTCAACACTTGGTAAATTGTAACTCTGTAAAAGCTGAGAATTCCATTTATAAATGAAATGATCCATTCCCTTCTCATAAATCTGAGATAATTCAATCTTAGCCCAAGCCAAAGGTTTATCTATTTCAAACATTCTATTAATAAATTTCAATTGTGCTGATTCATAATAATACTGAAAATAAGGAAGTTGCAAACCTCACCCTTGCCATTTTACCTTTCCATAAAATGGTCCTCACCAAAGCATTCAAATCTTTAAATAATTTTTGGTGAATTCTACATGGGATAGACTGAAAAATGTATTGTATACAGGGAAAGATATTCATTTTCACACAATTTACTTGTCCTATCAAGGTTATTGGTAAATCTTTCTGCTGATTTAAATTATATTTAATTTTAGACAATAAAGGAAAATAATTCAATTCATATAAATGATTCTAATTATCATCTTGTAGCGGGTGCACAGCATGGTATTGCAAATCGCCATCGTCATTTCATAGACTTACCTGACACATCGTGGCTTGCAGTGCTGGGCGCCAAAATACAGCGAGTGGATCAGACAAAGACCCTGCCTAAAGGTGCGGGGTGCTAATGGCTCATAGCTTTAACCTGCTGGTCCACAGGACCAGCAGCTGTTCACTAATGAGCAGGCAGGGAATAAAAGGTCTGTGTATGTCTGCAATAAATGAGTCTTGAGTTGACTACCTTTGTGTGTGTTTGCCTTTATTTAGTAGCTTCTACCATAGTACCATAGTACCATAGTATCTGTTACAATCTATTATAATTCCTAAATATTTAATTCAATCAGACCATTTAAATTTTGCAATATGTTTACAAGATGAATAATCCACATCCGCCAAAGGCATTATCCCAATTAATCTTGTAACCTGATAATTCACCATATTTTTTGAGTCTCGCATGTAGATTCGCCAATGACTGCTCTGTTAAATATATCAAGACATCAACTGCAAATAAATTTATTTTATACTCATCTGCACTCACCTTAATACCCTTAATATTACTATCTTGCCTAATAAACTGAGCCAAAGGTTCAATAACCAATGCAAATAGACCTAGTGACAAAGGACAGCCCTGTCTAGTCGATCTAGGTAATACAAACGAGGAAGATACCTGTCCATTTGTCACCACTCTAGCTGATGGATTCTTGTATAAAGCCTTAACGCAGCCAATAAAAAGTGGCCCTAATTTAAACTCCCCCAACACTTTTAAAAAAAACATTCCATTCTATCAAAGGCCTTCTCAGCATCTAAAGCAATTACCATAGGTTGGCCAGATTGCCCCTGAGAAACATTAATTAAGGAAATAAATTTCACAATATTATCTGCTGAATACTGATTTTTAATAAAACCAGCTTGATCTACATGAATCAAATCTGGTAAATATTTAGCTAATCTATTAGCTAGAACCTTGGCAACAATCTTATAATCCACATTTAATAACAAAATAGGACGATAAGATCCTAATTTTAATGCGTCCCTATCCTTCTTGGGAATAAGCGCTCAGGAAAAAGAATCTGGGAAAGAACCAATCTCCATAGCCTGTTTCAAAACATCTGTCAACAGAGGAATTAACAAATCCTGAAATTCTTTATAAAACTCAGAAGTAAAACCATCCTCTCCTGGAGATTTCCCACCAGCCATTGACTGTAATGCTTCCTTCACCTCCACAACAGTAAAAATAAGCATCTAAGTCTTTAACCTCTGCATCCTTTAGAGATGGTAAAGCTAATTTAGACAAAATGGTGTCAATTTTAGCATTATCTTCCAATACTCCAGAAGTGTACAATTTCTCATAAAATAAACAAAATTCATTTTGTTATTCATTAATTTCCTGGAATTTATAAGTAATAAACAAGTCACATCTAATAGCATATATTGTCCTAGAAGCCTGTTCAGTCTTCAATTGCCACACTAACACTTTGTGAGCTCTTTCACACAACTCATAATAATGTTGTTTAGTCCTCTGCGATAACTTCTCAAACTTTAAAGTTTGTAATGAATTATACTGCAGTTTCAAGTTGGTTAAACAAACTTTTAAAGTTTCCATAGTATCCCGTTGTACTTCTTTCTCCAAAGGGTCAAGCAAAATTTTGAATTTAAATAAACCCTCTAAAAATTCCATAATTCAATTCCAAAAAGGTTTCACTGTCTCACACAACCAAGTCGAATGTGAAAAGGAACCAACTTGTTTGTGACATCTAAAACATAAATCAGAAGAAATACACTTATATTTCTTTAACTATTCAGTAATTAAATGAAGCTGATGTCTAAAATTGTAATGAACCAATCTGTATCTTACATTCACTACTTTGGTCATACTATCTTCGCATATAGTCATCCAATCATCCTGAGAAATAGATATAGGAAAATCTTTTTCCCATCTAAGCCTAGATTTATAAATATCTATCTTATGTATTTTATGTTGTAATAGAGCATATATCTCAGATATAAATCCCTTCTTGCCTCCTTCAGTAAGTCAATTTACAAATCTGGATCGTCTAGGTAATCTTAATCTATGTCCAAAGTTACCTAAAAGTAAAGCTCGAACCTGATAATAAGTAAACAAGGTATTCAAAGAAATTCCATATTTTTCCTTCGTTCTCTGAAGAGAAATAAAATACCCAGCTTCATAACAGTTCTCTACCAAATGAATACCTTTTTGTTCCCATATTTTCAAAAGCTGATTATTCATTGAAAAAGAAAAAAAGTTTATTCTGATACAAAGGAGTTTTAGCTGAAATTTTATCTTCAGTATTGATCAACATTATTCTTCTTACTCCATAACTCCATTAAATGCTTCAACACTGGTAAATTGTAATTTTGTAGAAACTGAGAATTCCATTTATAAATGAAATGATCCATTCTTTGTTCACTAGTCTGAGACAATTCAATCTTAGTCCAAACCAAAAATTTATTCACTTCAAACATTCTATTAATAAATTTCAATTGAGCCGATTCATAATAATGCTGAAAATGAGGAAGTTGCTAAAGCACATTTCCAAGTCAATTTTTGCAATGACACACTTGCCATTTTACCTTTCCATAAGAAAGTCCTCACCAAAGGATTCAAGTGTCTAAAATTTTTTTGGGGGGATTCTTCATGGAAAAGACTGAAAAGGATATTGTATACGGGGAAAGATATTCATTTCCACACAGTTTACTCATCCTATCAAGGTTATTGGTAAATCTTTTCACCAATTTAAATCATATTTAATTTTAGATAATAAAGGCAAATAATTCAATTCATATAAATGAATTGTGTTTCATAAGGCCACAGATGTGACTGAAGACTGCTTTGTGGAAATATAATCAAGATGAGCATTGCATCTTTGATAAGTATAGAGTAGATCTCTGAAGATTGATAAAATAAAATAACCCTGTACATTTCATGGATTGGACAGAGTTAATGTTCTGTGACAGATTATATATTTTTTTTAAAAACTGTATATAGATATGTTTTAAAGGAGATAAATTGTGGCAGGTTTTTTAGTTAGGTCACACACAGATACAAACATTTCAAAACAGATCTCATTTAAAATGTCATAGCTCTGCTCAAGCCAGACAGTCCACGCTCTGAGTCCCTTTGCAAAATCTTTGAAGAATGCCTATAAGGACTTCACAAGTAGGGGTTAATTGGACATACTGTGGAGTAACGGATTATTGTTTTGGAAAACAACAGATGAATGAACTCAGAAGATTGGGTCTGGTGCTACAGTCTGAGTGCAGTTTGCTGTTCTAAGAGGGTCATGTGGTTTTCTCTGAGAGTGAGAGAGAGAGAATTCAGTTCTACAGTTCATCAGCAGAGGCTGGGACTGGAACATGACAAGCTGGAAAGCTTGTGGAAAAACCCCATTTTGAAGATGGGTTGTGAGTTCCTAGTTTAGCCTGGTTCTGAGAAAAATACAAGAGGAGATGGCTGGCTGTATAATGTTTCACTTCAAATAAGGGAAACAGAAAAGGAACTCTGTAGTAACCTGAAAGAAAAAGGTTATTATCTAGAAAACCCTGTTGGGGCAAGTTTCTTTGGCAAGACATTAAAGTGGCTGATCTGAAGGAATCAGTTTGTGTCCAACGAGCAACAAATCTCTGAAAACCGACAAGAACCTTCCTGAGTGGTAACCATTTACCTTTCAAGCACCAAAGCCTCGTGAAATTCATAAATGTTAAATTCTGTGCACAGTACAAGAATTGCCTGAAACCAGTGAACTTGGAGGAGTCAAGTGAGATTGGACTGTGAATCAAATAACTTTCTTTGATCTTATATACACATTACATACATGTGCACTTAGAATTAGAAGGGGGTTAAGTAAGTTAATAGTAAAAAGTTAAAGTTTGATCCTGTTTTCATGTTTAAAGATAATTAAAAGCAACTTCTGATTAAGTCACCATTTGTTTTGGTGAATTTCCATTGCTGCTGGGTTTTGGGGTCCTCTGGGCTCATAACAGTTCAAATGATCTATTTATATAGAAATCACTGAATGTCAAGTTGAAGGTACAACAAGAGTTAGGAAGGGAAATGATCTGTTGTTCTTTATAAGAGCAGTTGAATACGGGAGGAAGAAAATCTAATTACAATTGTCTATAGACTTCAGTGACTGCAGAGGAGTTACTGTATACGGTTTGGTGTGAGAGGCACTTGTTACAAACTCATTCATGAAGAGGAATGGGCATATATAACCAGTTCCCTCATTAAAGGGGTTCTGAGAACTGTTCATCACATAAATTTTTCATGTCGGCAATGGCCAGAAACTGCAGAGAAGGAGGATCAAAGAAATAACTCTGACAGGAAAATGAGCAGGCACAGGAGGTACAGCCACGAGGTGGCCCCACTGTCTCTGAGTGAGTGTATTTGGGTGCTTAGTGTTCCCAACTCTGCTAAGCTCATCCTAGTCCCCGAATGTGGAGGCTTGGGTGAGGAGAGAAGTCAGATGGAAATACCCCATGCCCACACATCACTAATTTTCACAGAACATCACCTTCAGCTTGACAGCATGCAGCTGCATGGTGAGGCTCTGAATTTATTGCCTAACTAAATTATTTGATTTGTGTCCTACTGAGCCATAAGGTTTAGAACATCACTGCACAGTACAGGACCTTTAACCCTAGATGTGGTGCCTTTTTATTCCTTTTTTTGAATATTGAAATCATGATGTACATATCAAAACCTACAATTAACGAAACTTTAAAAAATGTGAAAAAAGTAGACATGATATTTTAAACAAAAACTAACCCCTTACAACTCCCCAACCCCACCCCCACTAACCTATCCCAAAAATAGAAAAAAGAAAGAAGAGATTAACCATAACAACAAAATCCATCAATTAATTGCCATGGATTGGAATAACACACAATACTGTGTGGGCAGGAGGTTAAAAAACTCAAACCTATATAATCCAAATAAGAGCTCCAAATTTTACGATTAAAAAAAAATGATCACACAAATTATATGTTATCTTCTCCAATGGAATACAAGACCTCAATTCCATATGCCAGCTCTGAATACTCAAATCAGTTCATTGTTCCAAGTAATTGCTAAATATTTTCTAGCTACAATCTCAAAAATGCAATTTGAAATCTATATAATCTTAATTCTAAACTCAACCTCTTAATATTACCCAACAAAAATACTAAAGGATCTAGTGAAAGTTTCACTTTCAAAATAGCTTCTAAAAGTTCCTTAAGTCTATTCCAAAAAGGTTTTTTACTGTTTTACATAGCCTGACAGAATATAAAAAAGAATCTACTTCCTTCTAACATCTAAAACATAGTGTGAAGAAATTAAATTGTATCTCCTTAATTTTTCTGGAGTTAGATATAATTTATGTATAACATTATAATGAACTAATTGATACCTTTCATTTATAATTTTAGTCATACTATCCCTACATAAACTCATCCTATCATCCTGAGAAATAAGTATTCCTAAATCTTTCTCCCATTTCAATCTAGATTGATATAAATCCAATTTAGGCATTGTATTCTGTTATAAAGCACACATCTCAGTTATAAATTCCTTCTTACCAAATTTTCAAACTTAAACCATCTTGGTAACCATAAAGTATGTCCAAAATTTTCCAACAATAAAGCTTTAATTTGATAATGAGAGAAAAGAGTATTTGAAGATGTATCATATTTCTCTTTCATTCTCTGAAAATAAATAAAATATTCTGCTTCATAACAATTTTGCACAAATTTGATCCCATAACTTCAAAAGCTGGTTATTAAGTGTAAAGGGGAAGAGCTTATTTGATATAAAGGAGTTTTACCTGAAATCTTACCTTGAGTACCTATAACTTCATTTTTTATAACATAACTCCATTAAATGTTTCAAAACAGGTAAATTATAACTATGCAATAACAAGAGTTCCATCTATAAATAAACTGATCCAACCTCTTCTCACCAATTTGAGGTAATTCAATATTAGCCCAAATCAATGGTTTGTCCAGTTCAAAAATCTTATTAATAAATTTCAACTGTGCTGCATCATAATTTTGAAAATTAGGGAATTGCAAACCTCATAATTTATATTTCCAAGTTAATTTTTGCCATTTTATCCTTCCATAAAAAATTCCTCACCAAAGCAGTCAAGTCCTTAAAATTTTTTAGAGGAATCTTACAAAGAATAGATTGAAATAAATATTGAATCCAAGGTAAAATATTCATTTTAATGCAATTCACTCTTCCTGTTATTGTAATCGGCAAAACTTTCCATCGGTTCAAATCATGCTTAATTTTAGACAATAACGGTAAATAATTTAATTTATATAAATGACTATAATTACTATCTACCTTAACACCTAAATACTTAATCTGATCCGACCATTTAAACTTCACAATATGCTTACAATAAGAATAATCCATTTCCGCTAATGACATAATCTCACTTTTTTCCCCAATTGATTTTGTAACCTGATATCTCACCATATTGTTCCAATCTATCATGTTGACACTCATCATCTGCAAATAAATTAATTTTAAATTCATTGGATTTCACTTTAATATCTTGGCTAATCTGAGCCAAAGGTTCAATAACTAATGCAAATAGCGCTGGTGACAAGGGACACCTTGTCTCGTCAATCTAGTCAACATTAAAAAGTAAAGATAACTGTCCATTTGTCACAACTCTAGCAGTAGAGTTTCTGTATAAAGCCTTAATCCAACCAATTTTTCCAAAACTTGAAATAAAAAAACTCACTCCATCAAAGGCCTTTTCTCCATCCAATGAAATAACCATTGGTAGGTTAGATCCCTCCCGAGAAATATTGATCAAAGAAATCAACTTCACAATATTATCTGCCAAATAGTGCTTTTTAATAAATCCTGCTTCATCTAAATGAATTAAATCTGGGAAATATTTAGCCAATCTATTAGATAGAACCTTCGTTACAACTTTATAATCAACTTTCAACGACGAAATTGGTCTATAAGACGCGGCTTTCAATGGGTGTAGTGCACGTTGAAAGAACCAAAGACTTGTTGATCCAAACCAAGGCTTTTATTAATTAAAAGATTGGAGCATATCACAAGTAGGTCGACCAGTCCAGAATGACCTGGTCTGGCTAGGAGCAACCCTTTAAGACCTGCCAGTAGGTGTGGCGACACTCTCAGCCAATCACAGTCATCCTACACTACAATCTGTACATATACACATTGGTGATAGAATCTGTACTATCACATTCACCCCTTCTTTGAGAACCGACCCCAGGGTGGATGGAGATTAGGGGCTGTACTGGTCAGGGGGCCTGACCATCTAGCGTGACCGCTGTGGTGCTGGGATTGGGGTCGCTGGAGTCGTGTTGCCGGCAGGCCAGTAGGGTGCGGCCACTGCTTCGCTCAATTCCCCAATGGCGTTGTCGACAGTCTGGTCTGAGCTGTTGGGGTGGTGCTGGTCCCTCTGTTCAAGCAGATGACCTGGGGGAGAAGGAATGGGGGAGGTTGGGTTAAAGGCACTGCTGCCCCTGATCCGGCTTGGGCTAAGTCCATTACTGAGACTGTGTCCTCCCGCCCATCCGGGTACTCAACGTAGGCATAATGCGGGTTTGTATAGAGCAGAGTCACTCGGTCAACCAAGGGGTCATTCTTTGAGTACCGGATGTGGTGTTGTAAGAAGACTGGACCAGGAACCATGAGCCACGCTGGTATGGTCGTACCCAACTCGGATTTCCTCGGGAAAGAGAACATCCTTTTATGGGGGGTGGCATTGGTCGCGGTACATAGGAGGGAGCGGATGGACTGTAGGTCACTAGTGAGTGTGTCTTGACAGCGAGAGGTGGGGAGACCTTTGGATCGGAGGGCAAGCGTAACCGCTTTCAAGACGGTGGCGTTCTCTCTTTCAACTTGCCCATTACCACGTGGGTTATAGCTGGTGGTCCTGCTTGAAGCAATACCACGCTCCAGAAGGTACTGCCGCAGCTCTGCGCTCATAAACAAGGACCCCCTGTCACTGTGCATGTAACTGGGGTAGCCAAAGGTGGCGAAGATGCTGTGCAGGGCCTCTATAACTGAGGAGGCAGTCATGTCTGAGCAGGGCACAGCGAACAGGAAGCGGGAGTACTCGTCGATGGCCGGAAGTATGTAGGTGTTACGGTTGGTCGATGGTAGGGACTGCTTGAAGTCTACGCTGAGACGCTCAAAGGAGCGGGTGGCTTTGATGACGTGGGTGTTCTCCGGACAGAAGAAGTGGGGCTTGCACTCAGCGCACACCGGGCAGGCTTGGGTCATGGAGCAAATCTCCTCGACCATGTTCGGCAGGTTGCGAGCTTTGACAAAGTGCGCGAACCTAATGACCCCTGGATGACAGAGCTCCTCATGGAGTTTCTGCAGCCTGTCCAGTTGTATGTTGGCACAAGTCCCCCTGGAGAGCACATCTGGTGGGTCGTTGAGTTTACCTGGCCAATACAGTATGTCATAATTAAAGGTGGAGACCTTGAGTCTCCACCTGGCGATTTTGTCATTCTTGAACTCACCTTGCTGGGTATTGCTAAATGTGAAGGAGACCACGTGTTGGTCAGTCAGCAGCGTAAAGCACCTGCCAATGAGGTAGTGTCTCCAACGACGTACTGCTTTGACTATGGCCTGGGCCTTCTTCTCGACAGAGGAGTGTTGGCTCTCAGGACCCTGGAGGGTTCTGGAGAAGAAGGTTACTGGCCGGCCAGCCTGGTTCAAGGTGGCTGCCAGTGCAAAGTTAGACGCATTGTTTTCGACTTGAAATGGAATAGACTCATCGATTGCGTGCAGCGTTGCAGCAGCGACGTCCGATTTGATGTGGTCAAACACCGCTCTGGCTTTGGTTGACAGGGGGAAAGAATGGTCTTGATGAGTGGAAGTGCCTTGGCGGCATAGTGTGGAACCCATTGGGCATAGTAAGAGAAAAAACCCAGGCAGCGTCTGAGTCCCTTCTGGGTGTGGGGGGATGCATGTGGTTGGGGTCCGGCATGACCACCCCGTACTCCACCACACGACCCAGAATTGCAAGCCGAGTGGTCTGGAAGACATACTTGTCGAAATTGTAGGTCAAATTCAGCTGAATTGTAGTCTGAAAAAATTTCTCAAGGTTGGCATCCTGATCCTCTGAGTCATGGCCATTGATGGTGACATTGTCCAGATATGGGAAAGTATCAGTCAGCCTGTTCTAATCCACCATCTGGTCCATTGCCCGCTGGAAGACCGCGACGCCATTTGTGATGCCAAAGGGTATCCTGAGGAATTGATACAGCCGCCTATTTGCTTCGAAGGCCATGAAAGGTGGGTCTTCTTGGCGGATTGGGACTTAATGATAGGCCGAACGTAAGTCAATGGTGGAAAATACACGGTATTGGGCGATCTGATTCACCACATCCATGATCTGTGGGAGGGGGTACGCATCCAGAAGTGTGAAGCGGTTGATTGTCTGGCTGTAGTCAACCACCATCCGCGGCTTCTCCCTGTTTTTAACAACCACCACCTGGGCCCTCCAGGGACTCGAGCTAGGTTCGATAATGCCCTCATCCAGCAGTCTGCGCACCTCGCTTGTGATAAATTTCCTGTGTTCGTAACTATATTGCCAGCTTTTGGAGGCAACAGGTTTCCAGCCAGGGGTGAGATTTGCGAAAAGCGCTGGTGGAGCAACTCAGAGGGTGGGGAGACTACAGGTGGGGCCCCGGAGTGCGGGGGAGGGTGGCTTGGGCTGCCGCTGGCAGGAGGTTTCCGGAGTGGAATGGTTACAGACAGAGAGTGGAGTGTGAGGCTCCCCAAAGTGCAAGGAAATGGTTTGAAACTGGCACTGAAAATCCAATCCCAGCAGTGCGGGGTGCACAATTTGGGAAGGACTAATAGTTTGAAGTCTGTGAATGTGATGCCCTGGACTTTCAGGGTCGTCACTCAATTTACCCCAATTGAGTGCAA
Organism: Narcine bancroftii; assembly: GCF_036971445.1. NCBI lineage: Eukaryota > Metazoa > Chordata > Chondrichthyes > Torpediniformes > Narcinidae > Narcine > Narcine bancroftii. Next base: position 120,822,055 of record NC_091469.1, on the reverse strand, counting down.
TCTGGTCACCAATGAAATTCTCTGTGCAGTGGGGAGAATAGCCAGTCCGCAATGGTGGGCCAGGTCTAGGCGGATAAAACAGTCAGTTGATCCCGAGTCAAATAAGCAATTGGTATAGTGTCCATGCACTTTAATCAGTTCCATTGCTTTTGTGAGGGGATGGGGGAAGTCCTGGTCGAGGGTTATTGATGCAGAGATTTGTAATGGGGACAGTGGAGTCCTGCGTGATGACGTCACTCAACATGTGCGTGATGATGTCACGCAAACAGTTGGGCCAGAAAAGACAATTTCGAGGAGTTGGTGTTGCTGCCTGCAGCCTGCTGGGGGTGTCAGCCAGCCAACGGTAAGTGTTGGGGGTTGCTGCTTGCCATCAGCGGTGGGGCGGTCAGCGGCGGTGTGTCGCTGGTCGGCAGCGTTGGGTTCCCGGTTGCCAGCGTCGGCGGGTACCGGGTCGGCAGCATCAGTTGCGACGGCAGGCCCCTGGTCGGCAGCTGCGGTGGGTCCCTGGTAGGCAGCGGTGACGGGTCCCTGGTCAGCTGCCTCGGTGGCGGCGGGTCCCCAGTAGGCAGCGGCGGTGGTGGGTCCCTGGTTGGCGGCGATCGTTGAGGTTGGGGCTGGGGCCTGGTCTGACATTGCTTCATGAGGTAGGGTGAACGTCATTACGGCGAGGGTGGGTTGTACTTTGCGCGCTCAGCGTCTGCCCCGTGACTTCAGGCACTGCCGCGCAGTGGAGTCCTCGCTCTCATTGGACTAAAGCTCTGAGGAAGAAGTGTTTGAAATGGAGAGTGGCGATTGGGCTTCACACGAGGCACTGTGTTTGACAGTGGCCATTTTGGAGTGACAGACTACAGCAAAGTGGCCGTTTTTAAGGCAATTCTGGCAGCTGGCTTTTCTCACCGGGCACTGGGACCTGCTGTGCTTGTTCCTCCCACAGAAATAACACTTTGGGGTTGTATCGGGCAGCGTAGCGGCAGTAGTAGGGTAGCGGGAGGGCATCCTACTCACATCAGAGTGTGGGATCCAGCCCCGAGAGTACATGTCCATTCATAAGACCGCAGCCTCCATTGTCTCTGGATCCGGATCACATCCTCTAGATTTTCTCCCCCATGCTCTAGCAGGTGCTACCTCACCTCATTCGATCAGACCCCGGCCACGTAGGCATCCTGAATCAGATTGTCTGTGGTTTCCGCAGCAGTTCTGTCTGTGCAGGCACAGTCCCTGCCCATTGCCCTTGGTGCCTGAATATAAACTCTACAAGACTCACCAGGCTGTTGCCTCCTTGTAGCAAGTTTGTACCAAGCATAGACCCTGTTCACCATTTGATCGTAGTGCTCTTTCAGCACCTTCATGGCTGCGGCATAAGTGGTCGGGTCCTGGACTCTCTGGTAGGCTCTCGGGGACACCATAGTCATCAATATTAGTAGTCGATGGTTGTCCTCTATCATGGCAGGGTCAGAGAGCTGTAAGTATGTTTTGAAACATCTCACCCAGTGCTCAAAGTCATTCGAGACTGAAGCTGACTGTGGGTCGATTTCGAGGCATTCCAGCCATAGCATACGCTTCATCCCTTCAAAATTTTTTTTGTTGTTAATAAAATTGTAGTGCGTGTCGAAAGAACCAAATACTTGTGGATCCAAACCAAGGCTTTTGTTAACTAAAAGATTGGAGCATATCACAAGTCGGTTGACCAGTCCAGAATGACCTGGTCTGGCTAGGAGCAATCCTTTAAGACCTGCCAGTAGGTGTGGCTACACTCTCAGCCAATCACAGTCATCCTACACTACAATCTGTACATATACACATTGGTGATAGAATCTGTACTATCACAATGGGTCCCTATCTTTTTTAAGAATAACTAATAATTGCTTGAGAAAAAGTGTCCGGAAAAGAATGAACTTCCGTTGCCTGCTTCAATACTTCCATCGATAATGGAATTAATAAGTCTTGAATTTTTTTATAAAATTCAGAAGTCAAAGCATCATAACCTGAAGACTTCCCATTTCCCATTTATTCCGACCCCCAAAAAACTAAATCCTTCCTACCTTGTAACCTATTTTTCTTTCATCTATGTGCCTGTCTAAGAATTCCTTAAATGCCCCTTATGTTTCAGCCTCCACCACCATCCCTGGCAAGGCATTCCAAGCACTCATAACTCCCTCTAGTGGGGGAAAAAACACAATTTATCCCTAATATCTCCCCTAAACTTTCCTCCCTTCACTTTGTAGAGATGTCCCTGGTGTTTGCTATTCCTGCCCTGGGAATAAGGCGCTGGCTGTCCACCTTATCTATGCCTCTCAGAATTTTGTAGACCTCTATTAAGTTTTCTCTCATAGTTCTTTGCTCCTAAGGGAAAAGTCCCAGCTCTGGTGCTGACTCATAAGGAAGCTTAACTTGTTTAAAACTTCATCAGGGAAAAGAAATCTAGATTTGCTGGTGCTATTCAGGTGTGTTTAAACTAACCTGACAAGAGGGTGGGATCTAATGCAGTATTATAATAGGTGGAAAAATTGAGGCAAGTATAAATGTTAAAGCAAGTATGTTCAGTAGTCAGGCCAGAAAGGAGCAAGACAAGAAGTGAAGGAAGTCTAATAGTCTTAACTGGACTTTTTTTTAGTGCAAGACACCTGACAAGAAGCAAAAGAGACAAATTCAGGTCATGGTTTGGTACATGGGATAGGGATATTATAGTCATAGCAGAAACATAGTTGCAGAAGGAGTAGGACAGAAAATAGCTTCTGCTGCCTGATACAGGTGGATATAAGAGAGGTGTGGAGTTGTGTTTTTGTTTAGTGAGAACATCATAGCAGTACTTGGGATATTCTTGGGGATCATCCAATGCGATAAAGTGAGTGGAAATTTTAAAAAAGAAGGTGATGTCACTTTGTGATTGTATTATAGTTTTGTTAGTTATTCTCGGGATCGAGGAAGCAAACGTGGGAAGACTGCAGATATTTGTAATAGTAGGAGATTTTAACTTCCCTCATATTGACTGGGAATACCACAGCACAATGGATGGGGTAGAATCTTTTCAATGTGTCCAGGAAAGTTTTCTCAAACAATATGTAGAGGACTGTACTACAGAAGGAGCAATAATTAATCTTCTGTTGGGACATATGGTTGGACAACTGACTGAAGTGTCAGTGGGAGAGTACGTTAGAACCATAATTCTAAGTCTTCAGGTGATGATGCTTTTACTTCTGAATTTTATAAAAAATTTCAAGACTTATTAATTCCATTATCGATGGAAGTATTGAAGCAGGCAACGGAAGTTCATAGTAGGCAATTTAAATTTTCCACATATTGACTGAGACTCCCAAACTGGAAAAGGGTTAGATGGCTTGGAGTTTGTCAAATCCGTTCAGGCAAGTTTCTAAATCAATACATAAAGTTATTAACTGGAGAGAGTGCAATACCGGATCTCCTATTAGGGAATGAGACAGGACTGATGACAGAAGTATGTGTAGGGAAACATTTTGGGTCCAATGATCGTAATGTCATTCGTTTCAAATTAATTATGGAGAAGGAGAGGTCTGGGCATCAGGTTGAAATTCTAAATTGGAGAAAGGCAGACTTTGAGGAATTGAAAAAGGATATATAATGTGTAGATGGGGATAAGTTGTTTTAGGGCAAGGATATGACAGGTAAGTTGGACTCTTCAGAGGTGAAATTTTGAGAATAAAGTTTATATGTTCCAGTCAGGATTAAAGGCAAGATAACAGACATAGGGAACCTTGGTTTTCAAGAGATATTGGGGATCTGGTTCGGAAGAAGAAAGAGGTGTACAGCAGGTATAGGCAACATGGAGCAAATTAGGTACTTGAGGAGTATAAAAAAATGCAAGAAAAGTAATTCAAGAAAGATATCATGATGGCTAAAATATGTGCAGATAATGTGAGGAAAAATCCTAAAGGTTTTTAGGGGTACATTAAGAGCAAAAGGATAATAAGGAACAAAATTGTTCCCCTTGAAGATTAGAGTGGTTGGCTTTGTATGGAGCCAAAAGAGATGGGGGAGATCTTAATTTTTTTTTCATCAATATTCACTCAATAAACAGGCACAGAGTCATGGGAAATAAGGAAAACAAGCAGCAAAGTCATGGAACCTATATAGATTAAAGAAAAGGAAGTGCTTGCTATCTTAAAATGAACAAAGGTGGATAAATCCACAGGGCCTGACAAGATATTCCCTCAGACCTTGAAGGAGGCTCATGTAGAAATTACAGGGATTCTGCAGAATTATTTAAGATGTCTTTAAATCTTTATGGATAGAGTTGCAACATTGGGTTATGTCTTTGCCCTGTGCTTCTTGGCACAAATGGGCCTGGAGGATGAACTGCAGACATGTTAGTTTGACATCTGGTGGTTGGATACTGATAGATAAAATCAATCAAGATGTGTTTCACAAACATTTCTCGGACTAGTTGACCCTGTATTGAATGTGCCCAGAAGTATTGAACTGCATGTTTTACAAACATTTCTACGTCTGATTTCGCCTGCATTGAATTCGCCCATCGTTATTGAATGAAGATCTACCGGGACCAATGCCTGAAGAGGGTGCACAAAATCAGTGAACCGGTGCGGACTCGAAAGGCCAACATGACCTGTTTCCGATCCGTAAATGGTTATATGGTTATATGATTTTGTCCTTAGTCACAGGTGTGGTGCCGCTGGAGGATTGGTGGGTAGATCATGATGTTCTGTTTAAAACAGACTCCAAATGTATCCCTGGAAGTTTTAGGTTGGTGAGCTTGAAAATGGTGTCACAAGTAGAGACTATTATAAAGAGACCTTTTGGCATGTGGGGCTTCATAAATCAAAGTGTTGTTTATAGGAGTTTGGAAGGCCAATATGTCAAAAAAAAAGTCTCTTTACAACCCTATCTACCTGATTGTGGAATGAGGTCCCAGCTGAAGTGGTGAAAGCAGGCTCAATTTTAACTTTTAAGAAGAATTTGGACAGGTACATGGATGAGAGAGGTATTGTCAGCTAGGGACTGGGTGCAGATCAGTAGAATGAGGCATAAAAATGGATCATTTCTGTGCTGTAATGTTCTATGGTTTTAATTGGTATTAGATATTATTTGGGTTGGAATCCATATAAAGGATTCCAAAATCTATTTCCATCCAAATTCGGTGAATGATTCATCTGTTTTTATTTGTTGTGTAGCCATAGTAGTTATGGTATGACTGAGTGGCTATCCCACTTTGAGGGCAGTTAATAGTGAACAGACTCGCCAAGGCAAATAGCGCCTTTGGAAGACTACACAAAATGTTCTGGAAAAACAACCAACTGAAAAACCTCACAAAGATTAGCGTATACAGAGCCGTTGTCATACCTACACTCCTGTTCGGCTCCGAATCATGGGTCCTCTACCGGCATCACCTACGGCTCCTAGAACGCTTCCACCAGCGTTGTCTCTGCTCCATCCTCAACATTCATTGGAGCAACTTCATCCCTAACATCGAAGTACTCGAGATGGCAGAGGCCGACAGCATCGAATCCACGCTGTTGAAGATCCAACTGCGCTGGGTAGGTCACGTCTCCAGAATGGAGGACCATTGCCTTCCCAAGATCATGTTATATGGCGAGCTCTCCACTGGCCACCATGACAGAGGTGCACCAAAGAAGAGGTACAAGGACTGCCTAAAGAAATCTCTTGGTGCCTGCCACATTGACCACCGCCAGTGGGCCGATATCGCCTCAAACTGTGCATCTTGGCGCCTCACAGTTCGGCGGGCAGCAACCTTCTTTGAAGAAGACCGCAGAGCCCACCTCACTGACAAAAGACAAAGGAGGAAAAACCCAACACCCAACCCTAACCAACCAATTTTCCCCTGCAACCGCTGCAACCGTGTCTGCCTGTCCCGCATCGGACTTGTCAGCCACAAATGAGCCTGCAGCTGACGTGGACATTTACCCCTCCATAAATCTTCGTCTGCAAAGCCAAGCCAAAGAAGAAGACATTGATGTGACTGAAATCAGACTATGCAAGGATGCCAATTTCTTTCCATCAAGGACACAGTGGGTGTTTCAGATCAAGAACTGAGTCCTGCACTTTTATTACCTAATTTTTGCTTATCTCCCTTCACTGATTCCTAGTGCAGCAATTCCTAAATTTAATCCTGTGTGAAGCTGTTTAGAAATGATTCTGTTATATTTGCGATATAATTACAATTATTATTGGAAGGAGATATTATTAATTTATCATTGGAATAGAGAAAGGGATTTATTAATTATTTTTAAAATACAGATCTGTAGAAAGATTCAGAAATGAATGAATGGTTGATAAAATTCAAAACCTAGATTATTACTTTGCCACTTTTGACATGCAGTAAAGAAAGGATGTTATAATTTTTTGTGTTCATATAAAGTATTTCAGTGATGGCAAAGAATAATTTAGGCTTGTCATTGTTACCTTGAGTATTATGTGTTTTGTTTATCTGTGTAAACTATTAAAGTAAGTTATCTTTTTTTTCCTCAGAAACTCTCAGATGCTGAAGATACTTCAGAAGTAAATCTGCTCACTGGAGCTGTTATTACCCCCTGCACATCAACACAGCAAAGGAAAATATTATTTGATGATCATCTGTCTGTAGGAAACTGCACACCCAATGTACCATCAATATTTTCAAGGCAAGATTCACCAATGGAATCATTTAATCTTTCTCAAGCAGAAACAACTGACATAATGCAGGACCTGTTCACACAAATTTTACCCCTGGAAGAAATCTCAGTACAATGGAATTTTGAACAAAATATAAACTCTGAATCTACAAGCTACAAATTGCCAACAGTAGCTCAGCCATTAAGCGATGAATCTAGAATTAGCTCACTGACAACAATAAGTCTCTCACCTCAAATAGAGTCACCAAATGCTTTAAGCAATGGTGCAGCATCAGCAGAAAGAAAGGATGGATTGCCTATGGAATTGTTGCCAGCACTCAACAAAATGCCATTAATGGAAACAGTTCATCCAGTCAAAGAAACGTTACCATTGGTAAATGACAGAACAGCAATTGATTCATCCATTCATGACTGTCTAGGACTGAAGACTACTGTATTTATAGTGCACGACAGCAATACAGAAGCTGATGAAGACCTCACACAAATCACAGATTATGAACCAAATTCACAACCTTTAACGAAAACTGAACATTTGGAACAGAAGAATATTGAGGTTGACATCTGCAACATTTAGATCTTTTGCTACTTTGAATAGCTTTTCATATCATATTTTAATTTTTTTCATCAGTATAAAAGAAAATGTCAACTTCCTTCAGCAAGAAAGTCTGTCTCAGGCACAGTCCAGAATGAATTCCCCAATGCTTATTAAAGCTTAAGCATATCTCAAGTATAGTGACCCACTAAGTAAACAAAGTTCCATTTTATTAAAAAAAATACAGGCCCTCCTGCACTTTAGAGAGAGAGAAAGTTTTGAATCTTTGCTGAAAGTATTTTAATTGGGTTGGAGCTCTAGCTCCTTCACATTTAGGTCTCCAGCACAGATGTTTTATTTCCCAATGTCAGTTTAGGAATAAAAATATAGCTATTGATGTCACTCCAAGTGGCGCACGGATTCTACCAACCAAGAATTGAGTTGAAAGTGATTTCAGATCACTTGCATGTCTTCTTTGACCTTTGGTTTCTGTGATAAGTGGCAAGTTGCTGCTTCACATTTTGTTTAAAACTTGAATGTTTGTTACACCTGTCTCAGCTCCCAATGTATCTGTTACATTATATGCACAGGTTTCAGGGTCCTGGCAGGTCCCTTGAAGACCGTTGCACTTTTCTGTGATCCAACTACATCACCAGAAATTATCTGTCAACTTAATAACATTATTGAAAAATCTTGCCCATCTTACTTATAGCTTTACAATTTGTAAGAGTTATCAACTAAATAGTTGCAAATAATCATGTGTTCAACCCCTCCCCCCATCATTTATAAAATAGAATTACAAACTTGTCTGCAATAAGACTTAAACTTAACATCGTCCATTGCTGTAAGTTAATGACTGTCAGTGTCTCACAGGTACCGTAAATATCAGTATAATATTAAATATCCCACAGCTGAGTAAATGCAAATCCATTGGTGATTTTCTACTATATTAGCAGCCTTTATATTGGGTACAATCCTACCCCATGTTAGATGATTTGGCTTTAAGTTATTAGATTGCTTTAAGTTGATCATCATACTGTGGGCCCACTCACCTCACAAGTGGGCAGTATCAACTGGGTGGCAATAACAAACTCCACAAATGAAATCTGATTTGTACCTTGCTGGTAAAGCAACCTCACTGATCTTAACTAATCACATTATAAGTAATCATCTTACATTGTTGAGGAAATCGGTTTCTTGTACAGTATTTTGAAAAATCTTGCATCGGCTCTTAATATAAAAGTATTGTGCGTATAATGTGCTTCCTCATTAGAGAAACTTAGTTGCAAATGTACTGAGCTTGCTATTTGATATACTTCCAAGCTATTGAATGAAATGTTTTAATATCCCTATTTGTAAGAACTTTTTGAATTCCCACACTGTTGATTAAACTCACCAGAGAAATCTATACAGTATATTTTAACCTTGTGACAGATATCCATGTAGTTCCAAAAAAATCACTCTGCTAGGAAGTTTACCCATTTAAATTCTGATATAGATCTAAATTATCCCCAGAGATAATAAAATAAATATTTGTATTTTATTGGGAATCTACCCACCATTCTAAATTTAACTTTAGACATCCAGAACAGTAACAGGCCCTTTCTGCCCATGAGCTTGTGTGCACAAATACCCAATAAACCTACAACCCCTGTACATTTTGAAGGGTGTGAGGAAACCAGGGCACCCAGAGGAAGCCCAGTTAGAAACTGAGAGAACGTACAAAATCCTTACAGATAATGCTGCATTTGAACCTGAGTCACTTATGCTGTAATAGAGTTGTACTAACTGCTATATAACCATACCATCTAGAGGGCAGTCTACATATGCTTAGTTGTGACCTCCCCATTTGGACATGTAATCAGTCTTTGACAATGAGTAGACATCAGGTGGAGCACAGCTAAAGTCCCATCTTGTAATGCTCTGTAAGCTTTTTGACTGGAAGTTCAGCTGGCGGCAGAACTCTCCAGTCAAAACCTGTGAGACACTTTATAAAATTTTAAATATCTAAAAATATAAAGATTTACAAAAATAATTAATACACAAATGAACAAAAACATTAAATGAAATTAAAATAGCAAAAAAAAGGTTCATCTCCATTTTTCAGGCCAACAATATTAATTAAAGTGATTACCATCCTAAAATTAAGCCAGTTTTAACAATATTGTAGATATCAAGGACATCTCTCTCCATCAGGACCCCCTTTAAGTATGGAAAGCCAAATACCATTATTTCAAGTTGGAATCATTGATTGCCCCCAAAAAATTATTCTTTCCTTTGACACTCAATGCTATCTTTCTTCATTTATCTTTCTGCGTAGATTTGACCATGTTTCTTTGGCATTCTTCTGTTTTTTTCTCTTGGCTAGTTGGGTCCAGGTGCCCATGGAGAAGTGGTGCAGAATTGAGGAACTATAATTGAAGGAAATGGTGTGAAGGGGTTATGGGCTCTGCCAGGAATGGACGACGATGATGGAATGTGTTGTAGATCACAGGCAGAAAATAACACATTTAAATATTGCAGTGACTTGTAAATTGTATGTTCAGATTTATGCTTTTATGTGTTGCACCACAAGGAGTTAGTGTAGCATGCCAAAGACATGAGTAATAGATATGTGAAACTTTATTTGGGGCAGAATATAAGTAGCAGAGCTTTAGATTAGTTGGTATTTCTGGGGTTTGACAAAGAACATTAGAGTAATCATTGCAGAAGGTGATAAACATGTTTGAAGTTATCACAGGGAGCTATCTCATGCAAGGACAAAATTAAGCAAGTTTGAGGAAATGGAAATAAAGAGTCCTGCTGGGTACATTGTGACATGTTATCAACCCTCTAATGCTAGAGGAAATCTTGGGATAATTTTTTTTGTTCTTGTTCATCCTTCAGCTTAACAATGATAAAAAATCTGAAACAGCTACTCCCATGTGTAAATCAAAAAAAAGGCGGACATTTCACGTGTCCAATGCAAGTCTGAAATCATCCTCCCAGCAGAACAGTACAATTAATTCTACAATCCGATGGAAATCTTCGAGGAAAATGATTGCAACAAAATCTACATGTTCTTGGTGTGAGTTTCAATTGCACCTAGGATCAGGAGACATAAAGAGAAAGACAGTGACACCTGACCATGAAGTACCCTCAGCCAAATTGCTTGAGCATAGTGAAGAGAAAAAAGTATCAACTTCACAAAACTTGCATTTACCTTTAAAGAATAATTTAGAAAATAGCAGCCAACAAGGGACAAGCAATAAATTAACAGACAATAACGATGTGCAGAACTCTAAAACTAATATGGCCTTTTGTACAGAGCTGCTGTGCAGTAAAGTGCACAGAGTAAAACAATTGAATAATTTACAAGATTGCACAAAAATCTGGACCAGGTGAGTTAATTCTGTCCTGTTACTAATCAATTCGAAAAGGTGCCACTGTTAATTACCCACTAGTGTCGCAGCATTAGAAACCAGCTGGATGATCTTGCAGTACATTGGAGGGTATGATGTAGTGGTCATTACTGAGTCATGATTAAAGGGTGGGTGTCATTGGAAACAGGATGTCCAAGGTTACACGGTGTTTTGGAAGGGTAGGCAGAGGGGGTGGCATGGTGTGCTGTGGTGGAGAACATGGAGGACGTGGTGTCTGAGGGGATGGCAGCCAAGTTCCGGGAACATTAGGTGTGGTGTGTTGGAGTGGTAGCACACGGTGTCTGAGAGGATGATGGGTGAGTTCCGGGAATGGTGGGCCACTCATGGGATCGTGTGTATGTGGTTAATGAAAATCGTGTTTTAATTTCATGAGTAATGCTGTGTGATAGGGAGGCAGTAGTGATTATTGCTTCTCGCAGTTTTGTTGCCACATGTTAATGGTGGTTTTTAGTTGCAGCTCTGTGTGTGTTTTGTGTCTTGTAAAGTTGTAGTTTTGAATAAAGTTTGTATGTTTAGAATAAAGTTTGTACGTTTAGAATTTTAAAAATGGGGTGGCATGGCTCTGCTCAAAAACAACAATATCAAATCATTGGAAAGATCAAATAAGATCAGACTAGGTAGTATCCTTATGGATTGAGTTAAAGAATGGTAAAGGAAATTACAGTTACATGAGACAGGATCTGGCCAAAGTCGATTGGAAAAGCACACTAATGGGGAAAACAGCAGATCAGCAATGACTGGAGTTTCTCAAAAAATTAGGAAAGTGCAGGACAGGTACATACCACAAGGAAAGAAAGTTGTGAATGGAAAAATGAGACAATTATGGCTGACAAGGAAGCAAAAATTAGTGGGAAGATTGCGGACTGGGAAACTTTTTAAAAAACTTACAGAAGTCAACCAAGAAGGTGGCTAGGAAAGAAAAGAGAAATTATAAAAGGTGGTTGTGAAGATGTTGGAATCAATTGTCAAAGTTGAGGTTTACAGAGTATCTGGAGATCCAATTCAGCATGGTTTCCTTAAAGGAAAATCATGCCTGACAAACCTACATTTTTTTTTGAGGAGATAACAAACAGGATAGATGGGAAAAGCAGTGGACACAACTAGGTGCCACATCTGACGCTGCTTAACAAGATGAGAGCTCATGGAATTACAGGAAGGATACTAGCATGGGTAGAGCATTAGTTAATGGGTAGGAAACAGAGAATCGGAATAAGAGGATCCTATTTGGGTTGGTTGTCTGTTATTAGTGGTGTTGTACAGGGGTCAGTGTGGAGCCACTTCTTTTAATGTATGTAAATGATTTTGATAATGGGATAGCTCTGAGGCTAAATTTGCAGGTAACACCAAAATAGGTGGTAGAGCTGGTGGTGCTGAGGATATGGAAAGTCTGCAGAAAGACTTGGGTAGAGGCGTAATAGCCTGATTCGTCTGAGATTGTTTGATCTCAAAAGCTAATCAGGCTCAGGCCTGGTCAGTACTTAGAGGGGAGACCGCCTAGGAACACCAGGTGCTGGAGGTTTCTGTGAGGGGCGCTGGACAAAGTGGTGACTCTGTCTACAAAGTGGTAGACAGAAGTTAAAGAATTTCATGTATGTTACATTCTAAATGTAGTATTACACGGCAATAATGGAACCTTTACCTTTCTTAGGAGAATGAGCAAAGAGATGGCAGATGAAATACAATGTTGGGAAGTGTCCAGTCATACACTTTGGTTCAAGAAATAGACCAGCAGACATGTGGATGAGGAGAAAATTCAAAATTCAGAGTTGTAAAGGGACTTGGGAGTCCTCGTACAGGATACCCTAAAGGTTAACCTCCAGGTTGTGTTGGAAATGCTGAAAGTGAATGCAATGTTGGCGTTATTTTTAGAGGAATAGCATACAAGTGCAGGGATGTAATATAATGAGACTATTGGGCACTGGTGAGACCTCAGTTGGAGTGCTATGTAGAGTTTTGGGCACCTTAATTTAGAAAGGATGTGATAGCATTGGAGAGGCTTCAGAGAAGATTTACTAGAATGATACCAGAAATAAAATGGTTAGTATAATGAGGAACGATTGTCGGCCCTTGGTCTGTACTTGTTGGAGTACAGAAGGATTGTTGGGGGGGGGGGAAACCTCATAGAGACATTTCAAATACTAAAAGGCCTGAACAGAGTAGATGCGACAAAGTTGTTTCCCATAGTAGGGGAGTCTCGGACAAGAGGCCACAATTTCACGATAAAAGGCCGTCAATTTAAAAGAGAAATGTGGAGAAATTTCTTTAGCCAGAGGGTCGTGAGTTTGTGGAATTTGTTGCCACAGGCAGCAGTGGAAATGAGGTTGTTGGTGTATTTAAGACTGAAATTGACAGATATTTGATTAGTCAGGGCATCAAGGGTTACGGGGAGAAGGCTGGGGAGTGGGGCTGAATGAAAGCATCGCCTCATGATTAAATGGCAGAGCAGACCCGATTGGCCTGCGTCTGCTCTTGTATCTTGTGAAAAGATATCTTGAAAATATTATGGATTGTCTGAAGTAAGATTAATAATCTTAAAGTAGCATGATACTTCATCTATTGTTTGTACTTTATAGATTGAATGCATGAACCTAATGAAACCTAGCTTCTGATATGCTCTTATAGCCATAATTTATGTAGATGGCTCAGTTGAGGATCTGGTCAACAGTGACCCAGAGGATGTTATTGTTAGAGGATTTGGAGATGGTCTGAAGAATTAATGGTTAAGATTCTGCTTTCCAGGAGATGGTCGTTGCCTGGTATTTTTCTGGTGTGAATCTAATTTGTCATTTATCAGCCCTTGCTTTAATGTTTTCTATGTCTTCCACACAGGGCAGTCTGCTTCATTTACAAAGGAGTTGCAGTAGTTCAAGTTTATTTATCATCCAAATGTACAAGTACAAATTGGTGAAACAGCATTCTCTGGTCCTTGGTGCAAAAATATGCAAGTACACAGACATAACACACATATTGCCAAACAATACATATTGTTATGAGCCCAGAGGGCCCCAAAACCCAGCAGCAAGGGAGGGGACCTAGACAAATGGTTACTTAAAGAAAAGTTGCTTTTAATTATCTTTAAACATGAAAACAGGATCAAACTTTAAATTATTACTATTAACTTACTTATCTCCCTTCTAATTCTATGCGCACGTGTATATAAGTTCAGAAAAGTTCTTTGATTCATAGTCCAATCTCACTTCTCACTCCTCCAATTTCACCGCTATCAGGTAATTCTTATACTGTGCAGAGAATTTAACATTAATTAAGTTCACCAGACTTTGGTGCTTGAAAGGTAAATAGTTACAGCTCAGGAAGGTTCTTGTCGGTTTTCAGAGAGAGATCTGTTGCTCATTGGATACCCACAACTGATTCCTTCTGATCAGCCACATCCGTGTCTTGCCGAAGAAACTTGCCCCATCGGGGTTTTCTAGATGATAACCTCTCTCTTTCAGGTCACCACAGAGTTCCTTTTTGTTTCCCTTATTTCAAGTGAAACATTATGCAGTCAGTCCTCTCCTCTTGTATGAACCACAAAGGCTTTGACCAGGCTGAACTAAGAACTCACAACCCGTCTTCAAAATAAGGTTTTTCCACAAGCTTGTCAGCTTGTCCTGTTCCAGTCCCAGTTGCTGCTGATGAACTGTAGAATTGTCACTCAATTCTCTCTCACTCAGAAGAAAACCACATGACCCTCTTAGAACAGCCAACTACACTCAGACTGTGGCTCCAGACCGAATCTTTCGAGTTCATTCATCTATTGCTTTCCAAAACAATAATCCATTACTCCACAGCATGTCCAATTAGCACCTACTTGTGAAGTCTCTGAAGGCATTCTTCAAAGTTTGTGCAAAGGCACTCGGAGCCTGAACTGTCTGGCTTGAGCAGAGCTCTGGCATTTTAAATGAGGTATGCTTTGAAGTGTTTGTATGTGACCTACACTAAATAAACCTGCCACAATTTATCTCCTATGAAACATATCTTTTACAGTATAAAATATAACATAAACTTTCACAGCATGCAGTACAAAAATAAACACGTGGTGACATCCAATCCAATGCTCTGCAGCAACCACACAGTGATGCAGTCAGCCAGGGCACTCGGCGCAACTGTGGAAAGTTGACAGGATGGTGGCCGATATCCTTGCCCGCTTTTGTCTTCTCGGGAAGAGCAGTCACTGGTATTAACCAAGTGAGGAGATATTTTGTGTCTAGGAACTTCAAAGAACTTTGAGGAACTTGGTGCTCTCTAAGTCACTTTTGGGTTGCATCTGATGGACTGTCAAAATGCCAAGAGTTGAGGCTCTAGCTGTTCTTAATTTGTATCAGTGATTTTGATGGGGTGACTATGTGTATTATATCCACATTTACTGATGATACAAACTTAAGTGGCAGTATGTGTGGTGAGGAAGATGAGGGATATGGACAATGTAAGTATTTAGGTAAAGGCATGTCAGACGGAATATAATCTGGAAAAAAAAACATTCATTCTTGGTAGAAAAACAGTTAGTGTTCAGAGGGCCTGGATATGGTAAATAAATCACTAAAAATTAATATGCAGATTCAACAAGCAATTAGCGAAACAAATGGCTTATATATCGCAGTAGGATTTGAAGGCAAGTCTTTCTCTAATGCTGAGCTCAATTGAGAATGGATCAGGAATATTGAATACTTAACTATTGGAATATTCAGTTGGCACTGAACTACAAAACATGTTGGGGCACAAATGTCCTCTTGATTCACTGATGGTTGTTTAATGCATTGAGCTAAATGCCAGGAATTCATCTTTAAAGCAGACTTAGCTGGTGCATTCCATATGGCCCCATTTGTTTATATAGGGTCACAGACCGATATTCAGAAAAGTGAAAGTGTGTTTCTCTTTTGTAAATCAATTAAGCATATTAATAAAATTGAATATGGTGTTAAATTATCGTTGTAGCATTTTGGTATTATTTAATAGCTGAAAAATCATCATTGATATGTTCAGAAACATTGGAATGGCCTTCTGAAAGCAAAAAATGTTAGAAGGCCAAAAGAACCCCATGAGCACAAAAAGGAGGTGTGACTGTGTGCATCCCACAAATGAAAACCAACATTGCTTGGGCTTTCTGAATGTGATCTGAGCTACACTCTCCTGTATCTTTACCATATATGCAATTTCATGGTTTATTTTAATTTAGGTCAAATGTTTCACTTGGAGAGAATAAAAAAGAAAAAGGAAGAGAAAATATAGCTAAAGTGAAAACTGAATGCAAACAAAAAGGCATTCGAGAAAGAAAAAAGTCAACAATGAAAGAGCATCGGAGATCAAGAGCTGATGAAGGAAGCAGCATGCACTGTTGTGACAAGTGCCAAGATAAAAATACAACAAAACATGGTGAGGAAAATAGTTAAGTGAATTTGTGTCTTCTTACTCCTTTGGAGTGCAATCAGGTGGATTAACTATGGAATCATGGTTCAACTGCTGATAGATCAGTTCCATTGAGATTAATATGTTATTTAATCAATTCAACTGAATTTCAAATAAAACAAAAATTATTAGAAATTCTTAGCACATCAGACAACATCGGTGGAGAAAAATAGAGTTAACATTTTAGGTTAGTGACATTTTTGCAGTACTTGTATGTTTGGATTTTCTGTTTTAGTTCAGTTTTCCTGCAGTAATTTTGCATTCAGGCAATTCAATTTTACTTTATTGAGTGTAAATGGGCCAGTTTCTATTGAATAAAATAATTTGAAATTGGATTTTTAAAAATTGGTAGGACAGGCTCTCTGCCTTCTTCCTCTTTTCGTCTTTCGGGTGCACTTGTTCCACTCTTCTTTGTTCCTCTTCTAATTAGGTGATCTCTGAATAAAATATAGTTTATGCCTGGAAGACAAGCACTTAATCCAGTAATTCTCCGAAGAATTTGTAGATCAGTAGTGGAACAGAGTAAGAGATCTTTTAAAAAAAGGGCCAGCAATCTAACCAACTGAATTGGAGGTGAACCATTATAGAGAGCTGTACCCTGTAAATAGGGTGGATTCATGTTAATTATTGCTGTAATTTGCTTTGTTAGTTTATCACTCGTGGAATCAGGAGTCTGGACAGGTAACTTGATAAAACAGTTTCAAAGCTGTTTTAAAAACTGTTTTCAAAACAGTTTTAATGAAATAATAAAATTTATGAAAATTTATTGTGACATTTTAGATATTTATGCATGTACCATCAAACTGTCAGATGGGTGAGTTCAATACAAGCTGTTCTGCATGCTATACTTTAAAAATCACGGAATGGATTTGGACAGAGTTCATAAACTTGTTGAAATCGCAGGGATTGGAAATTCATTCATGTTCATGAGAGGCTCCGATAGTGTTGTGGTTTCTTGATGTCCAAAAATGAGTCGGGAGATGCGGAGAATTCTTCAGAAAAGTTTATGCCTTTATTTGCAAACAAAAGCTGAGACAAATCAAAGCCTGGACTCTAAAATGCCTGTTGCTATGAGACACTGCCCTTTTTTTATATACAGATTTTCAATTACTTATCAATGTTCAACTTTGATTGATGTTCAACTTTGATTGATACACTCAAATGGTACTCTTATCACTTCTCCTTGCACTACACTTACCTTCCTGTAACTGGCCTGTTTCAGAATAAATCACTTGTCACTATGGTTCCTCCAACCTCATCCTGTCTAACTTTTCCTATCTGATATCCTGTTACTCCCATGTATGATTTTGATGTTTTCTCTCTGGACTTGTGCTTTAAAGTTAGCAGTTTAGTGTAACCTTGGGGATGAAAATATTTTCTCTCTTTGTATTTGGAGTCAGCAAATTCTACACATACTATAATCAGCCAACTTTTCTACATACTGTGGCTGTTACTTAATTACATTAATATTTCCCATAAACAGTATAGTTGAAGTACATAGTAAATTGCTACATAGTAATGGATTAATGAATAGTACATAGGCATATTTTCCATATATTCCCCCCTTTGAGACATAAGTGGTCTCACATTGAGAGAGAGAAGACAAAAGGCTGCACACATAAAAGGTCAGATTAAACTACAAACTGAAACTAAAACTGGGTTATTTGCAAAAGTTCATGCTCAGTCTTCAAAGTATTGTCTCTCCCACTCCCTGGGCCACTGAGCCAAAAACCTGTCCCTTCATGTCAGATGGGAAAAAAAGACCTAGCAACCCTCACAGACTATTCTCAGCTGTGCTGCACTCTTGTGTGTCTTGCATGTTGTGCAGATTATAACAGTACATCAGCCCTCCCTCCTTACTGCACAGTCACCAAGTATCTGCCAGTGGGATTGTCTGATATCCCATTTCCCCTCCCTTGGAATCAAACCCCGGTATCCCAGGGAATCTAAACAGAAAACTTGTCATGTATTTTTTTATGTGCACTGCCTGCATTTTAAAGCCATTTGTTGATGCCGTACCAGTCCATATCATTCATGGAGCCTCTCCTCAATCTAGATATCAGGCTTCCATTTTGTGTTTTAATTAACTTTAATACTACATTCTTTTCTTAGTTTTGTCTTTTGGTTTATAAGTTTTGTGATAGTACAGATTCTATCACCAATGTGTATATGTACAGATGGTAGTGTAAGATGACTGTGATTAGCTGAGAGCGTAGCCACGCCTACTGGCAGGCCTTAAAGGGTTGCTCCTAGCCAGACAAGGTCATTCTGGACTGGTCGACCTACATGTGATATGCTACAGTCTTCTAGTTAATAAAATTGTAGAACGCGTCGAAAGAATCAAAGCCTTGGTTTGGATCAAAAAGCCTTTGATTCTTTCAATGCGCTCTACAATTTTTAATTAGCTTACATCACAATTGCATGTAAGATATATGAACACCCCATGATCCTCCAATATTCAGGTTAGCCAAGCAATTCTGCCCTTCAGTCCCTGTCTAAAACCATCTAACTGATTATGGATATCTTGCATCGCCTCTAAGGATTCATTTGTAACCTTTGTAGTGCACATATCCCCTACAATTGAGCATAAACCATCCTGGGTAGCAAACTGATAACCCACCGCATATCTGGTTTGTTGTGAGAAAAGCCTCAATTCTACCAATTCTCAATTAATGCCCTGCCACTGTCTCATAGCCCAATGTGGTTGCGATTCTTGGCAGCCACCACCCCAGCTGATCTTCCAAGGGATATGAAACTGAGGATTTCCCATCTGATGTCAGATTCTATGGTAACAGGATTGTTATGGTCCACACAAATTCCTTTGACGCTCCTTGGCGATGATCCATCTTCTGACTCTAGCATTTTCCGGGCATGGGACGACATGAGGTCCTAACGTCACCAATGGCAAACAAGACAGGGAAGCTGTTTACTGTAATACATAGGTTTTCTTTAACTGATAACATGCAGTGTGGTCTCAGTACATTTGTTATACCAATGTCTGGGATCTCTCTCACAGCAAACCCTTGCTTTATTTTTCCCCTTGTTTTTCTTAGTAGCGTCCCCACAAACCACTTAAGTTCCTCGAGTTAAATTCAAACATTCCTTCCTTAAACAAGTACATGAGAATTGTCCTTCCGTAGTCTCATAATCGTGCTCCCAGCAGTGTTCTTCTATATAAGGAAAATCATCTTGCAATTTTACCATCCCACATCGCCATCCCATAATATCAAAACAGATGGTGTAACTATTATTCATATGTGATTGTGTTGTAAAAGCGAGTACCCTGGCAACCTCTTCTAGTCAGACTATCTATCTGATCAAATAAATGTAGCTGGCTTTCTATACACCTTCCTTTAGTTGCTTGGAACCGTTTAGCTGATTCATTATCCAATAGGCCTAACTTCTGATTGGTGCTATAAACCTTCATCTTATCCACATGTAAGCAAGACACATTTAAAAAGGTCACCAAAAATTCCTCTTTTCAGTCTCAACTCTGGTCTTGAGTTCAAATGTCAGGGCAACAATAGGCATAACAATAAAGTTCTCGTGTTGTAGGTGGGCCTCTCTTTTTCTGTCTGTTATAATAAAAATCTTAATGTCTTAGCTGGGCCTTTTTCCTTAAGTCTTTATGGTGTATCTAGTGAGGCTGTCCTTCAAGCTTTACTGCAGTCAATGTTATTGTCCTTTCCAGTGAGTTCCCAATTTCTTCCGATCCAATTCTTTACCAGAACGAAATCCTCAGGTTTGACAGGATATTCATCTCTTTGATCTGTTGGATCAGTCTCCTTTAGGTGTGTTTGTTGTACCTGTGAATGCATCTCTAAAAAATTTTTTAGTTAGATTACTAAAATTGTTATCACCTAATGATAATAAATCCATCCCTAATAGCTATGTAGGCTTTGTTCCTTAAGATGTTCATATTGGCTGTCCATGGACCATCTCTGCAGCAGATAGCCCTGACTTAGCCTGCGGTGTCATCTGCATTTAAAACAGTGCTAGGGGTAGCACTTTTTAGCCAAGTTTCCTCAGTCAATTTGGCCAGTTTAATTTTATTTTAATTTGCACCTTCCACTATTCCTGCTGCCTGGGGTTAATGGGAGTAGTGGAACCACTGTAATCCCCAATTCCTTATACAATTCAATGCAGTTTCTGCTGACAACTTAGTCAATTAATTTTTTTAAGGACCCAGGCAAATCAATAATAACATGACAAGTACTTAATTCTATAAAATCAATCCATATACATTCAAATGGTAGGCATTCAATTTCTTTACCAGGATAATTTTGTAGGCAGATAATAATTCCTTCCTTTGGAAGGCCCTGCTTTCTTAGATTAGTGAGATGCCCCTCCAATGCCACTCCTCCTTAGTCAATCTACATTATTGCATATATATACTTAAGTAGTACAAGTAAAAGAATTTGCATTTTGTACAGAAATTGTCCAGCAGAGGTGGTTCATAATTTGATTTCTGGCACACCCCCTGCTGTTTAATGAAATAGTAGGAGTGTCCCCCTGAACTTATGGTTCATCTTCATTATCGGGCAAGACCATTCTATTCAAGCAGTTTGTCCGAATAAACAGTGAAGGGACCGTTTTCACAGCAGCTTTTTCAGTAGCATCTGTGTGAGCACTCCCAAGGGGTAAAAAGTTCTGGAATGGGCATAAATATTCCTTTCCCTATCATGTAGTTTGTAACAAGGGCAAACAATTCAAATTTCTGGGAAAACTGGATGATAGAAGGTAGCCATTTTCATTACTTCATTTCTGTATTTTTCACAAGGCAGTTTTAAAAAGGCAGTAATACACTCATAGAAGGTCAGATGAATTCACTAAGGGAAAGATTCATAATGGCTCGAAAGTGCTTTGGTCATCTATTGGATTAGATGTTAAGAGAGTTTCCCCTAAATGTTGGATGTATTTTACTCTGGGTTTCAAAGATACCTCAGCTCTCTCTCTTTAATACTTGGCCTGAAGGCCATCACCACTCTTCTAGGTTGTTATTGGTATTAGACCAGTTTCAATTAGTCTTAAACAACATTGCAGTTTTTAAAAAATGAATCTTTCTTCTGTGTGATTAATTTTTACTCCTTCTGTACAAGTTAGAATGAGGAAACACTGCAGAAGTGGAACACAATTTCTTCATTGTTAACTTTTTAAGTCCAACAACTTGTGAAATTGCTACATGATTGAAGCACTCTGGAAGCAGGTTTCAAATTACTGCAGATAACTTTCAGTTCAAGCTCTTTAACCCCTTCCTCACTTATGCACAGTCTTTACTGTCAACGAAAGTGCGAGTCAAACTTTCAATATTTGTTTTTTTCCAAAATGAGCAACAATTTTACATCAAAGCTAAGCCAGAAACCAGCTTCTTTATCACAACTAGTGAGACACAGGTCCGATCTCTATGGCTGCTAGGGTACATATGGGGGTGACCTTGCCCACAATGAATCTTTTGATTCCTTATTCTCATCGTTCTGCAGGAATAGGGTCACCCTGTCTAACGTCGGGTCCCTGGGGTTTTATTCTTTCACCTTCGTTTGTTAACCATTTGGTACCTGAGAGAATGTTACCATTTTAATCGTAATGATCATCTCCTTAATCTGAAATGCTAAATCACTTTCACATTCTGTGGTTGGTGCTGGTCTGTTCCTTTTTTTATTACACATCTTGCATGGAGAAAAGTTTAATTTCAGCCTTAAAAAAAAAATATACTGCACAGACAGGGCGGGATTCCTGTTACTATGAGACGCTGCCCTTTTTTTTTATACAGATTTTCACTTACTTATCAATGTTTGACTTTGATTGATGTCTCATACAATTCGTACAATTCACTTCTCCTTGTGCTACATTTATCTTCCTGTAACTGGCCTGTTTCAGAATAAATCACTCGCCACTATGGTTCCTCCAACCTCATCCTGTCTAACTTTTCCTATCTGATATCCTGTTACTCCCATGTATGACTTTGATGTTTTCTCTCTGGACTTGTGCTTTAAAGTTAGCAGTTTAGTGTAACCTTGGGGATGAAAATATTTTCTCTCTTTGTATTTGGAGTCAGCAAATTCTACACATACTATAATCAGCCAACTTTTCTACATACTGTGGCTGTTACTTAATTATATTAATATTTCCCATAAACAGTGTTTTTGAAGTACATAATAACTTCTTCTTTGGCTTGGCTTCGTGGACGAAGATTTATGGAGGGGTAAATGTTCACGTCAACTGCAGGCTCGTTTGTGGCTGACAAGTCCGATGCGAGACAGGCAGACACAGTTGCAGCAGTTGCAGGGGAAAATTGGTTGGTTGGGGTTGGGTGTTGGGTTTTTCCTCCTTTGTCTTTTGTCAGTGAGGTGGGCTCTGCAGTCTTCTTCAAAGGAAGTTGCTGCCCGCTGAAATGTGAGGCGCCAAGATGCACGGTTTGAGGCGATATCAGCCCACTGGCGGTGGTCAATGTGGCAGGCACCAAGAGATTTCTTTAGGCAGTCCTTGTACCTCTTCTTTGGTGCACTTCTGACACGATGGCCAGTGGAGAGCTCGCCATATAACACGATCTTGGGGAGGCGATGGTCCTCCATTCTGGAGACGTGACCTACCCAGCGCAGTTGGATCTTCAACAGCATGGATTCGATGCTGTCGGCTTCTGCCATCTCGAGTATAACTAGTTACATAGTAATGGATTAATGAAGACACAATGAATAGTACATAGGTATATTTTCCATAATAGCTCAGTGGTTAGAGCACTGCTCTTGTAAACCAGTGGTCATGAGTTTGTTCCTCGCTGGGGCCTCATTTCTGTGAAGGGAGCTGGACAAAGTGGCGACTCTCAGTCTTCCTTATGGACAAAGTTAAAGAATTTCATATATTACTTTTAAAGACTGAATTACTAAATGTATTGTAAATTTGTCCACATAAGTCACAGGATTCACATTTCAAAATTGGAGTAAAGCATGCAGATGTTTATAATAGGTAGTTAGTGCCACAGATTAGGCTTGTATTCCCTAGAATTTAAAAGAAATTTAATTTACATTTTCAAAATGCTGGGTACAGTTTATAGAACAACAGAAAGACTTGGGTGAGTGAGAAATATATTTGGTTCCTGGGATTAAAGTGTAAACACCTAGCTTTTTGCTGTTCACTTATTTAAAGCCATTTCATACAAATTCAAAAACTAAAGGAGATTTTGGTTCAACCCATCACACATCCTCCCACAAGCTGCATCATCACAAATACCTCCAGGTAAGGGTACAATGTTGCCACCACATCACAGGACTGCTTATGTGGTGAAGCTTTCATTGTGCTATCCAATATTGTTAGATGCCAGTTATCTACCTCTAGCAAATTTGTTGCAAAGTCTTGGGTATAAAACTTGTAAAGGTAATAAATATCAAGGATATGCAATCTATTTGTAGTTTATACAGAAGCAAGCCAAGGGATTTTAATTGGGAAGGCAGAAACTGTAGAATGAAAATTTAAATTGAGTTAATTATTGAAAATAAGGTACTCTCATGCTATTACCAATGTTTTAAGGAATTATTATAAATCAATCCATCTTATGTCTCACTGGGAGCAATGTCATGGGGAATTTTAAATGATTTTAAATTAAGAATTTTCATTCCTATATAACCAATTACTGATTTTAATGTAACTTTTTTATCAGATGACGAACGTGTTGTGACTCGGTCCATTTCCAACATTTCTGCTACCTTAAAGTGCCGCAAGATTATAAATAGAAAGAACATCTATGGAGAAACACAATTACATACAGCTGCACATAAAGGAAATGTAAACTTGCTTCGCACCCTCATTCAAGCAGGTGCCGACATAAATCAGCCTGATAATGGAGGTGAAAAATATTTATTTGCCTTATCAGATTAATACTGTAGATATTGAAAAGAGTTGAATGTTTCCACGCTGACTTTCTAAAATGTTAATCTATTCATTTATTTAATCTTTATTTTCACAATGTGCTTGCAATCAAGAAATCTTGCTCTAGATTGGATAAACCAAATGCCAATTGGGTACTGCTTTGTTGAACACCGGCATTCAGTCTGGAAGGACAACCTTGAGCTACGTGTTATGTGTCACTTTAATTCTCCATCCCACTCCAACTCTGACCTGTGTGTCTACAACCTACTGAACTGCTATAAGGTAGCCCAACATTGGTTTGAGAAACAGGACTCCATCTTCCATCTAAGCACATTGTGGTCAACCAGGCTCAGTAACAAATTCACAATTGTAGGTATCTCACTTTCTCTGTACAAGAATTGGTCATTCAACTGTAATGTCTCAATTTTCCACTCTCCAGTAGCACAACAGGGGGACTTTCTGCAACTTTGCATTTCACTTTTTTTTACATATTCCTTTGTGTTTTTTCTCTTTTATTGGCTTCATCAATAGCATTATAACTATGGCAATTCACAGAACCAATTTGCACCCTGGCAGATATTTCCTTTGTCTTATGCATTCCTCCCCACCCTCTCTGCAACTTAAAACTGACTTATTTTCTTGCTTTTTCAGTTCTGATGAAGGGTCTTGAAACCTTGAACATTTCCAATGTTTCCTAATTTTATTTTGGAATTCCAGCATCTGGAGTTTTTAATTTAATGTTGATGAACGAGTCCACATTTGCTGCTTCCAAACACCACTACTCAGGCGCTCTCACTTCCAGATAGTGTAAGAGTTTGAATATTGCCAGATAATTGTGTGAGAATTCTTTCAAGATTGAGCCTTGTTAGATCTATGAGGCAAAGTGGAAAAGGATAGTGTTAGTTTGAACTGAAGGTGAGCTCGAGTACTGAAGGCATAAGTAGCACTCAAGGAAGAAGAGTCCAACTGGAATATCTAGAATGGGAAGGGAGAGGGTTGTGGGGAGAGGTAGAAATATGAGTGGACCAGAGTGAAGGAGATGCGCTCCTATTTAAACTGGGTGGTGATGGATCAAAATGAAGAGTGGCTGTACATATGGGAGGGTGCAGAGGGATGTGATGTCGGTAACTGAAAGACTACAAGTTTCTGTCAACCTATCTAGGGACCATAAATTTGCTCTGTGAATTGGGATAGAAGTTGAGAAGAAGGAAGGAATGAAAATATTTTGACCTTAACCATGCTTTTGAAGTTGCTGTTCTTTTATTGGCTTTCTAAATGAGCAAATATAACCTTGAATTATAACAGAAAGTCCTGTTATTAATGTTTGGTTCCTCTTGAATTAATGCTAACAAAAACCTCTTGGATATAAAGGAGATTAATAAAGGGCACATATTGTAATTAAGATTTAAGAGTGAATTTTGCAAGAGCTTCCCACCATAGTGAGAGGCCTAATTTTCTTTCTTTTTCAATCTGTTTATTGAGCTATATTGAACAATGGTTTTAAAACTTTTTCTTTCCACTCACATACCAATTAAAGAAATGCCTATACCATAGGTGCTCTGTGATTAGTAAGGGATTACTTAAGGTGAGGGAGAAGAAAAAGTTTGAAAACCACTGTTTTAATCATACCTAATTGACTCATTATGTGCACGGTTTTGTAACTCCAAAGGAAATGGGCCAATGACAATTTTTCTCAAGCAAAATATTTCAGTAACAATTGGGTCTAGAGCAGTAGTTGTCAACTTTTTCTTTTCCCACTCACATACCACTTTAAGTAATCCCTTACTAATCACAGAGCACCGATGGCACATGGATTACTTAAGGTGGTAAGTAAGTGGAAAGAAAAAGTTTTAAAATCACTGGTCGAAAAGAAGGTGAATAATTAGGCAATGCTTGGTGTTAAGAATAACAGAAAGCATGTTTGCAGTGTCAAGAGCCATGGAGATGTTTTGCACTAACCTTGTACAAGGTCTGTGTGTTGAGTTTGGAACACATCTACTCCAGTGTAGAAACTCCATTTGCACATTAGCAGGCCTGACCATAATGCAGGATCTGATAACTTGGCTTCCACTGCAATCACTAAATATATGGTGTTGCAGTTGAACATCCAATTTCAGTTATCAAACCCAGTTATCTGTCACTGAACTTCAGGATACCATCATTGTTCCTTTGTTAAAAGCTTTCATCAGTTAAGCAGTTCTGTTCTTTAGCTGATTACTAGGATTGCCAAGGTGCCATCTCCCTAGGGGCGTGTGCTTCATGATGCAGGAATCTGCTGTTGTCCAGTAGGATAACAGGTTTTAAGATCTCACCACTGTTGCTGGCCCAGACCATTGTTCTTCCTTTGGGAAAGTATTGTCTGATGCCAGGCCTTTAAACCACCTCCAGAGAAAGCTGAAGTTTCCTCTCATGAACATCAGCAGCCTTCCAACAGTCTCTGGGAGAGCAGTAGGCAACAGTATGAATAGGCAAAGACACACAATGGCCAGACATTAAGGAATATCATAAAGATGATTAGTTGACATTTACAGTGGTATGATTTGATGGAGCAAATGGTAAACAGAAAATTGGGATTTTACTTCTCTGGATTTCAGATTAGTGGCTTGCAGAAAAGCATGATTATAAAAGGTCCTCCCGACTCTTCTTCCCTTCTTCCTTTTATTATGCACTGTTATGAACCCAGAGGACCCCAAAACCCAGCAGCAATAGAAATTCACTAAGACAAATGGTCATTTAAACAAAAGTTGCTTTTAATTTTCTTTAAACTTAAAAACAGGATCAAACTTTAACTTATTTACTATTAACTTAACCCCCTTCTAATTCTAAGCGCATGTGTTTGTAATGTGTGTGTAAGTTCAGAAAAGTTCTTTGATTCACAGTCCAATCTCACTTCTCACTCCTCAAAGTTCACTGGTATCAGGCAATTTTTATATTTATATTATGCACAGAATTTAACATTTATATATTTTCACCAGCCTCTGGTGTTTAAAGGTAAATGGTTACTGTTCAGAAAGGTTCTTGTTGGTTTCAGAGAGAGATTCATTGCTCGTTGGACATGCACACAAACTGATTTCCTCTGATCAGCCACTTCAGTGTCTTGCCGAAGAAAGCGGCTTCTGTTGGCAAAACTACATGACCCCTCTTAGAACAGCAAACTGTAACCAGACAGATTATTGACATAGAAATCAGTTTCTGCCTGGACATTTGTTGCTTAAAAGACAATAGTCCATTCACTCCATAGCATCAGTCGAATTAACACCTACTTGTGAAGTCTCCATAGACATTCTGGACTGTCTTGCTTGAGCAGAACTCTGGCATTTTAAATGAGATCTGTTTTGAAATGTTTGTATCTGTGTGTGACCTAACTAAAAACCCCACAATCTATCTCTTCCAAAATATATCTATATATAGCATTGTAGCGGTACGCTTAGAGGGAGTGGGCAGAACCAACACTAACAGCTCCTGTCTTGTGACAGCTAGACACAACAGCCTCCTATCTACTGGAAACTAGCCACTACAGCCATGAGGCACAGTGACTCAGCAGCACCTGTAGGTCTACTGAGAAGCCCTGGCCTACTCAACGTAGCTACAT
This sequence comes from Narcine bancroftii, assembly GCF_036971445.1. Taxonomy (NCBI): domain Eukaryota; kingdom Metazoa; phylum Chordata; class Chondrichthyes; order Torpediniformes; family Narcinidae; genus Narcine; species Narcine bancroftii. The sequence goes on along the minus strand of NC_091469.1, from coordinate 120,794,617 downwards.
CATGAGGTAGTTAGCACTTCAGTTGTCATGACGCCAGGTCACATGTGTGTCTATATTAAGCCTGATAACACTGTCATAAATGCTCTTCTCTTCACTGGCTGACAACTTTAGGTCTGGTCTCATTATTTTAACATGATAGCGTATGAGCACAAACATCATCTGCCACAATGGATCACATCATAGAACAATACAGCAGTGTACAGGCCCTTCAGCCCTTGATGTTGTGTCGACCCATATATCCCTTCCTACAAAATATGTACTAAACTCTCCCTACTTCATAACCCTCTATTTTTCTTTCAGCCATGTATCTGTCTAAGAGTCTTTTAAATGTCCCCAATGTTTCAGCTTCAACCACCATACCCAGCAATTTATGGTGGTAAATTATTTGGTTACTGTAAATTAACACTGGAAATAGGTTAATTGCAGAAAGAATCAAAGGGACTTTGATGGGCATATATTTCAGTTAATAGATCACAGGAATACAGAGAAATAAGAGAATATGCCCCATAGGGGTTGGAAGAAATTCAATGGGCTGAATGGACTTCAGATTTGTGATAAACAGAAGTAAGTGATATCATGATGTTCCAAGTGTCTGGCACCACTTCCTTAATGAATTCCATTATTTTCATTTTTTTTTAACTACTAAAATTTAGTTAACTGGCCTGTGAATTTCTACTTTCTCTCCTACTTTGAACAACATTCAATTTTTTTTCTTTTTGCATTTTACTAGGATTGTTCTAGAATTCTGGTAGATTGACACAACAGCACAGCCCCATCATAGTTCCAATGATCCAAGTTCATTCTAGTCCATCTGTGTAGAGTTTGCTAATTTTCTCTCTGACCATGTGGTTCTCCAGGTGCTCTGATTTCTCACCATATACCAAAGGTTTGTGGGTATTTGGCCACTGTAGATCAGTTTTGGTGCATAGATGAGTGATAAAATCTCTGGGGGGGGGGGGGGTCAAATTGATTAAATGTTTGGAGAATAAAATGGGATAAATGTAGGAATGGGCCCCATGATGGTCAGGGTGAATCATGGGCAAAAGGACCCGTTTCAGTGTTATATCACTGTGCATCTCTAGGATTAGATCATCCACCATCTTTGTAATTACTTCTAAAACACTGATAACTGGATCAACAGGTTCAAGGAATTGTTCATTTTTAATCTTTCATTTTTTTCAGTATATTCTCCTTATTAATATTAATTATGTGAAATTCCCCAATTTAATGAGGTTCTCAGCTCCTCACTATCTTCAGTATTTATTGTCTTTCAGCTAATATATGCATAGTATTTGCAAATTTTCCATATCAATAGACAATAGTCTATTTTGATTATTTTGAATTAATTTTGTCCATTGATTTCTCCATTCTAAATAAAGTAAGTCTTCCATGAATATTATTTTATGTTTGTTACTTGGTTCTCTTATTTCTTGATTAATCCTGTATAGGTTTTGTAATGGAAAGCCAATAATTTACTGCCACCATTTTCTGTCTCTTGTTCCATTTATCTCCATACTGATTATAATTTGTGACTTTTAAGGCAAGATTATTCTTTGATACCATCTATATGCTATCCTTTATCAGGATTACTAGCTCTAGTTTTATTTTTTTTTAAAAGTAGCCTGCAATATTTAGTTCCTAATCATGGTCATAATGTAACCATGTTAATTTATTTGTTGTTACAAATTCTGGCAAATATTGCTATTTTTTTAATATAATTTTTCATGATTTTACCATAAGGAGTCCTTTCATGTGAGGTGTCAGGTTCTCGTAACACTGCCTGAGGAATGGAGTTCTGCAGTGCCTGTAGGATATGGTTATAATTACTTTCCCAGGTCTTGTATCTGAATACTGTATGCCACAGAAACCTAGCTTCACCATCTCATTGCACAAATTTTTAATTGTGGATTTTTAACATGATTGTTTCAAATGACTCGTGTAACACAATTAATGCAATTTCATAGGCTGACAACAGATTGTGACTGATAGATTTCAATGTGTGAAAATATTCTCCTCCTGTTGCAGGTTGGACAGCTCTGCATGAAGCAAGTAACAAAGGGTTCTCTGAAAGTGTGCTGGTGTTGTTATTGGCTGGTGCAGATGTTAACTCGAAGGGGTTAAATGGTGTGACGCCTTTGCAGGATGCTGTCAGAAATAGACACCTACAGGTATGTTTTAAAACACTGCAAATTATTAGAACCACAGAACATTACAGCACAGAAAACAGGCCATTTGACCCTCTAGTCTGTGCTGACCAATAAAACTAGCTAGTCCCACTGATCTGCTCTCATTCCATAACCCTACAGACTTCCAGACCTCTCCTATCCATGTATTTATCCACTTTATTTTTAAAACTCAAGATTGAATCTGCATTCATTGCATCAAATGGCAATTCATACCACACTCATATCACTCTCTGAGTGAAAAACTTACCCCTAATGTTCCCCTTATATCTCTCCCCTTTCAACCTAAAGCTATGACCTCTTGTATTTATCTCCCCCAATTTAAGTGGAAACATCCTATTCACATCTACTCTGTCTATACCCCTCATAATCTTATAAACCTCTATCAAGTCTCCCCTCATTCTTCTTCGTTCCAAGGAGTATAGTCCTAACCTGTAACTCAACTCTTGAAGACCAGGCAACACCTTACTAAGTCTTCTCTGCACTCTTTCAATCATTGATATCTTTCCTGCTTCTGGGCGACCAGAACGGCACACAATATTCTAAGTGTGGTCTCACCAATGACTTAAATAACTTCAATATAACATTCCAACTTCTATACTCAATACTTTGATTTATAAAGGCCAAAATGCCAAAAGCTTTCTTTACAACCCTGTCCACATGTGACGCCACCTTCAGGGAACAATATATCTTGTTATGAGCCCAAAACCCAGCAGCAATAGATATTCACCAAGACAAATGGTTACTTAAACAAAAGTTGCTTTTAATTATCTTTAAACATGAAAACAGAATCACACTTTAACTTATCACTATTGACTTAACTAACCTAACTTAACCCCCTTCTAATTCTAAGCGCACGTATGTAATATGTGTGTAAGTTCATAAAAATTCTTTGATTCGCAGTCCAATCTCACTTCTCATTCCTCCAAGTTCACTGGTTGCAGGCAATTCTTATACTGTGCACAGAATTTAACATTTATAAAGTTCACTAGGCTTTGGTGCTTGAAAGGTAAATGGTTACTGCTCAGGAAGGTTCTTGTTGGTTTTCAGAGAGAGATTTGTTGTTCCAGGATACTCCCAACTGATTTACTTCCAGCAGCCACTTCAGTGTCATGCCGAAGAAATCTTTCCCCCCCTCAGGGTTCTCCAGATTATAACCTCTTTCTTTCAGGTCACCACAGAGTGCCTTTTTGTTTCTCTTATTCCAAGTGAAACATTAGACAGCCAGTCCTCTCCTCATGCATGAACCACAAGGTCTTTGACCAGGCTGAACTAAGTACTTACAACCTGTCTTCCAAATGGGATTTTCCTCAAGCTTTCCAGCTTGTCCTGTTCCAGTCTCAGTTGCTGTTACTGTCTGTAACACTGTAGAACTGATAACTGTGTCTCTCTCTCTCTCTCTCTCTCTCTTTGTCTAGCATTAGCAGAGCTCAAGTATATTAAATAAGATTTGTTTTAAAGTGTTTGCATGTGAGCTACACTAACAAACACTGCCCCAATTTATCTCCCAAAAACATCTATATTCTGTCACAATATGTATTCCCAGATTCCTTTGCCCCTCTGCACTCCTCTGTGGCCTACCATTTACTGTGTTTGTCCTACCCTGATTTACTCTTCCAAAGTGCAACTTCTCATACTTATGTGCATTAAATTCCACCAGTCATTTACTGGCCCAATTTCCCAGCTGGTCCAGATCCCTCTGCAAGCTCTGAATGTCTTCCCCACAGTCCTCGCTATCTCCTATCTTTGTGTCATCAGCAAACTATTCATATCCTTTGGGTAGGCTGACCCATCTATAGGAGACAAAGATATATTGCTGATTGTCCGTGCCTGAGCCCTTCTTCAAGGAAAAATGAGATAAAGCAGAAGCAGGATATATCAGAAAGTCTCAGAATTCAATGGAGAAAGAATCCAGACAAATAAAAGGTGTTAATTGGGTGAGATAAGGGACTAGGTAGAATTTATCCTGTCTGTGTGAAAGGAGACGGAAGCAGGGGCATGTTATCCGAAATGATGGCAATATAATTTGGTCTCCTATAGAAGCTGAAAAGACCAGACGCGTTCCTCCAGCATTTCAGAGTTTTTGCTACAATTGCAGCCTATCATGTTTCACTATTTGCAGGAACCAGAGTTTGATGTGTGCACCAACCTGGCTAATATCAGCACCTTTTACACCTTCCTTGGACATAGGGGCACAAAAATCTATTTTTGATGAAACAGCAGTCTGCTGACTCACGTTACTTACACTTTAAATGTTTGGTACACAGAGGACTCGTGAGTGTTTGAAGGCCACCGCTTCAAATGTATTAGTGTGTTAAGCAGAGTGTTGTGCATTATATCTTTGGCTTGGCTTCGCGGACGAAGATTTATGGAGGGGGTAAAAGTCCACGTCAGCTGCAGGCTCGATTGTGGCTGACAAGTCCGATGCGGGACAGGCAGACACGGTTGCAGGGGAAAATTGGTTGGTTGGGGTTGGGTGTTGGGTTTTTCCTCCTTTGTCTTTTGTCAGTGAGGTGGGCTCTGCGGTCTTCTTCAAAGGAGGTTGCTGCCCGCCAAACTGAGGCGCCAAGATGCACGGTTTGAGGCGATATCAGCCCACTGGCGGTGGTCAATGTGGCAGGCACCAAGAGATTTCTTTAGGCAGTCCTTGTACCTTTTCTTTGGTGCATTATATAATAAGTCTGGCTCTCTTAAAGATCTTTACTTTCTGTGCTCTATCATTGAGAAGTTCAGAAAGCAAAACCAATCCAGGTCATGGGGAAAGGGGCATGGGGCACCATTTACTTGGATTGGGGCTTCCAATGTCAGGGTGGGTTATTGCTGGCTTATTTAGGGGTTGGCTACAAATTAGGTGAAGTTGGTGAAAACACTGGCAGAGATCAGCAGGAGATTATATGTGAGAGATAAGAGGAATATTGAGGACCAGACCTTTGGTGAAATCAGATAAGATTAATTGAGGTGTGATTGTGGGATTGGCTCGGGCTAAGATCAGTCAGAAGGTTAATCATAATGAAGTTGGGGCAATTCAGCTGAGATTTAGGAAGGAGATCATTTGAAGTCGGGGTGACAGGCAAGAGTTAGGAGGTGAGTTTTGTAATTGGGGTAGGTAGCTGAGACAAAGGAAAAGGATGAGGGCTCAAGAGAGAGCTGCCAAAATAGTTAAATATTTTACTTAAAAAAGATACATTTAACTTAGGCTGTCTCCCAACTACCCAGGGCTTGCTCAGCCACAGATCCTTCAACGAACAATGAAATGGACAACAAGAGCAGCAAGTAAACATTAGAGATTCCTTGAAATTGTCATTGCCTTTGTACTGTTAACAAAATAGCACCTTCATGTTTTGAGATAAATTCGATGTTCATGTTTTCACTCTTCTAAAACCTGTAATATTCAAACTATTCATATTGATTTTAATTATTTATCGGGAAATCCAGGTGGACTCTTTGATTCTACTTTTTAAAGCTTTTTGCTTTACATTTTTTGATCATTTTTATGTATTGTCTCTCCACCATAATATGGCATCTTTTTTTACCTTTAAAATTTTACCTTTAGAGAAGTAAAAAGCATTAGCAAAAATGATGCACTAATTCTTCGTTTTGTAGCTAACCCAAACAGAATCTGCTTGCCAGATGATTGTGTGGAATGGACAATGTGGGAGATGATGATAGACCTTATGATCAGAAGTATTCCTTTGCAAATGATAAATCATGAATTCACAAGATATAAGCCAATCAGCTCATCGAGTTGGCTCGAACATTCTATCATGAATCCACCCTTTCAGCCCCACTCATTGGCCTTCTCCTCGTAACCCTTGATGCTCTGATTAATCAAATGTACATTTTTAAATCCTTTTACATATCCCCCATAGGTAGTGAACTTATTGATGCAGTATGGAGCTGATCCCTTTGAAAAGAATGATTTTGGCAATTGTGCATTGGATGTAGCATTGGATAACCACATGAAGCAATTAATTATAAACCATCAGCAAAAAGGAAAAGGTATGAACACATTCCATCTTTCAATAAACATGCATGATTTTGTATGCTGAGTTTCGATATTTAGTCTTACTGCCTCAGTGGGAGAGGCAATTGTTTCAGTGGAAGATCCAACAGTCGGATTTGATAGACTCAATAAATGTGTACTGAAGGACTTAGTGAAAAGACTTTTGGAAGGAGTTTATCTGTGGGCATTTGATCGACACTTAGCATCTCTTACAAATAATAATATTGTTACCATTTAGTGTTACTCTGTCTGAAAATATATTAGAGAATTTATTTTTTGGTTTTGATAGAAAACTTGTAATGTAGTAGGAGATTATTCAGCCCATCATGTCTATGCCTAATACCATCTGATGAATGTTTTTGACTCTGCGGCATTTTTAATTTTATCTGCTTGAATGTTTTCATACCCTCTCATTGCTGACCTTATTTTGCTTTCAATTTCATCCCAAACACAAAGAACATATTGCTCCTAAGGTAAAGACCATGCTATGGATAACCACTGTCCAAATTTGGCATGCAGGTTTCTTTTATTTGATATACTTCAAAAGTTGATATTCTTCAACTTTTGTCTGCAACAAGGCAAACAAAGAGTCAGCATGAGCATTGCCTGGCGCTCCTAACAATAAGAAAGAGAAGCGAAAGAGAGTTCCTTCGGAGACATTGAATATTCATGGTTTCTCCTCCAGTACATTTGCACTCTCTGCGGCTGCTCAGACTCCAGTTCAAACCATTGGCTACCCAAGCACCAGATCCAAAACTTCGATCAATCAGGAAGCAATCTGTGATCGAGGCTCTTTGGGAACCCTTCTTTCAATCGGCACCCTCCCGAATCCCAGTTCCAATACATGGCCTCCATAAGCCTGTCTCCAGCTGTTCACAGCCTGTGTGGATCCTTTAACCGCAAGCTGCTAGCAGTCTGCGGCCTATTTGTGTCCTTTGACTGGAAGTCACAACTGGGTCCTTTCTGCTGCTGAGCCCCTTGCTGGTCCACTGCAGTGGTTTCTTGGTTACTTTCCCTCTAGGTTCTTCTACCCATGCATCTTTTCAAAAAGGGGGTGCATTCCCTGTTTTTTTGTGCTGGTCTGCTGCTTCCCTTGAGTTTGTAATTCCTCATGGTACCCTGCCCAGCACAATTGCCACCATCTTGGGCACAGACCCAGTGGTTACAGGATTTAAAAAAAAAAACTGATCCTTTAACAGGCTGTTTAAAGCCTATATAGTTAGCATCTGGACTAAACAGTAGGACTCTGCAGAGCAATGTTGCAAGGTACACATAGACAAATCTAAACCATTAGCGTAGCACTTGGCACAACTTTATTACATCTACAGCATCCTGGGTTCAAATCCACCACTGTTTATAAGGAGTCAATACATTCTCCCCGTGACCACATGAGTTTCCTCTGTGTGCTCTGATTTTTCTCCCACTTTCCAAGGATGTACAGTACAACTCCGATTATCTGAAATGATCAGGACTGAGTCTATTTTGGATAAATGATTTTTTTCAGAGAACTAGTCATTTAAAAAAAAAGCTCAGTATCAGCATAAAATAACTTGTAACAGTGTTTAAACAACAACAAACAAGGTAAGGCTTTTTAAGCATTAAAATAATGTTTAATTCTCAGCAAAAAAATGCTGGCCACGCTGATCACTGACACCTTCCACCAAGGTCCCGCTTGTGCCAGGAGCCCAAGGGTCCTGCTACTGCCCAGGAGCTTGAGGTCTCTGCTGCCACTGGGAGCCCGAGGTCTGTTGCTGCCGCCAGGAGCCCGAGGTCCCCGCTGCTGCCGGGAGCCCAATGCCCCTGGTCAGTTCAGCTCCGAACACATTTCGGATAAATGAGGATTTCTGATTCTAACTGATTTTGGAGAATCCGATTTCGGATAATCATATTGTATATGATCGATACTGTATATTGTTGGTAAATTAATTGGTCACAAGGGTGTAATTGCGTGACACAGGCTCATGGGCTGGAAGGGCCTGTTTCTGTGCTGTATCTTAATCTTACCCCTGCTAAACCACTGCCTACAGCATTTTATTTACATACTTCCACATTTGTAGTTGAAAAAGTATAATCCAAATATTTTATCTATGACTGCTCTATCTCTCACTGCTCCAGTGGGAGGTTCCTGCCTGCTTCAAAAGGGCATTTATCATCCTGGTGCCCAAGAAGAGCAGATTGTGCTGCCTCAATGACCATCACCCAGTAGCACTCACATCTTCTGTGATGAAATGCTTTGAGAGGTTGGTCAGGGTCAGAATTAACATGTACCAAAGTAAAGAGCTAGACCCAATGCAATTTGCTTACCATCGCAATCGCTGCACAGCAGGTGCAATATCACTGGCTCTCTACTCAGCTCTGGATCATCTAGACAACACCAACTCTTACATCCAGCTACTCTTCATCAATTACAGCTCAGCGTTTAACTGAGCTGGTCAACAAGGTCCAAACCCTGGGTCTCTGTTCCGCTCTCTTCAACTGAATTCTTGACTTCCTCATTGGAAGGCCACAGGAAAGAGAAATCAGGAGAACACAAACCAGTCATCAGTGGAGAGGATCAACTTCAAATTCCTGGAGGTCAGCATCTCTGAAGATCTGTCCTGATGCCTTCATATTGATGCAATAACAAAGAAGGCTCACGAGCCAGCGGATATACTTTGGAAGGAGTTTGAGGAGATTTGGCATGTCACCAAAGACTCGTGTAAACTCCAGGTCTGCCTTGGAGACCATTCTGACTGGTGCATCAGTATTTGGTAAGGAGGTGCCAAAGTTCAAGACTGGAATAACACTCCAGAGGGTTGTTAACTTGGCCTATGACATCACGGGCACCAGACCACTCCATGAAGGACATCTACAATAGGCAGTGTCTTGTGAAAGTAGCCTCTATCCTCATGGACCCTCACCACCCAGGCCATGCCCTCTTCACTCTGCTACCATTGGGGAAGAAGGCACAGGAGCCTTAAGATGAGCATTCAGTGGCACAAGGACAGCTTCTTCCCCTCTGCCGACAGATTTCTGAATGAACAATGAACCCCAGACATTACCTTACTTAGTCTTTTTCTTGCACTATTTTATTTATTTTGAAATGTGGTTTATAGAACTGATTGTACTGTCTTCTTTTTTTCCTGGCTTGGCTTCGCGGACGAAGATTTATGGAGGGGGTAAATGTCCACGTCAGCTGTAGGCTCGTTTGTGGCTGACAAGTCCGATGCGGGACAGGCAGACACGGTTGCAGGGGAAAATTGGTTGGTTGCGGTTGGGTGTTGGGTTTTTCCTCCTTTGCCTTTTGTCAGTGAGGTGGGCTCTGCGATCTTCTTCAAAGGAGGTTGCTGCCCGCCAAACTGTGAGGCGCCAAGATGCACGGTTTGAGGCGATATCAGCCCACTGGCGGTGGTCAATGTGGCAGGCACCAAGAGATTTCTTTAGGCAGTCCTTGTACCTTTTCTTTGCTGCACCTCTGTCACGGTGGCCAGTGGAGAGCTCACCATATAACACGATCTTGGGAAGGCGATGGTCCTCCATTCTGGAGACGTGACCCACCCAGCACAGCTGGATCTTCAGCAGCGTGGACTCGATGCTGTCGACCTCTGCCATCTCGAGTACTTCGACGTTAGGGATGAAAGCGCTCCAATGAATGTTGAGGATGGAGCGGAGACAACGCTGGTGGAAGCGTTCTAGGAGCCATAGGTGATGCCGGTAGAGGACCCATGATTCGGAGCCGAACAGGAGTGTGGGTATGACAACGGCTCTGTATACGCTTATCTTTGTGAGGTTTTTCAGTTGGTTGTTTTTCCAGACTCTTTTGTGTAGTCTTCCAAAGGCGCTATTTGCCTTGGCGAGTCTGTTGTCTATCTCATTGTCGATCCTTGCATCTGATGAAATGATGCAGCCGAGATAGGTAAACTGGTTGACTGTTTTGAGTTTTGTTTGCCCGATGGAGATGTGGGGGGGCTGGTAGTCATGGTGGGGAGCTGGCTGATGGAGGACCTCAGTTTTCTTCAGGCTGACTTCCAGGCCAAACATTTTGGCAGTTTCCGCAAAACAGGACGTCAAGCGCTGAAGAGCTGGCTCTGAATGGGCAACTAAAGCGGCATCGTCTGCAAAGAGTAGTTCACGGACAAGTTTCTCTTGTGTCTTGGTGTGAACTTGCAGGCGCCTCAGATTGAAGAGACTGCCCAGAGGTCTGGAAGGCTGGCGGCAAAACTCTGCATGTCAAACTGAATGAGTTTTTCAAGCTTTGTTGGGACCAAGGAAAACTGCCTCAGGACCTTCGTGATGCCACCATCATCACCCTGTACAAAAACAAAGGCGAGAAATCAGACTGCTCAAACTACAGGGAATCACGCTGCTCTCCATTGCAGGCAAAATCTTCGCTAGGATTCTCCTAAATAGAATAATACCTAGTGTCGCCGAGAATATTCTCCCAGAATCACAGTGCGGCTTTCGCGCAAACAGATGAACTACTGACATGGTCTTTGCCCTCAGACAGCTCCAAGAACAAAACAAAGGACTCTACATCACCTTTGTTGACCTCACCAAAGCCTTCGACACCATGAGCAGGAAAGGGCTTTGGCAAATACTAGAGCGCATCGGATGCCCCCCAAAGTTCCTCAACATGATTATCCAACTGCACGAAAACCAACAAAGTCGGGTCAGATACAGCAATGAGCTCTCTGAACCCTTCTCCATTAACAATGGCGTGAAGCAAGGCTGTGTTCTCGCACCAACCCTCTTTTCAATCTTCTTCAGCATGATGCTGAACCAAGCCATGAAAGACCTCAACAATGAAGACACTGTTTACATCCGGTACCGCACGGATGATTGTACTGTGATGCTGTTACAAAACAACACATTTTGTGACACGTTCGTGACAAATTCTGATTCTACCTCAAAAAACATTGTTTTATAAAAATGCAGTCTTTTGAAAAAAAATGTTCTCTTTTCTGTTTCCGGGTAAGGTTTAGTTCAAAAGTTCATCTTTGTAGAGCTTTTTTTAGACCTTAATGTTTTATTCTCACTGTAAGCTTTTACAGGCAGTAAATCTTAAGATTTGGAATGGAGCTGTTATTATTAACAGTGATTCTTCTTATAATCAATAAATAGGCTCTGATCAAGGAATTTTCTGTTTTATTGTTATTTATGTAATCTATGAGTTTTGTGGTAAATTTAGATTTAAAAATTAAAATTTCTTACAGCTGCAGTCAAAGTTGACGGTAACCACCAACTTGTAAGAAACAGAGATTTAAAAAATGCAGTGAACAGTAAGAAGTTTGAGGTAAGTGTCAAGAATGTAAGTGTTATTTCTATTAGAAAAATCCTGTTGATTCAGTATAATTTTTGAACACCATTGAACTCCTGATAAAAGCGCAATAATTGGCAAAACTCTTACCTTCTATTCCATACAACCTTAGTTGCATGAATTTTATTCACAGTGTGTACATTTGTAAAGCCTGTCTCAAGAATCATCATCTTGAGATTAACTGTAGCCTATATGAAAAACCAAAGTAAAGATTGCAACCCACATATAAATCATTTGAATGTTTTTAATAATTGTTTCCTAATGAGACTGGTTTATTCTTGTGGGATTGCTGGACCCTGATTCCCAGTTGATGGGACCTGATACCTGGAGGAGTAGTCCATGGTACAAACCTACATAGGCAAGGCCCCTTGACTCTTCCTCCACTAGATTGATAACTACTTTTGTGCTGCCTCATGCACTCATGATGAGCATGTCAACTTTATTCACGTTGCTGCCACCCTTCACCTCGAACTCAAATTCACTACCCCCTTTCCCGATCTCTCTGTCTCCATCGCTGGAGACAAACTTGACAGACATCGTCTACAAAAACACCAAGTCCCACAACTACCTTGACTACACCTCTTCACTCCCTGTCCTCTATAAGCATTTTATTTGTTTCTCTTAATTTCACTATCTCTGTCGCATCTGCTCCCAGGATGATGTCTTCCATCCCAGATCATCAGAGATGTTTTTCAAACAACATGGCTTTCCTTCCACCACCAACAATTTGGCCCTTACCCATATATTCTCCATTATGTGATCATCTACCCTGATTTCCTCCAACCCCATGCGTCACAAGGACAGGATTCCCCTTCACATTCACCAGCCTCCACATTCAACATATCATACTCTGTCTCTTCTGCTACCTACAACATGATTCTCCCACCAGACACATCTTCCCTACTCCTTCCTTCTCCATCTTCTGCAGGGACCACACCCTCTGTGAACCCCTCTTTCTCCACTGCTCCCTTCTCACCAATCACCCCTTTGGTATCTACCCCTGTGACTGCAGAAAGTGTTCCACTTGTGCCTGCATCTCCTCTCTCACCATCATTTGGGGCCTCAAATAGTCCTTCCTTTTTTTTGAATATTTTATTTATTCAATATATATAATATCAAGAATTAGCATTATACCATAGTAACATAATATATGCTGAAACTATTTAAAAAAAAAACTAAAATAAAAAGAAAAAATAACTAACTACTATAAATAAAAGCTAAACTCCCTATTAATCCACCCTCCCCTAAACTAATCTAATCCCAAAACTAAAATATATGATATTTCTTTATAAAACGATTACAAATAATTAATTTGGATTGCATTAGTCGACATTCAGAGTCCTCAAAAATATCATATATCATTATACCTTCAGGGAAAACTACACTGATCAGGAAAAATAAATTAATAAAATCATAATTTTATTATCATTATTTTAGCATACAGACCCCAAATTTGCAAAAATAAAGAATATTTATTTATTAAATTATATGTATTTTTTTCTAATGGAATACAACTTTGAATTTCAGCACGCCATCTGTCTAATGTTAATGAAACATCAGATTTCCATGTTACAGTGATACATTTCCTTGCTATTACTAAATAAAACCAACTGAACAAATTTTAATTGAAAATCTGACATGATAATTTAGGAGTGACACTTTCAAAATTTCCTGACAAAAGTAATTCAAGGTTTAAAGTAAAGTTCACTCCTGTTATCCGTTGCAAAAATTTACTAATAGAAACCCCAAAAGGGTTGACCTTTGAATAAAATCACGTAGAATGAAGAAAAGTTCCAATTTCGGTTCCACATCTAAAACATTGATCTGATAAATCCAATTTTCATCTACTTAATTTCTGAGCAGTTATATACTGTTGATGTAAAAAATTATAATGAAGTAATCTAAATCATACATTAATAGTATTTGTCATAACCTTTTTACACAAATTTTGCCAGTCTCGTTGATCTATTATCGTGTCCAAAACTCATTCCCATCTTTCTTTTGAATTAAACAAGCCTAGTTTAGGTGTCTGTTCTTATATGCAATTGAAATAAATTTTTAATCATTCCATCAACCATGATTTGTTCCAATTTGAAAGATCTTTTAAAATCATTTCCAATCCTAGTTACTCTCTTAAAAAAGCCCTCAATTGAAAATAACAACATAATGTATTACAAGGTATATCATATTTAATCATTAATTGATCAAAAGACATCAATCTATTATTATCAGAACACTCCCCCAATTTAGAGATAATACCATATATTTTAAAAAAGGATTATCTTTTGAAATAATCAATAAATGATTAATTAATGGTGTTTTTAAAGAAAGAATATTTCCATCAGTTTCTAATTGAACTTTATTCCAAATATTCAACAAATGTTTTACTATCGGAACGTCCTTATCTATTTCACTAGATTTAAAATCCCATTTATACATAAATTCATCCGGTCTAACTTCTCCTATCTTATTTAATTCAATATCCACCCATGATGGTCTAATTTTAACAAACATAAAAACTAAAAACCTTAATTATGCTGCTCTGTAATAATTCTTAAAATTGGGAAGTTGTAGTCCTCCTTGTTCATATTTCCATGTTAATTGTTCTAATCACTTTCTTACCATTTTTCCTTTCCAAAGAAATTTTCTAACTTGCTTATTTAAATCTTGAAAATCTTTTTGAGTATAGTTAAAGTTTGAAATAAATATTGAAGTTGTGGAAATACATTCATTTTAATACAATTAACACTCCCATTAATGTAATTGGTAAACATCCCCATTTCTTTTAGTCTTCCTCTATCTTTTTAAATTTTGGAAAATAATTTATATAAATTTTTCATATTAGTATCAATACGTATACCTAAATATTTAATCTTATCTGTCCATTTAAAATGAACTGCTTGTCTACATTTTATGAGATCCATTACCTCACTTTTATCCCAATTTATCTTGTATCCTGAAATTTTCCCATAATTGACTGTAAAGTCTTGGTAGTGATATTTGTGGTTGAGTTAACTAAACTAATACATCATCAGCAAATAAACTAATTTTATGTTGTACCTGATTTATCTCATATCCCTTTAATTGTTGATCATCTCTAATCTTTTGTGCAAGTGGTTCTATAGCTTTAGCAAACAAAGCTGGTGATAAAGGACACCCCTGCCTACTAGATCTATTTAAATTAAAAGATTGAGATATCTATTAGTTATCACTTTAGCTTTAGGACTTATATATAAGGCCTTAATCCAAAATATAAAATTTGTTCCAAAACCAAATTTAATTAACACCTTAAATAAAAAATCCCATTCTAACCTATCAAAATCATTTTTCCACATCAAATAGTCCTTCCAAGTGAAGCAACTCTTCACGTGAATCTGCAAAGGGCATCTACTACAACCAATGTTCCAGTTGTTGTTTCTACATCAGAGAGTCTGGATCCGGACTGGGACATCGCTTCATTGAGCACCTCAACTATGTACACTACAGTAGTGGCGATTTTGCAGCGGCCACCCATTTTAATTCCTAGCCCCATTCCCTTGCTAAAATGTCCATGGTCTCATGCATTGCCAGACTGAGACCACCTGCAAATTATGGGAAAAAAACACCTCGTATTGCACCCTCCAACCAGATGCCATAAACATTGACTTCTCCAGTTTCTTTTAGCCACCCCTCTCCCCCACCATCTTTCCTTTTGTCTCTTTTTTTTTTCCCTTTTCCCAGCTCTGGATTCACAGAGGCAACCACCCCCTCCCCTTCTAATCATTTCTTACCTTTACTCTCTCCTGGTCTCTTCATATACAATTAATACCTTTCACCTGCCTTTTCTTTTAATTCAGATGCCTGTCTGCTTTTTACTCATACCTTGAAAAAGTACTCAGATCCTAAATGTCAGTTATATATCTTTACATCTTATGAATGCTGTGAAACCTGCTGAGTTCCTTGAGTATTTCTCTTATTTTACTACAGACACAGTGTCTGCAAACTTTCATATTTCACCTCTGCTTCTTAGCTTTCCTTGAAGGGAAGAATAGCAGTTAGTATTAATGTGTAGATGCTGAATATGAAGCAAAATACAAGCTGTAGAAGGAGCACATTGGGTCAATCAGCATCAATGTTGGGGGGGGGAGGGGGCGTGGGGGTGGGGAGGATTATTTGACATTTTGGGCCAAAACCCATCAAGATAACTTTCAATCAATCTGTTGATGTGAGTGAATAACAACAATGTAGAGCTGTAATAAATTTGAGAGGCAAAAACATGAAGTGATAGCAACATCTCATGAAGGAGATGACTTGTGGTTTAAATCCATGGGAAATATATTAAGTAATATTCATCCAAGAGGCTACATTCACAGCAAATATTCAGTCTTTTGGGCTTTTACTTTTAAATTTGAATATACATTTATTGCAATGGGTGTTTACAATCTTGAAAGTGTATTTAATGTATCTTCATCCTTATTCTCAATCAATCTCCTTAGTTCACCTTCAGTTCAGAGTTGACACTGCTAGATATAATACTTTCTCATTTTCAGACTTTTCACCTGGAAGACTTTAGTCCATTTTGCTGCTCCTGTCCCATCAGATTGAGACCAGACCTCAA
Organism: Narcine bancroftii; assembly: GCF_036971445.1. Taxonomy (NCBI): domain Eukaryota; kingdom Metazoa; phylum Chordata; class Chondrichthyes; order Torpediniformes; family Narcinidae; genus Narcine; species Narcine bancroftii. Next base: position 120,778,538 of record NC_091469.1, on the reverse strand, counting down.
TCCCTTGTGGAGGACCATCCCCAGCTGTAATCCCATGTCCTAACATTTTCCTTACCCTATTGTAACTTTCATGCTTCACAACCAAGCCAGAGCTCAGATCTGCCATTCTCAACCTATTTTGGCTACTGTGGAGGATCTTGTGACCTCTCTGGAACCTGGTGGGATTGTGAATGGTCACTTGACCTCTCTTCCTGGAACCAAGTCGGAAATCGCATTACCTGCCAATCAAGATTGAATTCTGCCCACCCATTAGTGCACAGCTGACCATTGGCCTCTTTAATCACCTATTGATTACCTGGGCTGGACACACCAGCTTACTGTACTATAAAGTCTACCACGTGCAGTTGCTATTCCTCTTTGGTCTTCAATCCTGAGACGAACCCTGCTCCACTCCAGGTTGCAAACTCTGGAAAATGTTGGAGCAGTCATTGGTGAGATGTGCACTACACAGGGATCAAGGCTGTTAGGCAGCATTTGAGCCTTGCCCACATTAGATAAGGAACAGAGGGTAGCACATTGTAATTCTTGGTTGTTACAGGTCTGTATGTGGTTGCTAGTATCGGCAGTGTTAAGTCCAATCTGACTGATTCTACTGTGTTTGTATGAGTGTAACTTCCTGTGTTCAGCCTATGTCCAGATTTATTGCTATTTGAACCCATTGAGCTTTTCCCTTCCCACACAACAATTCCGAGTAGGGTTCAGAGAGTCTTGGTAGAACATGCATGGTCATGATGTTTGAACTTGCACTAACAAACATGTATGTGGATCTCCTTCATGTGTGTGTATTATAGCATTCTTCCTCACAGATAAGACCGACAGAAAGGCCCCCCCCCAGCCGGTAAGGGAGCCTCAGGGCATGAGAATAAAATTCTCAGGTGGACTGATGATGTGGGGTTCAGTAGGTTAGCTGGTTTACTGGCATTCTGCGGAAGACTTGTAACCTGGGCTGATAGTTTGGACTCATGAGTGGAAAAGATTGGGCACCATGTGGCGTCCTTCCTTGAGAAGTTGGACTTTCCCAAGACCGAGGAGAGTCGTGGGGAGGGCTCTTTGGCTTATGGCATCTCTCCTGAGTCACCAGCTAGAAACTATAGGAAAATCTGGGGAGCCCAGATGATAGAGATATAGAAATCCTCCAGCATCACTGATGTACAATATAGGAGACAGCACAGTCTCCCCAAGTGCGAGTGACCAACCTAGAGATGAAAGGCATAAAGGCAGCTTGCAAACTGAGAAAAATGCAGCATCTGGAAGCAGCTCACCAGCCTGGCTGGCAGCTTGACCCAGTCAAGGTCTGAGCCATTGTCCGGTAGGAGGAAAGGGTTGACACTTGGTCATGGGATGGGAATATGTAGATGGATGGTGGTGATGACCATGATGAAACCAAGCCCTACTATATACCTCCTCCCCCTTTATGCCCGAGCCTTTGCAATCTTGACTAGTAAAAACATGATCCCAGAGCTGCCATGAGAGCACCCCACCGACCCTCCAAAATGGGGAGGTAGCTGAAAGTGGGTAGACCTCAAGTGGGCACACTGTGATATTACGGAGACCTAAGACTACTCCGCCAAGGAGCTAACTGGGCTAGGGCACTGATACCACCAGTGGCCAGGTGAACAGCCGCATGGCTGCTATCTGTTGGATGAGTGGGGGCCCTCTCATGTCCGGCTCTTTCATCAGGAAGCGTGCGCCCTAGGCAGTCTGTCTGAATCACAGATGATTAAAAATTCTTTGTGGGAGCTGCCAAAGGGTTCGGTTACGGCACTGCCCTGTGGGAATGGCTGGTGACTGCAGTGCAGGCCAGGCTCCCTATCCTTCTAGAATGGGACCTAAATGGCAGGCTGCAGTGGCTCCTTATAAGTAAGGAGACACTGGTTGTCAGGGAGTTGGCACTAATGAATGATATCTACAGGGGGATCTGGGAGCACCACTTCCCCAAGAACACCAGGGTGACTTGTGCCTTGGCATGCTATATAGTCACCACTGCATGCCCCGAACTTAGAGAGGTAGTCTTTCCCCTCATGGGACTGGCAACTGGGAAGCCATGACCCTCCTGGAAGTTTTAGACTACATGGAGCGGGGAGTACCCGCGTGTTTGGAGGGCTGAAACCAAGTTCAGTGATACCACCCTGCCAGTAACTCTCAGAGATATGTACATAGCCCAAACAAGCACCTACGTGGATCATGTCTGCATTCATGGGATCCCCACGGCTACCATGTATGCTCTCTGTAAAGAGCATTGCAGGGGGACGCCCTAAAGGGTGGAGCTTCCAATGCACCACCTACTCTGAACCAGACCAGCCTCCCCCACCAGAAGTGGCCCCTGACTAATCTATCAAGATACTACACCAACCAACTCACTAGACATGAGTGAGTTCTCCTAAACACCTTCCCTCCTCCCACACCCTCTACCCCTACCCTTCATGCTGCTCCTCTTCCAACCAATGCTGATATGCACTGTGGGAACAAATACGAATATTCATGCAGCACCACCACACCAGCCTGCGGTGCCTACATCACTGGTCTGGCACATACAGCTGAGGGTCTTTCACCTACACTGATCCCACTCGACCACAGCAACAAGAACTGCTTGTATGAACTCTTTAATCAAAATGTTTCGATAATGACTGCATTCTTCCATTCCCCTCACCACTTAATCACCTCACTTCCAATAATCTTTGCTAGGGTGAGTGCTTTGACAACTGGTCTCTTTTTCCCCTCCATACAATTTGGCACACAAATGGTCCTGACTCTCCCAGTGAATCCTCAAAGGGAGCATGCCTTGGCAATATGGTGCACTAGTTCAGTTAGCACCAGTCCAAGCAATCAGTGGGAATGCGAGCAGGAATGGTTCTCATGGGATGGCATGGCGGCTGCCAGCTGGGACATATGACTCCAAACAATATGGAAGTAGCTGGTAGGATAACCACCATGATGGAAACACTGGCAAAAGAAAGGGCTGTGGTACTTCAGATTCACGGAAAACCAGATGACCTTGCACTATCTGCTCGATGGCGAAGGTGATACTGTGCTGTTGTTGGTGAGAATGCTATACACACAGTCGATGAGACCACATATAAGGGTCAGTGCCTGACAAAAAAAACCAAATTGGGACCAGTTCTCACAACATGACATACCATGGGGAGAACAGTGATCCTTTTGGTCTATGGGCAGGTATTGTCATTTTCTGAATTAATACCTTCACCGTGGCTGCCTGTCCCGCATTGGATTTGTCAGCCACAAACGACCTGCAGCTGACGTGGACATTTACCCCCTCCATAAATCTTCGTCCGCGAAGCCAAGCCAAAGAAAGAACCTTCACACTTCTGTTGTGCCTATCCACTTATTCAACAGGAACTTGCACTGTAAAAATATATTTACCTTTTGTAACAATGTATTAGTTACTTTTTTGTAATATTTTTACTTGGTTTTTAATGATTGGTGAGTGGTGTGGCATATGAGGGGCGAAATGTAGTGTGGATTGAGGAGGGTCTGTGACCCCTCCGTCTGGAATCTGATGGGATTGTGGATTGTGGAGAGTCGTGTGAAGTCCCCGTCTAGAACCTAGTAGGAAGTCCCACACCTACCAATCAAGGTTGTAGTCTGCCCACCCATTGGTGCACGCCTGACCATTGACTCCTTTAATTACCTGATGATTACTTGGGCCAGACTGTCCAGCTTATTGAACTATAAAGATAACCATTTACAGTATCTCCTCCTCTTTGGTTCATAGATGAACCTTGCTCTTCTCCAGGTCATGAACTATGGACAACACTGGAGGAGTTGTTGGTAAGGGATCGGGGCTGTTAGACAGTATTGGAGCCGTGCATCATTAGACAAGGAATGGTGGGAAGTGTATTAAGTCCAATGTGACTTGGTTGTACTGTGTTTTTGAGTGTAAGAGGCTGCTGGTCTCAGTAGTGTTAAGTTCAGTGTGAGTGATTTTGTTATCAAGAGTACCAATGTGTGTTATCCCTGTTGTGATCACCTTGCATGTTTTTTATTAAAGTTCCTTTGCCTATGTTCAGCCTGTGTCCAGACTCATTGCTCTTTGATCCCACTGAACTTTTCCTTTCCCACACAACACCTACTGATTACATAAAAAACATAAATATTTACATTGCGCAAGAAAAGAAAAGAAAATGAGACTTTTACCCTGAGTGTAGCAATTGTGACTTGTGAATCCAGAACACACAGGCATATAGGAAATAATTCTTATTGAAAATGTAGGAAAGAAGGAAACATGAACATACATATTACAAAAAAATAATTAATTATTAATTTTGGTTTGTGAACAATGAGTAATTAGGGAACCCTTAAGCATAAACTCAAGGATGTGAAACATTAATGAAAATAACTTATAAAATGAAAATGTAAGATCTTTGAGTTTGATGTTTCAGTGCAAGTTTTTTTTAATGTCAGGCTCCAAGTTCGATAGGTGATAATCAAAAGTCACCTCTTTTTGTGATTTTGTCTTTTCTTGGATTTTGTCAAGTAAACTATCTCGCTGAATCCACAATCAACTAAGTGTGTTGAGGGAAAAGCAATGAAAAATATTTTGGCTTTTCCCCATAGTTTTTGAAATCTATTTGGCAGATGAAATATCCATTGCACAATGAGGTTTAACAGGCCATTAAATCTTTCTTGTAAATCTGAGTATTTAGGTGTTTCACATAAACAGTCATGTCATTGTCTTTCAGTATCTTTGCATTAGTCTTTAGATTTTGGAAATTGTAAATATTCCTGACATCTGATATTGCTCCAATAAACTTTGAACTTTTTAAGGAAAGAAACACAGGCTTCTTTACTATTAATGAGGTTATTATATTTACCCTGTAAGGTTTTGTTCAATAAACTGAGTTTGTCAAGGATATCTGCCTGATAAAAATATCTCCACCGTTGCATCAATTTTTTTCCCATGCTCATTATAAGAAAGAAAGGAAATAATTGTGTCCCAGAGTCATCAAAATGACGAAGACAATTTCTTTTGGACAGCCACCTCATCTGATATACAGCAGCAGCGTTCGGAAATGTTTGTTATTTTCTTCGCACAGCTGCTGAAATAGACAGTTTTGAAGGAAATATAAATTTATAATTTTTACAGTCTTTATGACAATTGAAATCGAAGTATTTAAATATTCACCTAAGATTTTATCCACTATTAATGATGCAATGAACATTATAGACTGAAGGTATAACATTTTTCAGGCATGCGATGAACCATCTATCTATAGTCCAACTATAGAAGTGTCAAAGATTCAATTATTGGAACATAGAATGTAACATACACGAGATTCTTTAACTTTGTCTACTGTAAAGAAGACGGAGAATCACTACATTGTCCAGCACCCATAACAGAGATGAGGCCCCAGCAAGGAACTAACTCATGACCCCTAATTTTCAAGAGCAAAGCTCTAACCATTGAGCTATTGGAGCATCTCTGAGCTATCGGAACCTTTAAATAACTATCTCAAATGTAATACTGTTCTCATTTATGTAATTTTTCTTTGAAAATAGTCAGCTCCTTAGTACCTGTTTTAATCCTTCTGTCATAAGCCATGAGAAAGCACCGTTCTCTTACAGAGTGGATTTGTCTAATTGTAAATAAAACTTTCTTGGATTGTAATGAAATGACAAATTGTTTTTCAATGCCCTTTGCCATCTCATCAATTTTTTTTGAAAGTTTTATTTATAGTTTTAGACTCATATTAGCCAAGTGTTACAGGGGAACAATCCTCCCCTTTTACAGATCATTGTTTGCAAGTCCTCCCTTTTTCCTTCCCCAACTCCCTGTCTTTCCCCCCCCCCACCCCCAACTCCCTCCATTCTTCACCATCCTTCCCACTCAACCCAGGTAAAAGCATAAAAATCAATTATTAAAAATAATAATGCAAATACATAAGGGAAGAAAGAAAAATAAAGGGAGGGGGAGCCAGCAGGTTTTCCAAGTTGTCTCCTCATTCTCAGTATTTCAGGGCTTGTGAGATCCTGTTATTCGTATTGAGAAAGGCCCTGGGAAAGCGACTCACACCTGCATTTTGACATGTCACAAGTATGTCTGCCACACCTCAATGAATGTATCATATCTCCCTCTTAAGTTATAAGCAATTTTCTCCAGGGGAAAACAACTCTGCATCTCTGGTTCCAACTTGTTGTGTTTAGCTGAGAGTCAGATTTCCATGTAACCATTATGCAGTTCCTTGCCACTGCCAAGGTGACCTTCACAAATTGAATTTGATGTTTAGACAATCTTGGACTCATGTCCATAATGTCCCCTAGCAGGAACAAGGCTGCGTCCTGTAGATACTCCACCCCTGTAATTTGGCGCATAGCCATGTTGAATGCACAGAAGCTCCTGTTTCTGTGCGACATCTAAAACACAAATCTGAGATTTCCGGTTTGACCTTATGCAATTTTTGCAGCATAAGGTATAGCTGGTGCAAAAAATTGTATTGCACCAGCCTATATCTGGCATTAATAATTGCCTTCATGCAGAGGTCGGGCCAGCATTGCTCAAGAATTGTTGTTCCCAAATCTGATTCCCATCTCTGCCTTGCTTTATGGAGACCCGGTTTCGGTCTCTCGTTTTGGAATAGCTGAAATACATTTACATGTGATTCCCCCTTCGAATTAGAGCCTCCATGTCACTACACAGCGGTAGGGCCATAGATGGACTTAATTTGTCCGTCAAAAAAAATATTAATTGAAGGTAGCTGAAGAAGGTCTTGTTTTATAAGTCAAATTAATTTTTTAATTGCTCAAATGACATGAGCTGCCCCTTCTCATAACAGTCCTCAATACATCTGATCCCATTCTGGCCCCAGTGTCCAGGATCTTGTTACCCATAGTCATAGGGATTAATTTGTTCTGGGTTTTGAGCATTTTAGGGACAACCCTACTTTTAACCAAATAAACTGGGTTTTTTTTTTCCACGTTTGGATTAAATGCTTTAGGGTTATGTTGTCTGTTTTTTGCGTTATTAATTTGGTACCCCATTTGTAAATAAATTTTCCTGCTATCTCCTCCCCTACTGTGTTTAGACCAATTTGTGCCCAGGAAGAGAAACTGTCCCCCTCAAAGAATGAGGTGATAAATCTCGCCTAGGCCACCAAATAATATTTTTTTTAAAGTGTAGGAGGCTCATTCCCCCCAGGTTATAGTCCAAAGTCAATTTGTCCATGAAGACTCTAGCTACTTTATTCTTCCATGGGAATTGTTTGACACATCCATCAAGTGTTTTGAAAAAACTCTGGGGCAGTGGTATGGGCAAAGATTGAAAGAGGTGTTGCAGCCTTGACCATCACTTTCATTTTAATGCAATTAACCCTGCCCATCAACATGATAGGCAGGTGCATCCACCTGTGTAGGTCCTCGTCAATGTTTCCAAGTAGGGGAAGATATTGTAAATTATTATTCCTAAATTCATATTCCTAAATATTTTATCCCCTTTTGTAACCACTTAAACTTACTCTCTCGTTGGTATTTCTCATACTACCCTTTCGTTAGCAGTATTATTTCACTCTTAACATAATTAATTTTATATCCCAAGATTTTTCCATAGGACCTCCAGTATAGTCCACAACCTGGCCAATCAGCCTGCTAACTCTGTCAAATGTATCAAAACATCATCTGCAAATAAATTAATTTTGTGTTCTTCTTGGCCCTTTCTAAACCTTTTGATGCCTGGATCCTGGCGAATGGGTTCCGCTAACAGTTCAATCATCAATATGAAGAGAGCAGGGGATAGTGGACAACCTTGTCTACTAGAGCTGGTCAGTGAGAAAGCTGAAGATGTGTGCCCATTAGTGATAACCTTGGCCTTGAGTTTGTTGTACAATGCTTTAACACAATTTATGAATGAATATCTGAATCCAAATTTCTCCAGCACTTTCATCAAATAAAATCCCACTCCTATCTACCAAAGGGCTTTCTCAGCGTTAAGTGACATGGCTATACTTGGATCCACCCTTGACTGTGCCAGGTGTATTACATTAAATAGCCTACTTGTATTACCTGCTGATTGTCTTTTCTGCACGAACCCCACCTGATCTGGATTTACTAATTTTGGTAAATACCAAGCCAATCTATTTGCCAAAGCTTTAGTTTTTATTTTATAATCTGTGTTCAAATGTAAGATTGGTCTATAAGAAGATGGCTTTAATGGGTCCTTATCCTTTTTAGAAATTACCATAATTATTGCCTTCGAAAAAAACTCCGGGAGGGTATGGGACTCAGCCATAAATAGTGGCATTAACAGGTCCTTGAATTCTAAATAAAACTCAGGAGGGAACCCATCCTCCCCCAGAAACCTTTTGGTCTGCAGCGAGCTCAATGTTTTTACTATTTCTTCTTCTGAGAGGGGAGTATGTAACCTCTCCTTCTCCTCAGATTTAAAGTTTAATAATTCCAGGTTGGACAAAAATTCTTCCATTTTGTCCAAATCCCCCTTCGACTCAGTTTTATATAATTGCATATAGAACTGTCTAAACACTTCCTTTAGTTCTTTTGGTTTATAAGAAATCCTGTATGGTCTTGTTTGAATTGTATTGATAGTCCTTGTGGTTTCCTCTGCCCTCAGCTGCTGGGACAGTACCTTATGGGCTCTTTCCCCCAGCATATAGTACCTTTGCTTAACTTTTAATATTGCTTTTTCCATTTTGTATGTTTGCAAAGTATTGTACTTAATGTTTTTATTTATTAATGTTCTCTACTTTCCATCAGAGCCTGATCTTTGGTAGTCCTGTTCCAATTGAGTTATCTCTTGTTCCAATTCATTGATCTCCCTGATATGCTCTCTTTTAATACTTTTAGTATATCCAATTATTTGTCCACTCAGATAAGCTTTTAATGTGGGGGCACAGTTCGTTTTGCAAATCATTTCTATTTGAGTTCTAACATAACTGTAAACCTCCATTTTTTTTCAATAGCAACGGATTAAGGCGCCACCTATATGCCGTGACTTCTTTATCTGGAATGACAATAGTTAAGGTCAAAAGTGAATGATCTGATAAAAACCTAGCTGTATATTCAATTTCTACAATCCTGCCCTCCAGCTGAGCCAAGGCAAGAAACAAGTCAATTCTGGAGTAAGAGTTGTGCTGTTTTGAGTAGAAGGAGTAATCCTTCTCTCTCATATGCCATCGTCTCCAAGCATCTAATATTTAACTCATGAAAGCCAGAGTTGCTTGTGCCATCCTAGCTCTTTTCACTTGGCTGATTTGTCCATTACCGGATCCAGGTAAAAAATTGAAATCCCCTCCAATTAAGACAATTTCCTGCCCTTCCACCAATTGCAAAAAGATATTTTGTATCAATTTTTTGTTGTCAAAATTAGGGGCATATATATTTATGAGTGTCCAGGGTTCGGAATATATTTGACAGTGTACCATTACAAATCTACCTACCCAGTCTATGACCATGCTTTCAACCTTTACTGGAACATTTTTCCCTATTAAAATAGCTACTCTCCTGGCCTTGAAGCTAAAGGAGGACGCTATCACTTGTCCCTCCCAATTTTTTGATGTTCACTATTTGTAAGGTGGGTCTCTTGCAGAAAGGCCAGATCTACCTTCATTTTTTTCAACATGTGCCAAGACATGCTCCTCTTCACCATCCTATTTAAGCCATTAATATTAAAGCTCAAGAACTTGATTATTTCATCCATTGCCCCAGCTCTTTTTCCTTTGATTACCTCCCCTTTGCCTCTCTCACAGAATACTTTCCTTTCACCTAGTCCATAGTGCTTTTCCTTTTGGTCCTGTTGGCCAAATATAAAATAAATCCTAGAAAATTAAGACAAAAAGTTTTTAAAAATGCCAAGCAGATAGTATATGACCCTTACATCTTTCCCTCCAAAATCCAACCTTCCTTTCCCCCAGGACAACAACACTAAACCTCTTGGCATCACTGCCCTTCTCATCCAGGGGTGTACTCATTGCACCTATCTTTGATACTCCCACCTACTTAGTTGCTCCAGAGCTCACAACGAACTTTAAAAAAAAATACATTTACTTTAAGAAAAGGTTGGACAGGTATATGGATGAGAAGAAGATGGAGGGTTATGGGCACTGTGCAGGGAGGTGGGACTAGAAAGGGGTGTTTGGTTCGGTGCAGACTAGAAGGGCCTAATGGCCTGTTTCCGTGCTGTAATTGTTATGTTATGTTATGTTTTGTTAAACCAGTATAATATTTGCTTCAATTGTTTTTACATTAGACATAGCCAACATATATACAGCCTTCTCTCCCTTCTCTCCCTGTCTCCCTTTGGGATTTTTTGGATGGAAGACAAAGTAATGACATATTTTAATGCCTTTCTGGCCTCATTAAAACCATTTCCTCCCTCCTGTTGTCAGGAATAATTACAGGGTTGCTGAATACAACAATGATGAGTCACTCTACAGAGAAGAGGTAGAAATGTGATATGGTGCAAAAATAACAACACAAGTCTCAACATGGATAAGATGAAGGAGATGATTGTGGTCTTTGGGAAGGTGTACAAAACATCTTAGGAACTTGCTGCTACTCTTAAGGAACCTATTATGGACACATAACACCTCCTCACTTGTGAGGATGGCACAACAGCGCCATCCAAGTGAGAAGGCTGAAGCAGGCAAGGTTACTGGCCACCATCCATTCAACCTTCTACAGGAACTCTAATGAGAATATCCTGGCTGGCTGCATCGCAGTCTGGTACAGTTGCTGTAGAGCATTGGGTCAGAGGTCAATCCACATGACCATAAGAGTGGCAGAGAGGATCACTGGGGATTCCCCCTCCCCCCACCATCAACATGATCTACCATGATCATTGTCTGAAGAGGGCACATAAAATAGTTGAGGACCCCCACCAACTCATACACAACATTGTTCAGTTATTTCTGTTGGGAAAGTATCAAAGCCGGCACCACCAGGCTGAGAAACAGTTTATTCCAACAGGCAGTGAGAATGCTAAATGACTAAAGGAACTGTTTACAGTAACCATCCAAGACTACTATTTACTTATATATATATTTATATTTGTGTATATTTGTCCTGCATGTGTATTGTTTGTCTGTGTTATGTCTGGTTGTGTGCCTGCATGTTTTGCACCAAGGTCCGGAGAACGCTGTTTCATTGAGCTTTACTTGTGCAATTGGATAATAATGAACTTGAACTTATTATACCCTGTAACTTAGTCTTGATACCTTCCATTTTCTCTCCAGATTCTACCTCCCAACTACACATTAAGAGCAATTGATAGAGATTATTAACCAACAAACTTTTCATAACTACCTATTTATTTCTTCAACAGCAAATTTAATGTCTAAATCTTGGATGCCTTTATCCAAGTAATTTTAAGAAGATGTTACCAATTTTTCTGTTGATTAAGATTATTTATATTTACTTACTGTATTCATACAATTCTAGGTTTGCAGGAATTCTAAAAAGGCTACAATGAGTAGTAATAATGTTGACACTGCACCATCCCTTAAGAGAAAAACTGAAAGCACACATCAAGCAAAAATCGATGTACCACCCAACAAAAAGACCCAAATCTCAAGGGCTACTCAGAACATAATTGAAAATCAGCCAATGCATATTAATGTGGTGCAATCTCTGAGAAGACCTGTAACTCATTCCATGGTGAACTTGGAGGCCCAGTTTGATACTCGTTCTGGACACGAATGTACACAATCCAACTGTTTTGAAATTCAGTGCAAATCTCCCATTATGAAGGTGTACAACATAGGAAAGGTGAATGAGGTTGAGGCCAGACCTTCCTGTTCCAATGTTAATGTGCAGAATCTGGTTGTTATTGATAGTACAGTTGAAGCTCAGACATCACTGAGACGATCAGCAAGGATCAGAAATTCAAATCCAAGATTTGCTGCCCAAGCTGAAGGCAACACAGTTACATCCAAACGACTTCATGTTGAAAATTCCCAGGAAGATCCATTGGCATGTGAACCCTGTGGTGTTGAGAACAAAAATAAAATGCTTACTGCTCTCAGTTGTCATAAAAATATTGTGACTCGCACAGTAAATCAATTAACTGTTCCAAATACTGAGGTTGAGTCAATGGACAAATTTTGCACTGTAAACATGTTGCATAGTTCAAGAAATAAGTCTAATATCTCTGATGCACCAGATGGTATATTAGTCACAACAGAAATTCTAAATGTGCACAACACTAATGAACAATCTGAAGAATTGAAAAAATACCCAAAAGTACAAGCCAATGAAGAAATACTGAGCAAAGAGGCCACTTGCAATCTTAATATGGATGTGACTAAGAAAACTCAATATGAAAGGGACGGAGGAAATAGTGGTCATGAAAACCCCATCAATAATATAATGTCCCATTATAACTTGCCTGAACAAGATGGCCTCACAGAAATATATGAATCTGTTGAATATATTCCTAGATTTGAATCCAATGCTATGACTGATCCCAATGTAATGGTTGATAGCTTCCATAAAGATGAAATTGAGCAGTATGTCCACAGAAAGAACAAAACTATAGCAGAAAGTTTTGATAGTAGATGTAATTCCCCAATAATTTCTCGGAATGAATCTGGTCAGAATCTACTTGAACTTTTGACCTCAGAACACATTTATTTACAGCAAAAGATCAATTATTCCACAGTTGTAGATTCTGAAAAACTTGATAATATGATTGCAGAATATAACCCTTGTAATAATATAGCCTCTACTTTACACAATAGTGAAGGACTAAGTTTAGAACCAATAATCCCTGAAGAAAAATCCAGAGGTATGATAACTTCCAATGATCAATCAGACAACAGTACATTCACTGGTGATATGGTCATGGGCTGCAAATTTAATACCGAAACATCGGTATTATATCCAGAACCCCAAATCAATATGGATCAATCTACTGCCATTTTGTCTGAGCTCCCAACCAGTAAATTAAGTGATGCAAAGCATTTGGCAAAGGCAATTAACATGGAACCAACTGAAGAAGTAAATAAGAATGAAACTGGAGAAAATATCAATGGAAGAATTTCAAATAACAAATTTAGAGAACCAGCAAAAGAGACAATTGAAAATGGCCTTGAGCATGTCATAACTGAAACAAGCAGTAGGAATACATTAGATATTACAGAGGAAATGAGCAAAGTTCACTCTCCAAAAGCAAATACAGATGTGGGAAATGAAAATGAGAAAAGAAAGAGAACCAGGAAGCAGTACACCACTGAATCTTCAGGTATTTCGAACGAAAACTTTTGCCGTATTAGCTTTTGAGGTTGTTCTTTAATCTCACACTAAACTCATGCTTTTGTAAATTATATTCGATAGTGAATCTTCTCCATCTGCTCTCAACATTCCTTCACTGTTAATGGTATTAGGAGGGCTGCTCTGATTGTGCAGGATAACTGAATATTTATTACCTATATCTTTTGTATTTATTGTCTCCTTTTATTTCAAATGATGTAAACGATCGCAGTCTGTTTTTTTTTGATGAAACAAGTAAGAACTTCAGTGCGCATATATATATATATATATAGATAGATAGATTATATTTATAGTACAATGTATATGACAATTAATTCGTGTCCATACATGTATTCATAGCCAGATACAAAATATATAATGATGAAAAATCAATATCAAATCCATTATATAATTATATAAACCCCAATTCCCCAACCCCCCCCCCCCAAATAAACCCCAATACAAAAGAAAAAATGAAATAAAGAAAGGAAAAAAATTGAAAGAAGAATAGAAATCTGGCTGTCAGAGGACCCCCCCCCCCCCTCCACATGGCAGCAATCATTTATTTCTTTTAATACATATAAAGGAGGTTAACAAGGGTCAAAGCTGAAGAAAAAAAGATTTATAAATTAATTCCCTCAATTTGTAGATAAGGGCATCAAATTATCAAGAATACATCATACTTATTTCTCAAATTATAAGTAATCTTCTCCAAAGGAACACAGCTGTACATCTCTGAATTACACCGTTCCATACCCAGGTGAGTATCTCATCTTCTTGTGACTGCTATACATTTTCTTGCTACTGCTAAAGCAATCTTTAAAAACGGTTTTTGATATATAGATATTTTTAAATTTGGGTCTTATCCCTTCAATATTACCTAAAAAAAATAAGATTGGATTTTGTGAGAATTTAATTCCTATAACTCGTTCTAAATCACTTGCCAAATTTGACCAAAAAAGTTTCACTTTGGGGCAAGACCAAATTGAATGTAAGAAAGTGGCTATCTCCTGACAACACCTAAAACATTGATCTGATAAATCTGACTTCAATTTATAAAACTTTTGTGGTGTAAGGTATAATTGGTGTAAAAAAATATTTTGAACCAATCTCTATCTAACATTTATAGTATTTGTGATACTATTCCAGCACAAATCTGACCAATTTGATTCATCAATATTGGTATTTAGGTCTGTCCCCCACCATACAGTGGAACCCTGTTATAACACAATAGTTGGGGTCCAAAAAACTCACATTGTGAGATAAGTGGGGTCGCGTGAAATCGGGGTTTCACTAATGCGTTCAATATATGCACACATCAATCACAGCAGCAACCCCCCCACCCCCTCTGTTCGTGGCCACACTCACCCCTTCACTCCCCATTTATGGCAACACTTGCCTTCCCCACACACATGACCCTCCCCTGTTCTCAGCAACACACACCAATGCGATAAATTCCCCACCAAGATAAACATTATTTTACTTACCTTAATTGTGTTATATCCGAATTTGCTTTAAATCGGGGTTCCTCTGTACATGGGAGGGGGAAAAGCCACATATAAATAAAGTCCATATTCAAAAGATCACATTAAATGGAGGATTATCACTTCCGATCCAATGTATTTCATTGAAGCCCAAGGTTCTTTCTGATCCCAAAAATGTTTTTATTAATGCTAATTTTTTTTTACTGTTTACAAATGCCTGAATTTGACATAATAAAATAGCCAGAACTCCTCTTTCTCTTCATAGGTTGATCTATTTCTGGTTTGATTCTTCTGATTTTAATAACTCAGAAATTATTTCATTCAGCAAAAAATGACATCAGTACAGGCACAACAAAGTTAAATTCTAATCCAAGGAAATATAATGTAATACAAATTTCTTCTAAGGCATAATAGGAAACTTGCACTTATGAGGAGAAATTTTAATTATGACTTGCTTTTTGTTTTGTTTTTGGCTTTCCAGTGTATGATATTGCCACATCAAAATCTTGTTTAGCAGATCCAAAATTAAAAGCTTTAAACAAAAAGAATGGCAAAGGAGAGACTCGTTTACACCATGCTGTGATGAAGAGAGATATATCTTCAGTAAGATCTCTAATTGCAGCTGGAATTGATGTAAATGTAAAAGACAATGCAGGTCTGTACTTCTGAAAAAAAACTTATATTGCCTTTTTTTTAAGTAGTATTTGATCTTGTTATTTACTCTGGTTTTATTAGTGACTCTTGTGTTTCTTGGGCCTTCACATTTTTTAAAAAAAGCATCTTTATCATGACCTGAAGAATGGGAAACTGCACAGTAATTAACATTCATGAGAAACCTAATATAACCCCAGAACTTTTGCAATACAATGACTGAATCACAACATCTTCAGCACTTTAAACAGGAAATGGAAATATTTTATCTTCTGTTCTTGCAAGATAATTGTTTTTTCATAAACTTATTTAACAGCCAGATTGTTGTGAATCTTTTGGAATTCTCTACTAAGGAGGGTTATTGATGCTCAGTTGTTATCTGACATTAATATTGATCATTTTTATTGTCTCTAAGGAAATCAGATAATATATAGAGTAGAAATGTAGAATTGAGGCTGAATATCACCTTCATCTGACAGATAGACATTGCATGCTTAAGCATGACATAAAATGTAAGATTCCTTTTTTTTTTCAGATTTCAGATTTATTGTTGAGTACATACATGACATCACATACAATCCTGAGTTCCTTTATTTTCATGCCATTAGTATTGCCTGGTGCCCCTTATAGTAAGAGAGAAAGAGAAGCAATAGAGACTGTTCAGAGACAATGTCTGTCAGGGGATTTGCCTCCAATGCACCCATAGCCTCTTCAACTGCACAGATCCATCGGCAACCCAAGCTCCAGTTCCAAAACTCTGACATGATCTGGAAGCTTTTGGCACCTTGAGTCATTCGAGAGTCCTTCTTGCCCTCAGCATCCTCACAAATCCAATTTCCTTGTGTGCCTGCCTGCAGCCCGTGTGGGTCCTTTAGCCACTGAGCCCGTTGCTGGTCTGCTCCTATGGTCACAATCCTATAGGGTCCTTTAGCCATTAAACCCCTTATTAGTCCATTGCCATGGTCATCTTCATTGTAGGGTCATCTCTTCTGCTTCTCCTTCTCAACAAGGTGTGCTCTCCCCATTTCTGGTGCCCCACAACCTGAAACCCCTGATTGCCACTGCTGAGCATAGGCACTGGCATCTTGGCCACAAGTTCCGAGGTTGCAAGATTTTAATTAAAAACACTGTCTGCTCCTTTGATGTTGATAGCAAGAGAACTGGGCAGTTGGACTGTGCAAAGCAGCAGTGTCTCCGCTCCTTGCTCTTTCAGGTTCACACCAGCAGGGGCACTGCTGTGACAATGATAACACCATAAGACATTGGAGCAGAAATAGGCTATTCAGCTCATCGAGTCTAACCAACTATTCAATTATGAGCTGGTCCATTTTCCCACTCAGCCCACTCTAGGCAAATTAAGAACCTATCAATCTCTGCTTTAAATTCTGTACACCCAATGACAGCCTGCACAATGGCCTGTGGCAACAAATTCCACAGAATCACTGCCCTATGGCTTAAAAAGTTTCTCTGCATCTCTGTTCTTTGTTTTAAAAATATTTTTATTAAGTTTAACATATAAGCATATATGCAGAATTGACAATTGCATAATAATTCATTTGTATACAAGTAAGCATGCACAAAAAAGGCCAATTACATCAATAATTGCTTACAATATCTCAAAAAATGTAATTGAAATTATATCTGTGACCATGCTTAACCCATTTGTTGAAATAACTTGTATAAAATAATTGAAAATAAGAAAAAGAAAAAATGAAAACTAAATCTAATCTATCACCTCCCTCTAATCAAGGTTATCTTATGTAATTAATTTTTAAAAATCAATAATGTGGAACCACTGGTGACCCCTGGAGAACAAGCAATGAACACTGGAACATACAGTAATTGTTAATTCTTCCAATTATTAAAAAAAAATCAAAGAAAGGGCCTCACAATTTCATAAATTGAAACTTTTTATCTTTAATATTATATCTAATTTTCTCTAACTTAAATAGGGCATTATGTCATATAATGTATAAGTAGGGAATGAATCATCTTTTCATTTCAATAAGATTGTTCATCTGGCTATCAACGTGGTAAAAGCTAAACTTTTTCATGAGATGCTAATATAGGTTTCTCTGAATCACAAGAAAAACCAAACAGAGCAATAAATGGGCAAGGTTCTAAATTAATCTTAAGGATCATTGATAAAGTTTGGAAAATGTCTTTCCAGAATCTCTCTAAATTTGTGCACTCCCAAAACATATGGATCAGAGAAGCTTCAAAAATTTTACATTTCTCACATAATGGATCAATATCTGCATAAAAATTAGATAATTTAAGTATGGACATATGAGTTCTGTGTAGCACCCTTACATTGTAATAAGCAGTGCCTTGCACAAAATGAGGAATTATTAATCAAACTGAGAGTAGAGTACCAATCTTAATCTGAAAATGTTATGTTCAAATCTCATTCCCAGTCACTCTTGATCCCAGCCATGATAACTGAATTTAAATCCAATAAATTATTATAAATACATGATATTAATCCACCATGAAAATAAAACCATAAATTAAAAAAACAGATCAAGAATATTAGTGTTGGAAATTTATGGAAAATCCAAAAGCTTAGACTGAACAAAATGTTTAATTTGTAAATATTTTTAAAAGTGTCTGTTGGAAAGATTAAATTTAGCTGACAATTATTTGAAATAGGCAAAATTATCTTGAATAAAGAGATCATTAAAACTTCGAATACCTAATCTACCTCATTCCTTGAAACCTACATCTGACAAGCATGGTTGAAAAAAAATGGTTGTCTATAATTGGACTAGCCAGTGAAAAACCATTAAGAATTTCCTAAATTGAGCTCAGATTCTCAGTCTATTTCTCATTAATGGATTATGTGTCAATTTAAAAAAGGAAAATGGCAAAAAGCATCCTAAAATTGCCAACATAGAAGTTTTTTTGGAGCGTTGCAATTCCATTTCTACCCAAAAGAGGCGATTCACTGACTTATCCAAATTTAAATAATGAGAGTAAATTATGTTACAATCTAAAATCTGGAAGTGATAATCCTCTACTTAATGTGTTCTTTTAAAGATGGGCTTTATTTACATGAATTTTTTTTGCCCGTCGTATATAAGTAGAAATAGCTAAATCCAGCGAGCTGAAAAAAGATTTGGGAATAAAAATTGGTAACGCTTGAAAAAGATATAAAAATTTAGGTAAAATATCCATTTTAATCAAATTAAGGGTGACCAACCTGATAATAATAGTTTAATCTTACCAATTCTCTTTCAATAAGTTTTTATAACTTTTTATCATTGTAATTCCTAAATATTGGAAATAATCTTTTACTTTTTGAAACAGAAAATTGGAATAACCTACAAAAACACCCTTTAAGGGTAGAAGTTCACTCTTAGGTAAATTTAATTTATGACCCGAAAACTGACTAAATTGATCAAACAAAATTAATATGTCTGGTATGGAAATTTCAGGATTTGAAATAAAAAGCATTGAAGTCATCAGGCATAAAGTGATTATGTTCATTTCCTCCTCTAATTATTGCCATTAAATTTGCTTCATTGTCAGAGAGCAACAGCTAATGGTTCCAATGCTATGTCAAAAAGCAAAGGATTTAACAGACAACCCTGCTGTGTTCCTCTGTTAAAATTAAACATATCTGATTGCTGTACGGTAGAGAGAACCAATGCCTTAGTGCATGAATATAATAATTTAACCCATTTAATAAAGTCTGGACCAAAATTAAATTTACCTAGTGCAGCAAATAGATACTCTCATTCCAATCAATCAAATGCTTTTTCAGTACCTAATGAAAGGACGCATTCTATCAATGATGTGGAAGGAAGATACAGAATGTTAATAATCAATGTATGTTATAATAAGGATAATAAATTTTAATAAAACCAGTTTGGTCTGAGTCTATAATAAATTGTAAAAGAATTTCTAATCTATATGCTAGAACCTTTGATAGAATCTTCTTATCAATGTTAAGTAACGATATAGGTCTGTAAGAAATACATTCTGTTGGCTCCTTCCCTTTTATTAAAAATTAAGAGAGATACAAGCCTCGTTAAATGATAAAGATAGCTTCTCTTCTTTAAATGAGTCAGCCAAAATCACGCTTAAGAGGAGTACAAGCTGTTTGGAGAAAGATTTATAAAATTCTACAGGGAATCCACCTGGTGCTGGAGATTTACCTGACTGTAATGAGGAAATAGCCACAGCTTAAACTTGCACATTGCTCTTGAGATTTCTGTTCTAAATGGAAGCCCTTTGATTGTGAAGTTGGACTCTCCTACCATGGAAAACTACCTTTTTTACGTCTAGTGTGTCCATGCCTTTCAACATTCAAAATATTTCAATATAATCGCCCTTCATTCTTCTAAATTCCAATGAATACAGATTAAGAACTGTCAAATGGTCCTTTTGTGATAAGCCTTTTATTCCTAGAATCATTCTTGTGAAACGGCCGTACTTTCCGACATTGTACAGTTCTTCATTTGCCACTCTCTGCCAATTCTCCTAATCTGTCCATGTCCAGTCCCATCAGTTTTCACTCAAATTTCAGATTTCAGATTTTTTGTTAAGAGAAAATACATGACATCACATACAACCCTGAGATTACTTCTTCTCTGGGTGCAGCAGAATTACCACTAATTGGTAGTGCAAAAAAAACCTGTACACAACATAAATGTAAACAAAAAACTGTAAACAGATTACAAATATAAACAATCTGTGCATTACAGAGAGAATAAAAAAGAAATCAATAAAGTGCACAAGTAAGAGTCCTTAAATGAGATTCTGATTCAGTTTGTCGTTGAGGAGTCTGATAGTGGAGGGGTAACAGCTGTTCCTGAACCTGGTGGTGCAAGTCTTGTGCCACCTATACCTCTTTCCTGATGGCAGTAGCGAGAACAGTGTGTGTGCTGGGTGGTGTGGGTCTTTGATGATGCTGCTGCTCTCCAATGGCAGCGTCCCCTGTAGGTAGATGTGCTTGATAGTGGGGATAGTTTTGCCTGTAATGTTCTGGGCTGTGCCAACTACTTTATGGATGGCTTTATGCTCAGGGGTATTGTTGTCCCCTTACCAGACCATGATGCAGCCAGTCAGCACATTTTCCACCACACCTTTGTAGAAATTTGGTGGTATCATACCAAACCTCCACAAAACTCCTGAGAAAATAGAGGTGCTGACATGCTTTCTCACTGGTGCTATTGGTGTGTTGGGTCCAGGAAAGATCCTTCAAGTTACTGGCTCCCAAGAATTTAAATTTGCTCACCCTCTCCACCTCTGATCCCCCAATGATCTCTGGATTGTATACCTCTGACTTTCCTGAAGTCAATAATCAGCTCCTTAGTTTTGATGACATTATGTGCAAGGTTGTTGTTGGTGCACCATTCAGCCAAGTTTTCAATCTCCAACCTGCATGCTGACTCATCCCCTTCCTTTATACAACTCACTTCTGTGGTATTGTCAGCAAATTTGTAGATGGTGTTATTATACTGAGCCACACAGGTGTCGGTGTAAAGTGAGTAGAGCAGAACACATTGAAGACACCTACAAGAGATGGTATCTTAAGAAAGCAGCCTCTATCCTCAAGGACCCTCACCACCCAGGCCATGCCTTCTTCACACTGCTACCATCAGGAAGGAGGTTCAGGAGCTTGAAGATGAAGGTCCAGTGACATAAGAAAAGCTTCTTCCCCATTGCCATTAGATTTCTGAATGGACAATGAACCGCTATTTCATTTTCTTTTATTTTTGCACTAATTTAATTATTTTTAAAAAGTAATTTATACCATTACTTTCACTGGTAATGCTGCCGCAGAACAATGAATTTCATGAAGTTCGTGACGATAAATTCTGATTCTGAACCATGTCTTCCACAGTGAAGACTGATGCAAAATACTCATTTAGCTCCTCTACCATCTCCTTGTCTCCCATTACTGTTTCCCCTGCATCATTTGTTAGTGGTCCTATATCTACTCTCACCTCTCTTTTACTCTTATATTCCTGAAGAAGCTTTTTGTATCCTCTTTGGTATTATTTGCTTTCATACTTCATCTTTTCCCTCCTTATGTGTTTTTAAATTGCCTTTTGCAACTTTTTAAAAACTTCTCAATCCTCAATCTTCCCACTAATTTTTGGTTCCTTTTATGCCCTCTCTTTTACTTTTATGTTGGCTTTGCTTTCCCTGGTCAACCACAATTGTGACATTTTTCCATTCAAATATTTCCCCTTTTGTAGTATGTATCTATCCTCCACCTTCCTCATTTCATACAGAAACTCTATCCATTGCTGCTCTTCCATCCTCCCTACTAGTGCCCCCTTCCAATCTACTTTGACCAGTGCCTCTCTCATGCCACTGTAATTCCCTTTACTCGACTAAAATACCAACACATCTGACTTCCTCTGTCTCTTCACTTTGGTTCCCACCTCCCTGCAAATCTAGTTTAACCACCCTCCCCTCCCTCCACAATATTATCAAATCTCCCTGCCAGGATAGTGATCCTTCCAGTTCAGGTGCAACCCATCCCACTTACACCAGTCACCCCTTTCCCAGATAAAGTTCTAACAATCCAAGAACTTGAAATCCTGCCCCTTCACCATCTCCTCAGCCACTCATTTCGCTACCTTTCTTCCTATTCTGACCTTTCCTACCTTGCGGCACTGGGAGTAAATCCAGGGATTACCATCTTGGAGGTCCTATTCTTCATCCTCCTTCCTAACCCCCTAAACGTACTTTGCGGGACCTCTACCCCACTCCTGTGAATGTCATTGGTACTATGTGAACAGTGACCTCTAGCTGATCATCCTCCCCTTCACTAATATTCTGTTACCACTCAGAGATATCCTGGAACTGAACACCCAGGTGGCAACACAGTATCCTGGAGTCTCTTTTGTGGCTGCAGAATCTCCTATCTATTCCCCTCACTATTGAGTCCCCTCTGACTATCACTTTGTCTGACTTCACCCTTCCCTTCTGACGCTCATAGCCAACCACACTTCTATTGATCTGGCTGCTATCTCGCCCAAGTAGGTCATCCTTTGCAGCAGTATCCAGAGGGGTATACTTGTTGCTGAGGGTAATGGCCACAGGATGACCCTGCACTGACTTCTTTCTGCCCTTACCTTTCTTGGTGTTCATCCATCTACTAGCTGAATCCTGCACACTGGATATAACCGCCTGCTCAAAAATTATATCCATGCCTTGCTTAACCTCCTGGATGATCCTTAATTCATCCACCTGCAGCTCCAGTTCCTTAATATGGCCTTTCAGAAGCTGGAATTGGCTGCACTTTCTGCAGGTGTAGTCATCAAGGAAACCATCAGATTCCGTGAATTCCCACATCCTACAGGAGGAGCATTCTACTCCCATTTCAACCACTGTACTACGGGCAACCAATATCAAATCAGCAATAATGGAAGGAAAAACTTGCCATCCTTACCCACTCCTTTGGTCTCAGCCTCTTCTCACTTAAGGCTCTTGAGCCAAAGCCTCAACTTCCCATTCTAACTCTGGTCCGTTACAATGATAGCCACTCCACTTATACCTTTCACCTGTTTAAATAGTCCTGCTCTTGCACACTTTCACTTTAACTCCTGTTCGCTGGGAAAGAAACTTGGTTTACTCCAGTTCCTATTTCCTCAGTTCTTGTATGCTTCTATTCCATGAGATAACGTCTGATCTAGAATCTTCATCTATTCGCCTTGGTGAGCAAAAACATTTTGATTTCATTTTAAAATTAGATTTTTTATACACAATAGCTACCTTGTTTCATATTATAAATAATCTGATCATTTGATCAGAAATCTAGAGATACATAAGAGATATTAATCATAGTTGGAAAAGGGTTGTGCAAATGCCTAGAGAAAGTTTTAATTCAGCAATGCCAAGGAATAATAAATACAGATACTGGAATCTCTTTTTTTTATATTTTATTTAAAATTAATGCATATAAAACAGTAAAAAATGTATATCATATTCTTACAATTAATTGATTGAATACATGCTGAAATATATCAAAAGAGAAAAAAGAAAGAAAAAAAAAATCTAAAACTACTCCCTCCCCCCCCTTCCCCATCCCCTACCTATACAACGAGATAATAAAAATGTGTCATTTAAACCTCAAGAAATAAATGAAACTTTTAGGAAATTTTATGAAAAATTATATACTTCACAGTCATTACAAGATGATACTCATATAGATAATTATTTGTCACAAATAATATTGCCTAGATTAACTGAGCAAGATAAAGATAATTTGGATAAACCATTAGCAGAACAAGAAGTTAACGAAGCACTTAATAGTTTGCAGACTAACAAACCTCCAGGAGAGGATGGGTTTCCTGTAGAATTTTATAAAGAATTTAAAGACTTAATAATTCCTTTACTAATGCAAGTAATAGAAGAAGCTTCTAGTACACATGCTCTTCCAGAAACTTTTTCAACAGCTATAATTGCAGTTATTCTTAAAAAAGATAAGTTCCATTAAAACCAGCTTCATATAGACCTATTTCATTGTTAAATGTTGACTATAAAATTATAGCCAAGATATTAGCAAATAGAATAAATAATAATTGTCTTCCTGAATTAAAAAATATAGATCAAACTGGTTTTGTTAAAAATAGACAAACTTAAGTAATACAAAATATAGTAAGATTATTAAGGATAGTTCATTTAGCACAAAAAGAGGATATGTAAGTGTTGCATTTGCATTGGATGCAGAAAAAGCTTTTGATAGATTAGAATGGTTTTTTTAAATTTTAGGTGAATTTGGTTTTGGGTTTAAATTTGTAAATTGGATTAAATAACTTTATAGAAGTCCTAAAACTAAAGTGATAATTAATGGGCAAACATCTCAATTATTTAGTCTGACTAAGTCAAGTAGACAAGGTTGTCCTTTATCTCCTGCTTTGTTTGCATTGGCTATAGAATCTCTTGCACAAATGATTTGTGTAGATCAATAGTTAAAAGGTTTTATAGTAAATCAAACTGAACATAAGATTAGTCTATTTGCGGATGACATGTTGGTGTATTTGACTTAACCACAATTATCATTACCTAGACTTTATAAGCAATTGATAGATAATGGAAAAGCTTCTGGTTAAAAACTAAATTGGGATAAAAGTGAAGTTATGGAATTAGTACAGGGTGATTATTCAGAATGTCAAAAGATATCCAATTTAAATGGAGTTGTATTTAGGAATACGTACAGATAATAATTTTTTTTAAATTATATAAATTAAATTATATTCCATTACCTTAGAAAATAAATGAGGATTTGAAGAGCTGGAAAAATTTACTTATAACTTTAATTGGACGAGCAGATACTGGAATCTCAATAAAAGGTTTCAACCTGTAACATCAACCATTTTTTTCCCACTGATGCTGTACCACCCACTGAGTACCTCCAGTAGATAGTGTTTGACATTCCATTCCATGTAGCCCAGTGCCACTTTAGATCTTTCTTTATCTGACCTTATCAGATGGTAATCTGTTTTAAGAAATCCATGATCACCAGCATATCACAGATAATATCACAGATGCCTGTGGGCCCTGTATAAATTAGAGGAGCTTTACTAAATTCAGCATTGTCTGTGCTAAAAGATTTCACTTAGTAAGTGCCTGAATGACCATCATGATCATAGCCTGTATATTTCAGAGTTGTTGATCCGTTGTAGGCTTCCTGCTGAATACAATATCCAAAACAACGTCAATCAGAAATGCAAGGTCTGAGTTCATATTTAAACTAATTACCTCAGAAAAGATTATCTGAGTGATAGCTTGTGTATTCTGCGTTTTCTTTTACTTGCAAGGTTGGACGGCACTTCATGAAGCTTCTAGCAGAGGTTTAACTGATGTTATACACGAGTTACTGAAAGCAAATGCTGAAGTCAACTGCCAGGCATTGAATGGGGTATCACCTTTGCACGATGCTGTGAGTGCATCTCATTATGAGGTATTGTACTCTTTTTTTTAAAAAGTGTCTGACACCAACATTTTTTTTCAAGGGGAGTTTCAAAATATAAAGGAGTGATTCTATTAATCCATGTGGCTTATAATTGTCCACCCCTTCCCCATTCTTCCCTTTGCCTCTGAAGCAATTAAAAATGAATCTTACTAAATAGGCAATCGACTTTTGGACATCTGCCATGTAATGGCTATTCAACAGTGACATGTACATCGCATGCACTTACTGTTAAATAAGATATTTTTCTCCGATGGTTAGTAATGAGCCAGAGAGACTTTTATGACAGTTGATGTTTTGACAAAGATTCATATTTTATGATAAATTTTATGTATTTATATGGCAGAATATAATTTGATGAATTCAAAGGTAAAATTTGATCCTGTGAGTAACAAAAAAAGATTCAGTATTTTAGCAAAAAGAATTTTCAAAATGGTATATCTTTTTAGGCCGTGAAAGTCCTACTTCATTATGGAGCTGATCCAATGCAGCAGGGTGAAAATGGGAGCAATGCATTTGATAAAATTGTGGATGATAAGATTAGATATCTACTTGAGACCCACAGTAATGGTGATGTGACTATTTGTGAAGAGCCTCAACCAGTTTCAGGTTGGTATCCCACCAGCTCAAGAAGGTTCATTGGAGTGTGTGAGATATTTTTGATGCAAAATTTCCTCATAATTTCTTGATAAAAAAGACAGCTCACCAGCAGGATTATGGTACTTGATTGAGGCCTGTTCTAGAGTTGGGCAAGAGAGTGAAATAGTTGGCTTGATTATGCCTACTGAGTATGGAATAATTAGCGTAAAAGCTGTAAGTGTTATTTCAGCAGATGGTCATCAAAGACATTGAAAGCAAACCCTGGAAGTTAATATTTAATTGGAAATTATTCGATAGGTTATAAAATCATTTGACACAACCTGAAATGTAGTCAGGCAGTGTCTTCCCTCTCCAAGGGGTATACTTTGTTACATTCTGGACATTATAGAAGGTTGCTTAACATATACTTGAGCAGGATGTCAATGCAATAAGCAATAAGGTAGAAGGATGCCTGACAATAAGGTAGAAGGCTCCGAATCATGGGTCCTCTACCGGCACCACCTACGGCTCCTAGAACGCTTCCACCAGCGTTGTCTCCGCTCCATCCTCAACATCCATTGGAGCGCTTACATCCCTAACGTCGAAGTACTCGAGATGGCAGAGGTCGACAGCATCGAGTCCACGCTGCTGAAGATACAGCTGCGCTGGATGGGTCACGTCTCCAGAATGGAGGACCATCGCCTTCCCAAGATCGTGTTATGTGGCGAGCTCTCCACTGGCCACCGTGACAGAGGTGCACCAAAGAAAAGGTACAAGGACTGCCTAAAGAAATCTCTTGGTGCCTGCCACATTGACCACCGCCAGTGGGCTGATAACGCCTCAAACCGTGCATCTTGGCGCCTCACAGTTTGGCGGGCAGCAACCTCCTTTGAAGAAGACCGCAGAGCCCACCTCACTGACAAAAGGCAAAGGAGGAAAAACCCAACACCCAACCCCAACCAACCAATTTTCCCCTGCAACCGCTGCAATCGTGTCTGCCTGTCCCGCATCGGACTTGTCAGCCACAAACGAGCCTGCAGCTGACGTGGACATTACCCCTCCATAAATCTTCGTCCGCGAAGCCAAGCCAAAGAGAGAGAGAAAGAGAAGGGAAGGATGCCTCCTAATGTTCTTGACTATCATGTACTAAAATCTTAGACTTGCACGGTCACCTTGAAAAATTGCAACTGTTCCACATTTCGCAATCTGTCTCTGCTTTCTCTTCATCGGAAAACCTATCCCCTTCCTTTTCAGATGGTCAATATATCAAATGTGCAGAGAACAAGGAGCAGGCAGAGGAGATTGCTGAGCATCCCAGTGCATTACTTGACCTTCCTTTAGGTACTGTAGAAACTGCGGAGTCTCCACTTGGAGTCATTCAGCATCAGCAAGAAGCAACTAACCATCTAACCAAAAGGGCCACTTGTATCCTAGTCTTGCGATTGAAGGCAGAAAAGGCAAAGTCAATGGCACAATCTGATTGCAAGGATTGGTCCTTACACACAGGTCCTCTTCAATGTATTGGGCAGTCTGTCAGAGAGTTTGAACACAATGACATAGGGCATGTAGAAATTTTTAAAAGTCAAACAAAGCATCGAAATTATGAAGTAAACATAAAAGTGAACAATCAGCTCTTCATATTCTAAAGTGGAATCTAGCTACAAAACATCGAGCTTGGTGAAAATATCTTCAGCAGGTCTTAGTGGCTCAAGAAGATTGTTCACCACAATTAACTCCAGGACATTAGGATCAATAGATTGTGGCCTTATCAGTGACATTTCCAGTCCAAAAAAAAATTAAATTAAAGAACCACCTGAAAATCTCCAAGCAAGTGTAGCATCTTGCTTAACTAAAAGTCCTTACAAGTCTTTATATATTCAGCAGCTGCTGCCTAACACGAATAAATGAATAGATTTCGACACAGAAGCATGAATCAGAATGATGGAATGGGGAAGGTGGGTGTGAAGGTAGGGTTCTAGTCTATCCTACATTTGGGAATTGAAAGCCAGGCGTGGATCTCTAAAGTAAGATAGTTCTACCTGTGAACCAGCTGTGTTGATGTCTGTCTGTCCAGAAAGCTTTGTCCTTTGCAAACCACCATAACTATTATGTAGTACCAACTGACTGATTCACTGCTAACTATAGATTGGAAAGATATGATGGAATAATTGTATAAAGCATTCCACTGGAAGTGTTATCCCTGGGTCAAGTGTGGTCTATTTCCAAGTTAGGATAGCTCTACATTAATTCTCTGTGAACTTAAGATGGAGCATAAATTAGTGTGCTGATATGAAGCATCTTTACCTGGCAGATTTTAATTGAGTGTCTTTTAGTGTATCAGTGTATGTGGACTAGAGAGGTGATTAAGCACAACACTGTTACGGTGCCTACTATTTTCCTCCAGGTGCTCTAGTTTCCTCTAACACTTCAACAAAAAGAACGAGGGTTATAGGTTAATTGGGTGGCACAGGCTTGTGGGCTAGAAGGGCCTGTTACTGTGCTATATGTCTAAATTTTGAAAAAAATTAATTACATTATAATAATAGTGCAATACAATCAGCTTGGATAAAATCCTACTGATTGAAAATTAAAGATGGTTGGTTAACATGTTATTTATTTTTGGTATATCTCTGATATGGGATGTATTTTTCAGGTCTTCCACGTAATAACTGTGCATCTAGTGGCCATGAGGGAGAAACACTATCTTTACAGAATGAGAAAGGCTCAGAAATTCCACCTAATGTAAGTGTCACAGAAAGGGAACATTTCACAAATTAAAATTATTTGATCAAATAGTTCAGATTCAGATTTCAGATTTATTGTCAGAGTACATCACATACAACCCTGAGATTCTTTTGGTATGTGTATTGTAAAGGCGTATATTCTAAATTTAAGTCATGTTTATTCCAAAATGCAGCTGAATAAAACATTTACCATTTCAGAACATTTCACAGCATGATTTGATAACAATAACGTTGAATGAAATGGAAACAAAGCAAGAAAAGTTAATTAAATGTGAATTCAAGAAGCCTGAAAATGCAGGTAAGTTAACCATAGAAACAGGAACATTGAGGTTTGCATAAGGTGTGGAAAGTTACTGTGTGACTGAGAAATCAAAATGTTGCAGCAAATGAGGAGTGATGCTGGACTATGGTCACCAAAAGCAGAATTTGGTTTGGGTTATATTGAACTATGCAAGGACAAAAATTAAACACTGATTTTTTTCAGAGAGGAATGTAGTGACTTTCAATTAAGAGAAGGGGTTTTAGAGATATAGAGAAAAACAATTTGAAAGGGATCAGTACATTTTCCATGACACTAAGGTGATGGGCAGAAAAAGAAAGTAATTAAGTGTGAATGGGGTTTGAGTGATATCTCTGTGAGATACTTATTAAGAATAGTTGATCATGGTAGAGCAGGAAGGCTTATTTGGTTAATTTGCCTAAACATGGCTGCATCACATTCTGTGTCAGATATGCCAAAGTCTGCATTTCTGAGAGGCGGAAGGGGTTCAACAGACATAGATCATGACAGAGGACAAGGCACTGATTGAAGGAGAAATTTTTGATGAACAAATTATCTGCATTGACACGATATAAATGGAGGACCAAAGATGCAACAAATTTAAATATACACCAAAAGCAATTTGGGTGGGATATTTTACCATGACCAGACAAAGAGAAAGGATTATAATGAGTATGCGGAGTTGGCGAAAAATAATTAAGATTATGGGAGTAGAGACATTGTAGAGGCAAGATTGAGGAGATGATCATAAGTATGGATATGGGAATTAATATGAAGGAAATAATTTAAGGAAAGCAACAGCTTAATGAAAGTGTACCTCTTTATGGAGTTCCTATAACATTCTGAATGAATAAATAATAGACTAGATAAATACCAGTAAACTACTGTTATGGGTTATATTATATTTTATGTTTTATATATATATATATATATATATATATTTTTTTAAAAGAGAGAGCTTGTGGGGGGTTCAGTGTAGGTCACTTCACAAACAGATATTTAAGCTTCACATCTCATTTAAAATGTCAGAGCTTTGCTGAAGCCAGGCATTCAGGCACCGTAACTTTGCAGAGACAATGGAACTGCTTTGGAACAAACTTCAAAAGAAGGTGTAAATGGATAATGCATGTGCTCAGAGGCTGATAAAATTTTTCAAAGATTGGATTTGGAGCCTTGGAAAGGGTTTTGGTTTTTACAAGCAGAGAGAGAGGAAAGAACCAACAGGAATTCTTCTCTTAGAGAGAAAGAGAAGTCACTTTTACAGTGGCTTTTGAGGCTGCAACATTACAAGCTGGCAGGCTTGTTGAAAACCCCACTTTGAAGATGGGTTGTGAGTTCTGAGTTCAGCCTGTTGAAAACCCTTGTAGTCCTTACAAGAGGAAATGGCTGACTAGAGTGTTTCTCCTGAAATAAGGGAAACAAGAGGAAGTCTGTGGTGACCTGGAAGAAAAGGTTATCATTTGGAAAACCCATGATGGGGCAGGTTTCTTTGGGAAGACACTGAAATGACTGATCGGAGAGAATCAATTTGTGTGTGTCCAATGAGCAACAAATTCTCTCTGAAACCAACAAGAACCTTCCTGTGTGGTAACTATTCAACTTTAAGCACCAGAACCTGGTGAAGATTCATAAATGTTAAATTCTGTGCACAGTGTAAGAATTGCCTGATACTGGTGAACTTGGAGAAATGAGAAGTAAATGACTGGACTGTGAATCAAAGAACTTTCCTGAACATATACACATTACATATACATAGGTGCTTCGAATGAGAAGGGGGTTAAGTTAGGTTAAGCTAAGTTAATAGTAATAAGTTAAAGTTTGATCCTGTTTTTATGTTTAAAGAAAATTAAAAGCAATTTTTGTTTAAGTAACCATTTGTCTTGGTGAATTTCTATTGCTGCTGGATTAATGAGTCCTCTGGGCTCGTAACATTATTCTGACACATAAAATCATGTTAGGTATTTTGTTCCAACAGGCCAATTTGAACTGGAATTGAAACAGATGAGGACTGTGTTAAATGAAATACTTGTCAAACATAAAGCTGAAAAGGAAGATCTTGTGAAAAAATTCAGGTAAGTTTCAAACAGAGATCGTGGAGCAGTACAGCCTATGTACAGGCCCTTGGACGCAAGATATCTGTGCTGATCATAATGCCAAATTAATCCTGTGCATATGGTCCAAATGCTTCCATCTCCTGTCTGTGTATGTCTGTTCAAATAACATTAAATGTTGCAATTCTATCTGTTTCTATCTCATCCCTTGGCACCTTCCACTGTGTTAAAAATTACAAACTTGCATAACACATCTCCTTTAAACATCCCCTTTGCGCCTTAAAATTTTGTAATTTCCATTATGGATAAAAGACTGACTATATACACTATCTATGCCTCTCATAATTTTACATCTTCCATCAGGTTTCTACTCTAGAGAAAATCATCCAAATTTGTCTTTGTATCTAATACTGTGTAATCCAGACAACAACCTGGTAAACCTCATTTTCACCCTCTCCAAAGCCTCTTGCAATACACCAAACAGAACTATTTCCAATGTGACTGAGCTAAAATGTTATACATGTGCAACATTACTTCCCAACTTTTGTACTCAATTGCAAGACCAACCAAGGGATGGTTGGCATAGCAGTTACCACAACACCTTTACAGCGCCAGTGATCAGGACCGGACCAGGGTTAAAATCCCACGTTGTCTGTAAGGAGTTTGTACATTCTCCCCATGTCTGCATGGTTTTTCTCCAGGAGCCCCAGTTTCCTTCCACTTTTCAAAAACATCGGTTAATGGGGTGTAAATTGGGTGGCACAGACTTGTAGGGCTGAAATGGCCTGTTACTGTGCTGTATGTCTAAATTTTAAAAAAAAATGCAAATATACTGTATCCCTTCTTTATTGCCTTATACACCTTGTAGCCACTTTCAGGGAATTATGGATATGCACCTCAGATTCGTTTGTAATGTACCGGGGGATACAGGTTAATTGAGTGTAAATTGGGCGGCACAGACCCATGGGCCGAAATGGCCTGTCACTGTGCTCCAGTGTCCTTCCACATTCAAAAGACGTATCTATTAGTGGATTAATTGGGCACATGGGTGTGTTTGGGCTGTGTTGGCTCTTGGACCGGAAGGACCTG
The DNA here is from genome assembly GCF_036971445.1 of Narcine bancroftii. Classification (NCBI taxonomy): domain Eukaryota; kingdom Metazoa; phylum Chordata; class Chondrichthyes; order Torpediniformes; family Narcinidae; genus Narcine; species Narcine bancroftii. The sequence goes on along the minus strand of NC_091469.1, from coordinate 120,746,514 downwards.
TGACCATGCTGTTCTTCTAAATTAAATTAAAATAAACATCTGATAATTGAATAGTTATTAATGTTCCCAATATCCTCTCCCACTACAAAGGTGATCTGCTGGCCAAGCTCATTTCCCATTTCAAAGTCTAGAATGGCCCTTCCCTGATTGCACTATCGACACATTGATTCAAGAAATCCCTCGGTTGAGAGTACCAAATTCTGCCCCATATAAGTCTTTGTTAGATAATCAAGAGATGTCTGGGTTCCTACGGTGTTTCATTCTATACCGTGAACAAACATCATAGTTGTTATCATACTGGAGTGTCTTTCCACAGATTAACAAATGTGCCAGCATTTATATCTCTTAAAATTGTATCAGTGCCAGTCAGCCACTACCTCAAAGCACAGAAACATGCCCTACCGTAGTGTCTGCACAAGCCCCTACCTTGATGAAGGGCTCAGGTTCAAAACACTGCTTAGGTATCTTTGTCTCCAAAGGACGCTGCAGGATCTGCTGAGTTTTTCCAGTAATTTTGAGTATTTACTAATGAGGATAAGTATATCTTCTTGATCTACCCATGCTACTGCCTTCAAACTTCTTGGCCCATGGTGAGGAAGGTCCCTCAATTCAGTGTGTCTTAGTGTCTGTCCTACCATTCATTGTGTTTATTTTTAGCCTGTTACTCTTACAAGAAAAATTGCAGACAGCTGGAACATACCTCAACTTGTATGTGAAGGTACTTGTTTTTAAATATAGATAATTTATAGAATGGGCATTTCCTCAGCATGTCTTAGGGTCTATTCATTGTGTATATTTTAGCGTATTTCACATGAAAACTCGTAAACAACTGTAACAAACCTCAATTTAACTCGTATGTAGAGTTAGCTCTTCTTAAATATAAAATAGTTGATTGAATTGCACAAATAAAATAAGTATGTGGATATCTGATCAAGTCTGATGCTTGCTTGAAAACACACTGATCAGATCTATTCAGACGTGCTGCATGAAAGAAGGTCATGGACACCATAGCGCCATTCACAATTGCATGTCCTTAGTGATATTCTGGTCATTGCACCAGATGCAGCATGCGATTGCACTGGAGAGAATTAATAAAGAAGATTGAACAGTATAAGTAAGGAACAGGTCCTTTGGCCCACATTGTCTGTGTCAAATATGATGTCAAAGTAAGCTAAAACTCTGCTGTTTACACATAATCAATTTCCCTCTGTCTCTGCAAATGCATGTGTATATTAATTTAAAAAAAATTTAAATTAGACATAGAGTAGTGTAACAGGCCAATTCGGCCCTACAGGTCCTTGCTGCCCATTTTACATCCCATTTACCTACACTCTGGTACATTTTTGAAGGGTGAGAGGAAACTGGAGCTCCCAGAGAAAACCTACACAGACACAGGTATAATGTACAAAGTCCTTTCAGAAGCATGGGATTTGAACTCTGGTCTGATCCTGATTGCTGGCGCTGTAAAGGCATTGCGCTAACCGCTACGCCAACCGTGCCACCCATATCTATTACATCTGTTTCCACCACTACTCTTAGCATCCTCTGCAATAATTTATCTGTCTTTATGTAAAATAAACTTGCCCTGCGCATCTCAAAGTTAAACCTTTATAAGATCACCCCTTCAGCCTCCTTCACTCTAGAAAATAAGGACCCAGCCTATTTAACATGACTCAAACCCTCCAGTCCTAGCAACCTGCTGGTGAATCTCCTCTTCACCCCTTCCAGTTTATTGATGTCCTTTGTATAGCTGGGTCACCAGATCTGCACCCAATTCTTTTAAGTGTAGTCTCACCAATGCCTTAAATAGCAGAGTACTTTTGTACACCCATCCAATAAAGGAAAGCATGCCAAAGACACAGTGCATTCAAAAACTGGTCTAAAGGTATTATATTTAAAGCACGCAGCACTAGAAACAAGGTGGATGATCTTGCAGTACAGTTACAGATTAGAGGGTATGATGTGGCCATTACTGAGTCGTGGCTAAAGGATGGTTGTCATTGGGAGTTCACTATTAAGGAAGACAGCAGATCAGCAATGACTGGAGTTACTGCAAAAAATTAAGCAAGTACAGGACAGATACATACCACAAAGAAAAGAGATTTATGATTTTTTTTAAAAAGCTGACGAGGAAAGTTAAGCTAAAGTACAAGTAAAAGGGAGGGCATACAAGCAAGCAAAAATTAATGGGAAAATAGAGGACTGGGAAACTTTTAAAATCTTACAGAAGGCAACTAAGAAGGTGATTAGGAAGGAAAAGAGAAATTATAAATGGAACATTAACAAATAATATCAGAGGATTCTAAAAGCCTTTTTAAGTGTAGAAAGTCAAGTTTATTGTCATCTGTTTGTACAAGTACCACCCAAAGAAACAGTGTTCTCCGGTCCTCAGTGCAAAAACATGAACATACAACCAGACATCACATGCATACAATCAAATAATACATATGCAAGACAAGTATTATATCCATAACAATAAATAAATAAATAGATGGATTTTGTTTTGTACAAATGAGAGTCTTAGATGGTTAGTGTGAGCAGTTCCTTTGGGTGTTCACCATTCTCACTGGCACATGGGAAGAAGCTGTTCCTCAACCTGCTAGTGCTCATTCAAATGGTCCTGTATCTCTTCTCTGACAGGAGCAGCTGAAAGATGCTCTGTGCAGGGTGGAAGGGGTCCACACTGATTTTGTATGTCCTCTTCAGACAACGATCCCGGTAGATCACATTGATGGGGTGAAGGAGACTCCAAAGATCCTCTCTGATACTCTTATGGTCCTGTGGATTGACCGCCAATCTATTTCTCTGCAGCAATATTCCCCTTAAACTTTCCCCTTTCACCCTTAACCCATGCCATCTGGTTTGAATCTAACTTATCCTAATGGGATAAAAAGCCTACTTGCATTTAATTTATCTATATCCATCTTAAATTTGTATACCTCTATGAAATTTCCCCTAATTTTTCCTCTCTATTCTCCAAGGAATAAAGCCCTAACCTTTCCCTCAAGAGCAGGTTAGCAGAAACCAGAAAAGTAGAAGGCCTTCTCTTTCATTGGAGAGACTGGCCACAGATTGGAAGATTGCTTCACTGAGCACCTTCACTCCATCCACTACAGTGACAGAGGCCTCCCAGTAGCTAACCATTTCAGTTCTGTGCCACACTCCTATACTCCCGTGTTTGTCCATGGCCTTATGTATTAACCCACCAAGACTACCTGCAAATTAGAGGAACAACACCCAATTTTCCATCTGGGCATTCTCCAATCAGATGGCTTTTTCAGTTTCTGCTAACCTGCTCTCCTTTTCCCCCTCCTTCCTTCTTTTCCCCTTCCCAGTTCTCCCCCCTCCCTTCACTCAGCCATCCCTCCTCCCCTTGATTGTTGCGATCCCCTTCCTCCCTTCTCCACCTATCACCTCCTGCGTTTGTGACCATACCTTCCCCCCCCCCCCACCCCCTGCTCTTTTGCCTGGACACCTACTGATATTTTTATTTACCTTGATGAAGATTTCAAGCCTGAAATGTTGGTTATGTATTTTTGCCTTTGCCATATAAAGGAGACTGTTTGACCTGCTGAGTTTCTCCAGGATTGTGTGTTTTTACTTCAATCACGGTATCTACAGATTTTTGTGTTTTATTTAATACATGGTGGAACCATGTACACATAGGACATCAATAAATTGGAATAGGCGGAGAGGAGATTCACCAGGATTTTGTTGGGATATGAGGGCTTGAGTTGTAGGGAGATGTTATTTAGGCTGGATCTTTATTTCCCAGTGCATAGGAGGGTGAGGGATGACCGTTTAGAGGAGAATAAAATCATGAGGGGCATGAATAAAGTGAATGTTCACAGTCTTTTTCCCAGGCTAAATGATTCTGGGACTAGAGGTCATAGGTTTAAGGTGAGAGGGGAGAGATTTAAGAGGAACCTGAGGGGCATCGACTTCACTTACCGGGTGATCCACATCTGGGATGAGCTTCTGGAGGAAACTAGAAGAGGGTACAAGTTTGACATTAAATGACATTAGGGGCAGATTTTGGGACCAAGTGCAAGCAAATGGGGCCAGCCCAGATGACAACATTGTCAGCATGGTCAAGTAGAGCTGAAGAGCTTGTTCTGTGTACTAAGGGTCTATTGTGTTTTGTATGTTCACTTTATATAGCAATTTCTGTCAGATATTAAGAACATAAACTAGACATTTATTATTACGAGTTTCCTGACTATTCGAAAATCTGGCACATTATTGACTTAAAATACTGATGAAGTATTCTACCTTGTTGATTTCTCATATTATTGCTCTTGTTTACCAAAGGTAATGCTTTGGTATCTTAAGTGTACAGGAGGTGGGAATACTGTGCAATATGCCTGTTTTACCCAGTTGGACATGTTCCACTTGAATGAAAATAACACTAAATTCATGACTCAGTAAATTTACTGTAAGTTAAAGTTAAAATAAAGATGTCTCAATAAAGTGTCTCAGCCCAAAACATTGACTGACCATTTTCTCTCCAGGTACGAACACAATGTTGGAGAAACTCAGCAGGTCGAACAAGTTTGCAAAGATAAATATACAAAACTGATGTTTTGGGCTTGAGCCCTTCATCAAGGTACAAACAGTGTCTTGTCTAAAAGAGACTGTTTGATAGGCTGAGTTGCTCCAGAATTGTGTTTTTACTTCAACAATGGTGTCTGAAGACACTAGTGCTTTACTTCTCTCCAGGTATGCTGCTTGACTCACCATGTCTATCCAGCTTCTCTTTGTTCACTAAATTCCTTACACCTGTTAATATAGTTCTTTGACTTTATTTAGAATTATATTTTGTACATTATTTATTATCAACCTGATTAATTAAGTTTAATTAAATCTCAAATAGAAATAAAAGGAGCATTTACTTCAATAACAATATTGCAACAGTAAACAGAAGTATATTCGATTTTACTGCGATTTGCCAACAACTTAAATGCCCTATGTGGCAAGTATGAGAAAAAAATTGTTATTTCTTATTATAACTTTAATGTTTATGTTACAGAGCCTCTCCAGGATCATTCAGACAGGGCACACTGCAGGAACAAGTAACTGCTCTAGCCTCTCGACAGAGGAGATTTCTAAATTTGTTGCAGAAGCAGAAATCGTTAGATCAGAAATTAAAACAGCAACAATTGCAGCCAAGTAGCCTGGTCAAAGATTCAACTTGCATTACTGAAGGAAGAATGAGGACAGACGCCTCCTCAAATGAAGTGCAGCTTTTGAAACCGATTGAAGAACTCAGTGCTGGTTGTACCACTGACTGTTCTGGACAAGTATCCATTACTTGCCCAGTTAATGAATCAGAATGCATACAAGGACATAATTTTCTCAGTCAGGGGGAGACAACTATTTTTGCCAGTCAGGAGATGGACAGAACTACTGCTGTTAAGAAACATAGCATTGGTTGTGGCAATGAAAGTGTTGCTATAACTAATGTTCTTAATGTTACAAGTAGGAGCGGAAATGTAAATACAGTAACTGCAACTAAAACTGACTCAAGCCACAGAGAATCAAATTCTTTACAGACATGTTCTCTAGAAATGTTACATCGTCAAATGGAAATATTAAACTGTGGCCAAACAGATATCGCTTCAACAGCATGCAGTAGCTCCAGCCAGAATGTTTCTTTGAATGCAGCACAATCAATCAATAATTCCGAAAATAACTTTGAAAGTCATCATAATTATATGCTACTGAATGCTGAAAAATCCACAGATGCAAGCATAATGCCAAGTAGTTGTAAAAAGCAAATGTATTTGTTTCCATTAGCAACTACACAACTTACAGAAACATCACTACCAATTTCTTCAATACATAGAAACGATCAGCTCAATGTTGTGCCCAACATAGAGTGTACCAGTAGTGAAATTCAACAGCAGTGTTTGCAATTTAACACTGCAGAATCAAGTTTGAAATCTCAAAATATAATGAAGATGAGTGCTTCTCAAACAAATAACAAGTACACATTGCGAGCAAATGCCAGTTATGGTACCTGTAACATTCAAGCTAACAGCCTGTCTGGGAGGCAGTATAATTCAAAATCAGCAAATAGAGGAACTAGTCAGAGAAAACTACTAAACTTAATAGATCTGATCAAAGAAGGATTGATTCAGCCCGGAGAAGGTGTTCTTGATCTCAAACTACAGGTGAATCGTCAAAAAGAATCATTATCACAGGGAAGATTTTGATGTAAAGGATTTTTTTTTCTACGGTTTATTCTCCTTGTTGTTGAAATATTGCTGTTTATTAATCTGGAAGTATTGAGTTGTCTCACTCAAAACACTGCTGTTTTTGTAACTTAAGAAAAGGTACTAATAGATGTATGTGACTATACACATTTTTTGTTACAACACAGAGAAGGCCATTTAATCAATCAACTTCATGCTGGTTCCAAGCAGGAAAAATCATTTACTCTAATTACCTATTATTCACTAGTAGCACTGCAACCTATACTCTCACAAGCCTAACAACCTCTCCTTTTAAGACTTTTTGACACTTACCTACACTGAGGGGCAGTATACAGTGATGGAATAACCTATCAGCACATCTCCAGGATGAGGAAGGAACTAGGGGGAACCACACAAACTCATGGCCTAAGGTCAGAATTGAACCCAGGTCCCTGAAAGTGTGAGGCCGCATCACTAACTGCTGCAAAGGCAAACTAAATGGGATTAGATGCATGGCAAACATCATCTAACTAAATGACAGAATTGTATTTTTAACTTTCGTTAGTGATGGAATTCTACCCCGTATATGTGTCAGAAGGTTCCATTTCCATAAAGTTTTATTTTTAACATCATACATCAATTCCTTCCTAATTCTGATACTAAGCATAAAGCTGAAAGGCTGTAAAATGCCTTAAAACGACACTCCTGATTATTAATGATAAATGTACCAAAGGAATAGGTACTCAGAATTTCTTAAAGCAGGATTGTACAAATATTTATGCATAAAAATATTATTAAATGACTAAATAGCCTTTTTTGACAGTCACCTGCCCATATTAGATTTGAACATGTTATAGTATTATTTCTTCCTAATGTCCTGAAAATAATAGTTCAACAAGTTGGTGCAGTCGGTCCTTGTACTGATAGAATCTTTGCAAAATGGAACACAGTTTTAGTGGGATAAGAGAAAAGGTTTACCACCATGTTTCCATGACATGTCAGGTAAGAATATAAATGATTAGTATTATTTAGAAACTTGGACGTGGACAGCTTCCTTTGCCACACCTTCTATATCTGTTTTTATCATCTTCATTTACTGATTCTGTTACTTAACTAAGCTAATCACAAATATTGTTACAATATCTTCTTGAGTCATGAACTTTAATAATCCCTTCTACAGGATCATTAACTTTAGTATAAATAAACCTCTCACAATCTGAGCCCTGATTGTTAATTCCAAATCGTTCATTTTAGACTCACATTCTGAAAAATAGAAACGATGCTATCTTAACCCTTCATAGAGCTATACAGCACAGGAATAGGCCTTTCAGCCCATCTTGACCATGCTGGCAAAATTGTTCATCTAAGATAATCCCATTTCCTTGCATTTGGCCCCTATCCTTCTGACACTTTGTTATCCACATATCAGTCTAAGTGTCTTTTAAATGTTGGAATTCTACTCACATCAACCAGTTCCTCTATCAGCTACCACTATGTGCAAAGCTCCCTTAGTGTCTCTTTTAAAACTTTACCCCTCTACGTTAAAACTCTCCCCTTCTATCCTGGGGAAAAGGCTGTGACTATTCAGAACATTAGCATTTACTTTGAATGGAAAATCCAGATAATAAGTCCAAGATGGTTTTTTATCTTCAGGGAACTTACTATAAAGCTGAACTTCTAACTACTGGCATGATCAGAGGCGAAGATAGAACACTCTATCGTAGTCCTGTGCATTGGATTAAAGAACTTCTGGGAGACAAAATTCCGATTAGCCGAAGGTTTGCCTGGAGCAAGGTACTGGTTTTAGTAATGGCAATGATGAAAGTGATTTGCTGAGCTTAAGTTACATATCTTCATGGTTGGATGTGCTCCCAATTTTTATGAACCTGTATTTGATGTGTTTCCTAACTTCACTCTGAAATAATATGTTTCTGATTTTAAAGTATGGCTTGCTTGTCTGATTCCACAATAAATGGAAATAGTTTATCTATCTACTCTATCTTTAAAACTTTGATTAAATTACCTCTGTAAATTTCAGAATATGCAATCCCACTATATGTGGTTTCTGATCTTAATTTAACTCTTGGCATCCAACTAACTATCATTCTGGAAGCGAGCAGAAAAATAATGTTTACAGTGTAATCTTACCAGAGCTGTGTAGAGTTGCAGTATAACTTCTATTGCTTTGCACAGAAACCTAATAGATATAAAGGATGGGATTTTATTAACTGTTTCCATACCTGGCCATTATATCTTATTGTTTCATGCGCATGAAAATGGAAAATGTCTTTATAAGGATGTATAACATCATGTCAGGGTATTTGACTTAACCTGTCTATTCGTTTCCTTCCATATTTCCTCATTTATAAGTTATCAGTGTAACCGTCTATCAGAGAAATGGAGGAAAGGGTTCAAATGTGCGCTGAAGGCTTTCTTGAAAAAATGAAACATTCCCTTTGACTCGTGACTGTAGAGCGCGTCGAAAGAACCAAAGACTTGTTGATCCAAACCAAGGCTTATTAACTAAAAGACTGGAGCATATCGCATGTAGGTCGACCAGTCCAGAATGACCTGGTCTGGCTAGGAGCAATCCTTTAAGACCTGCCAGTAGGTGTGGCTACACTCTCAGCCAATCACAGTCATCCTACACTACAATCTGTACATATACCCATTGGTGATAGAATCTGTACGATCACAGTGACTTGTTCATGACAATAAATTCTGATTCTGACCCTTAGGGACCTCTGGCCCATGACCACTCAAAGTGCACAGTAAAGCTCTGAGAACCATATATGAGGAGGTTGGAGCGGAAGGAGCATACCACCACCACCTCCATAGAAAAGTCTGTGGTTTCCACATTTGCTTCACTAGCCATCATAGAAGCCACTAAACTGGGGTGAAAGCAAGTACTGTTGATTTGTGGGATTACATGAGAAGTAAGAAAAGAGCATTTACATCTACTTCCTTTAAAACCAATTGCACCAAGAGATCAATGTATTCAGCCGTGAGAAGTTTTGAAAAACTGCAGGACAAAAACATTGGAGAAACCCTTTCACAAACCAAGATATGAAAACATTGTACTTCATTATAATGTTTTGACAATTCAGTGCAAGGGCTGTTTATAGCTCAGCTTTGATGCACTTTAATTTCGATCATTGTGTGAACTTCCCCACCAGCCAAATGCAAATTTAAATACAGGTAAAATACACTGTCCCACATGTCCATGGACTCCCACCTGATTTTTCCACTAGCCATTAGTCGAGCTGTCTAATTTACTGTGCCAATTTAATCCAAAAATCAGTACACATTTTGGATGTTGCAGATGTGAAATAGATGACCATCTTTCATATGAACCTTTAACATGTGATGAAAAAACTCACTAAGTTCACTAAATGAAGATTAGTGAAACTATTGCTGGGAATTTGAAAGAAGAATAGAAATTGCTTTCTCATTTTAAATTGTTGCATTGTACTAATGTGTGTTTTTTTTAAAGGTTATGTACAAAGGAAAAGAACTTTTGACATACAGGTCAATGATTACAACATCATCCAATATTCCAGAGATTCAATGTGCGTCAGAACCCATCACATTAACAGATAAGACATCTTCTCCAGCAGAGCAACACAGAGCGTGTACAGGTTTGTTCATGTAAATGCTACATAAGCCAGTAAACCATTTATCCTGTGCATATTTCATCTTATCATCATATTGGTATGGCCCAACTGTGTTATTTTACATAAAATGTTAGAATATCGTTTATTCTTAAATTTCACTCCTTCGGCATTCACCTCATTTGAAATAAGCAGGATTTAAGAAAAATGTCTTTCCAAGACAATTATTCATTCTGATGATAGATAGAGAGAAAAAAGAACATAAAAGAATCAGGAGTAGATCACTTGGTCTCTAATCCCTGCTCGATCATTCAATAAGATCAAGGCTGATGTTCTCTCTCAGCACCAATTCCTTGCATTAATCTATATGCTTTAATTTCCTTAAAATCTAAAAAATCCATGCTCAGCAACTGTAAAATTGAATTCCAAAGATTAATCCACTCTGTAGATATTCATGGTGATCTAAGCAAGCGCATACATTTTCTGTTAGCTTTCATTAAAACTGATCACCATTGAGCCCCAAGAGTTGTCTTGAGCCAAGTCAAAAGATGGGATGCTGTTCCTCAGCCAATTTACCACTGCAACCACTGCAACCGTGTCTGCCTGTCCCACATCGGACTTGTCAGCCACAAACGAGCCTGCAGCTGACGTGGACATTTACCCCCTTCATAAATCTTCGTCCGCGAAGCCAAGCCAAAGAATCTCAGAGATGAAAGAGTGGAAATAGGACAGATAATTATAATGACAGCAATCTAGAAGCTGGGGTCCATCTTATGGAGTGAAGAGTTTCCCAATCTGTGTTTAGTTTCTTATTGTATGCAGTTGACATCATGAATCTAAATGAAAGAAGTATAAGAATACCTGCTTTCCTTGGAATGTGTTTAGGTTCAAGGGTGGTGGGTAGGTGGAGGCAGAAGAGTGAAATGGAAATTGTAGAGGGAATGGTCCTGCAGAATCAGAATCTGAATTTATTGTCATAAACAAGCCATGAAAATCGGTGCTTTGCAACAGAATCACGGTGCAAACATTCATATACACCATCTTACATTAATAAATAATTTTTTTTTAAATGCACAAAAAAGGCAGTATCTTTGCCATTTGATGGCAGCAGGCAAACAGCTGTCCTTGTGCTGCTGAGTGCTTGTCTTTCGACACTTGTACCTTTTTCCTGATGGTAGCAATGTGAACAGGGCATGGCCTGGGTGATGGGAGTCTTTGAGAATAGAGTTTGCTTTTTTAAGACACCACCTCTTGTAGATGTCCTCAATGGATTGAAGTCTGGTGCCTGTGATGTTGCAGGACAAGTTAACAACCCTCTGGAATTTATTCTTGTCCTGAAAGTTGGCACCTCCATACCAGACAGTGATGCAACCTGCGAGGATACTCTCCATGGTATATTTATATTGAATCTTCTCAAGCACCTCACAAAGTATAGCCACTGGCGAGCCTTCCTTGTGATTGCATTGGACATGGAGGCTCCAGGACAGATCCTCAGAGATGTTGACACCCAGGAATTTGAAGTTCTTGACCCTCTCCACTACTGAGCTCTTGATGAGGACTGGGTCATGTTCCTCTTGTAGACCACTATTATCTCCTTGGTTTTGCTAGCGTTGAATGTGTTATAGACCATGGACTGACCTTTTGGGCTGTGGACTGTCACTTTAAGAATTTGATCTCTAATTAAGAAGTGTGAAACTCAGTGCTGGTTTGCCAAGGTCAAGCTGGGCAGATAAGGAATAAGAGAGAGAGAGTCAGAATGCCCCAAGCTGGATGAAGACAGAGGCACAGAGTTCAGTAGAGGAGCCAGAAGGAGATCTCACTCTGTGTTGAGAATGGTTTTCTGGCTGACCCGAATTTGAGAGTGTGACAAAGAAGGGTCACTTGGTTGTCTGCTGTAAAGAAGGAAATTGTGGGGAAGCTGGATTAAAGCCATTGGCTTCCTAAGTGAGGTGGTTAAGCTAAACCAACCTTGAAGAACCAGGAAAAGTCCATGGTTAAGAAACCTGCAAAGAATTTGTAAGTTGACTGCCAAGCAACATTAGTCATCCCTCTCTCTCTCTTCTCTCACATTCGTATGGAGTCCTTTTGTATTCAGTAGAGCAAGGGTGTCAAACTCAAATTCACGGAGGGCCAAAATTAAAAGCTTGGACTAAGTCGAGGGCCGAACTAAATATTTATTGAAAATTTTCAACAACATCTGCATGTTTTCTCTTCTTTCAACATATGTAATGTTAAACATTAGGATATAACTTTAGGAGGATAATGTTACAGGTCAGGAGTAGGTAGCTCAAGTTCACCCTTTGCTTGACCTGAGGGAAACATTTGGTCCCTGTGGAGATGTAGTCAGCATTCACAGGCTGTGTCCATTTTGGCCTGTATCAGGACAGCATTTCCTGCTCACTCCTCAGGCTCTAGGCCTCTATTCACCCTCGACCCACCATCCCTCTACCTGACCAGTCCTTTACCCAACCTCTACTCACCCCTCACTCCACTCGCTCTGCCTCTACCCACCCCATCATATACACGCCCCTCTACTGCCTCTCCCCTCAACCTGTTCCTCCCTCTACCCGTCTCTCACCCTCTAATCACCCCTCCCCTACTTGCCCTGCCCCTCCCCTTTTACCTCTTCCCTATCCACCCCTCCTTCTACTCATCCCTCCCTCTAACTGCCCCTCACACCACCATAACTTCCCCTGCCCATTACTCCTCACCTACACCCTCTGCCCACCCCTGCTTACCCACCCACTCAGGCCCAGTGCGCTGCTGATCAGCCTTTGCGGACAGCCACCATCTCTCTCTTCACGTGCAGGGCCGAACCAGCCGTCCCTGGGGTCCACGCGGGTGCAAGCGCTGAAGGCCGTGGCGACCGGGAGAAGTGCGCTCGCGCTGTGGAAGGGCCGTCCGGTGCCAGTCACGCAGGGATTGCGCAGCCCGGGGGCCGTGCGCAGCCTGCCATGCCCATCGCGCCGACAGGAAATCACAGGCGCTCGCCAATCCGACGCACCGCTCGACAGGTGGGAGAAGTGACTGGTTGTGTGGGGAGCCTTCCAACTGGCTTGCCGGCTGATGACATCGACAGACTTCTCGTGTTGCAATTTCTCGTGTTACAATGGGGAAGGATGTGCAATGAAGGGGGAGGATGGTGGGGGTGACATTACCAAAAAACAGCATCGGCTCTCGCTGCAGGGGGGGCCACCTCTAATACATTTTTGAAATGATCTTGCGGGCCAAATATAATTATATGGGCCAGAGTTTGACACGTGTGCAGTAGAGGAACTGAATTGGGACATTGAACTTAGAGAGTGAATTCTGTGGACTGTGTTTTTGGACTGACTTACTTAACTGGAGTGACCTGGGGTGTTGGGGATTTTTTTTGTTCCTTCTTTTGTTTTTCACTTATGGACACAGACTAAAAAGGTCTGGGGTTTTTTTTCCAGATAGACACTTTTTATAATTTCTATTTCATTGTTAATAGAAGCATATAGTGGGGGTAATTTAGATAGAAATTTGTAGTGTTAATAGTTATTCATAAAATAGAATTAGAATTAACCCTCTTTTGTATTGTATCCATTGTTGCTGGTTTGGGGTCATAACAAAGGATTAAAGGTTGTGACGACACCATTCAACGAGCTGATCTATCTCCCTCCTGTATGCTTCCTCATTGCCGTTTATAATTCTACTGACAACTGTGGAGTCATCAGCAAATTTGTAGATAGTGTTGGAATTGTGCCTATCCACACAGTCATGGGTGTATGATGAGTAGAGCATTGTTTTCATCTTGTATTCATATGTGTGAGTTCTTAGACAACACATGGATGAAGGAAAGGTTCTCTACTTTAAAGTTGATGTAAACAGCACCATGAGGCATGCCATGAGGCTGCAAGCCTCCATTACTGATCTTACATACCACAGTCTCTTCCTCTGTGTCAGTCCCCTGCTGGCAGCCAAGTCTAATCAAACAGGAGCTATAATCCTTATGGCATTGCTAGTTGCATTGCAACCATGATCACTTTCATTACACAGTGGGCTAAGCACGCATTCTTGAAGTACACGTGTGTTGATAATCAGTGAGGAGGAGACGTTTCTAATTCATACTGACTGTGGTCTTCCAATGAGGAAGTCAAGGATCCAGTTGCAGAGGGGGATGCAGAGACCCAGAGTTTGTAGCTTCTTGACCAGCACTGAGCGAATAATGGTGTTGAAGGCTGAGCTGCAGTCGATGAAGAGCAGCCATGTGTTTGAGTTGCTCTTTTCAAGGTGATCTAGAGCTGAGTGGAGATCCAATGATATTGCGTCTACTGTGGAACAATTGTGACAATAGGCGAATTGCAATGGGTCCATATCTTTGCTTAGGTACCTGTTAATTCTGTCCATGACCATTCTCTCAAAGCATTTAATCAGAGTAGGTTAATGCTACTGGGCGATAGTCATTGAGGCAGATCATTCTGCTCTTCTTGGGTACTGGGATGATTGGTGCCCTTTTAAAACAGGTGGGAACCTCTGACTGCAGCAATGAGATGTTGAAAATGTACATGAGCACTCCAGCTAGTTAGTTGGTGCAGATTTTCAGTACCCTGCCAGGTACACTGTCAGGACCTAACACCTTGTGAGCGTTCACCCTCTTGAATGATGTTCTGTCATCATCCTCAGAGACAAATACTTCAGGGTCCTCAGACTTTGCAGGGATTCTAGTTGGCACTGTTTGGTTCTCCTCCTCAAAGTGCTCATAGTAGAATACTGAAAGAGAATGGGAGGGGAAAATATGTCTTGTAATGGCTTCACATTGAAAGTGACAGATGGTGACGCAAATGGAAGTACTGTCCATGTACTTCCATACCACCTATGGAAGGTGAACAGGTGAAAGAAGAATTACAAGAAGGGTAATAAACATGGTTAAGAGCACTCTCAATTCTGGTGGAGAGGAGACAATAGTTAAGTAAAATGGAAGCATCGGTGTGGAAGGTGTTAAGAGTCAAAACATGCAAAATGAAGCTGGGTACACTGGGAGAATGAAATATAGTCCTTTCAGGAAGGTTGGCACATTGATCTATAATCAAGGTAGTTTACAATGGAGCAAACAGTAATAAGTTGATGAACCTCAGTGGGTCAACTCAGAGTCCTTCGAGATTTTCATTGCTTGCTCAATGTTCCAGTATTAGCAGTCTTGTTTCTCAGATTTATAATGGATTTTGACTGATGACCAATCTGCTGAGATGGAGAGAGAGAAGTCAAGAAAGGGTTTGGATGTCCACAGTGGAAATTAACTAACAGAGAATGTCCAAAGTGTCTCAGATACTGTCTACAGTGCCTTCCATAATGTTTGGGACAAAGACACTTTTTCCTTTATTCGCCCCTGTGCTCCACAGTTTTAAATTTGTAATCAAATAATTCACATATGATTAAAGTGCTCATTCCAGATTTTATTGAAGGTTATTTGTATACATTTTAGTTTGATCATGTAGAAATTGCAGCATTTTTATACATTCTGTGGTTTCCCCCTTTTCAGGGCACCATAATGTTTAGGATATTTGGCTTCACAGGTGTTTGTGATTACTTTGGTACATTTAATTGTTTCATTAGTGCAGGTATAAGGGAGCTAGGCTTGCTTCTAAGCTCTTGATCACCTTTGGAGACCATAGTTGCCATTGTTCAACATGAGGACCAGAGTTTTGCCAGTGAAAGGCAAAGAAGCCATTGTGAGGCTCAAAAACAAGGATTAAACAGTAAGAGACAATGCCCAAACTTTAGGATCACTAAAAGCAACAGTTTGGAACATCATGAAGAAGAAAGAGTGTGCTGGTGAGCTCAGTAATCGCAAAGAGGCTGGCAGGCCAAGGAAGATCTCCACTGCTGATGACGGAAGAATTCGCATCACAATGAAGAATAATCCCAAAATGCCTATCCATAAGATCAGAAACACTCTTCAGAAAGCAGGTGTGGATGTGTGTATTGGGAAGGGTTGTGGCTGTCATGTGACAGCACTGCCCCCCTACCTAGTCAGAGGACACACCAGCTGCCAATCAAGGTTTGGTTCTGCTCCACCCATTAGTGCATATCTTGCTGTTTGTCCATGTAAATTACCTGGTCTACATTCTCCAGCCTACCTTTACTAGGCCTTGGGCCATTGGTTGTTGTAATTAGATTAACCCTCCTGCCACTTATCCATTGGCCCCAATAAATGATATGGGCTTGTCCCTCCAGCACTATAAAGGGGCCATGTGCTCTTTGTTTTCTCTCTCTTTGCCAGCTTGGAGCCACCCTGATTCATTCCTGGCCTAGAAATGTGGAAGGGTGCTGGAGAAACTGTTGGTAAGATGTACACTGTTAAAAGGGTTGGGAGTGTTTAATTAGTGTCCCTTGGAGCACAGAGCTGTACCTGCACTGAGTCAAGGGATGGTAGGGCATTGTAGTGATTTTACCCTGATCATTGTATGTACCAGTTCATTGTGTGTGTGTGTGTGTGTGTGTGTGTGTGTGTATTTCGTTCCCACACTACTTTTTCCACGTTTGTTATTCATTGTCTGCTATTTCTTTCCCAAGGCTTCTGTAAACTGTGTCTGTCTGTCTGTCTGTCTGTCTGTCTGCTGCATCAGTTACCATTTTCCCACACTTGCCTTTTGTAAATAAAATTCTTCCCTACATTAAAACTGTGTTCATAGTCCTTGCCTTTGAGACCTAACAAACTTGTTTCCTCACTCATAACAATGTGTCAATAACTACTGTCCATAGAAGGCTTCATGAACAGAAATAGAGAGGCTACACTGCAAGGTGCAAACCACTAGTTAGCCACAGAAACAGGATGGCTCGATTACAATTTGTCAAGCATTCTGGAAAAAGATCTTGTGGACAGATGAGACCAAGATTAGCTTGTTTCAGAGTGATTGCAAGAGCAAAGTGTGCTGGGGATGTCATGGCCTGGACATGCAGGATTGTCACGTGTACTGGTGCACTTATCTTTATTGATGATATAACTGCTAATGGCAAAATAAATAAAATCTGAGGTGTGTAGAAACATGTTATCTGCTTAAGTTTGAACAAATGCCTCCAATCTTCATCCTACAGCAAGGGCAATGAATCAAACATTCTGCTAAAGCAACAAAGGAGTTTTTCAAAGCTAAAATCTGGAAAATTCTTGAATGGACAAGTAAGTTACTTGATCTAAATCCAATTGAGTATGCCTTCCATATGCCTCCACAGCAAGCAGGAGCTGAAGATGACTGCGGCAGAGGCCTGGCAGAGCATCACCAGAGAAGATACTCAGCACCTGGTGATGTCTGTGAATCACAGACTTCAAGCAATCATTGCATGCAAGGGATATGCAACAAAGTACTAAACATGACTATAATATACATCCCATTGCAATGTCCCAAATATTATGGTGCCTAGATATGAGAGGACTATGTTATTAAAGTGGTATAATTTCTATATGGTCAAACCAAAATGTACACAGATACCCTTGAATAAATTCTGGAATGCGCACTTTAATCGCGAGAATTATTTGATAGAAATTTAAAACTGGAGCACAGGGGCAAATAAAAGAAAAATGTGTCCATCTCAAACATTATGGAGGGCACTGTAAGTGGGAAGAGACTGGTAAAAAGATGTAAAATTTGATCAAAGTAGGAAGAAACCTGTGTGATAAGAACTTGTTGAAGCAAATTGTACAAGCCCTTTATTGAACATCAGAATAACCTGAGAGGTCTCTGGTTTTTTTTTGAACAGAGCTCAAGCAATCTCCTTCCATAAATACACCACTTTCAGATATTGAAAAACTGCTCCTTTAACTCCACTCACTTCTTAAAGTCAAAGATATTAGCTATGAGAACCTGCATAGATCCAAGCTACACTTGCCTCTTTCCAGGATAAGTAAATCAGTCCATGTTTCAGTCCTACTCAGGCTCTCTCCTTCACCTCCTCTTCCAGTACATTTATGACTATATTTATACCGCTTCCTGCTGTTGTGATCTTTGCTATTTCCACCTCACTCTCACTTTCACCTTATCCATCCCTAACTCTATTCCTTCCTTTATTCACTTCTCTGTCTCCATCTCAGGCAATAGATGAGTAACTGATATTCATCATATAATCTCAATTGTATTGAAATTTTCATCCACCCTGATTCCTGTAAGAACAGCATCACATTCTCCAGTTTTCTCAAGCTTCTTTTTATTTCTTCTGATGATCAGATCTTCAAGACCAATGTTTCCAAGATGTTTTCCTTTTACCTTAATCATGTTTTTTTTTAAATCTTGAGCATCACTGACAAACTTGCCAACCTTTCCTATGTGGTGGCTTGCCCACACAACAGGCGAACTGGTTCACAGAGTTGTAGAGAATTCCATAGCAGATCTGACTGTGAGAGCTCCGGGTGCTGGGCAAGCTCACTGCCTAGCGGCTGATGTCGCAAGCATCATTGGGATCCAAAGGATTTAAATATGTGCGAGAATTCTACTAAAGTCAATTGGTTCATTTCACTTTAGACTCTCTGTGGTTCTTTCGCTTGCTGCATGTCTAGTATGACTACATTGGTGACCACGGTGGACCAAATGGCATTTTGTCCCAATGATGACCGACCCAAGCACGCAGAATGCAGTTTCACTGAAACTGCTAACTTTCTGGACCTCGCAGCAGCTGGTCTGGTTTGAACAGGCTGAAGCCCAATTCTAGGTCAGGTAAATCATCTCAAACACCACAAAGTACTACTAGGTGGTCGGTTCACTCGACCAGGAAACAACAGGCCACATTATCGACTTCCTACCACTGGTTGTGGACAGCTATGAAACAAAGCACTCCTGATCTGTACTTTTGGCCTCTCTCACCATGAACGCACAGCACGGTTGCTCCACATGGATGGCCGAGGTGACCGCGCATCATCGGTCTTAATGAAAGAGATGCTGGCGCTACCAGATGGCCATTAGCCATGTTTATTGTTCGAACGTTTTTCTCGAGCAGATACCAGAGATATCCACCTCCTCATCACTGACAACGATCTGAGTGACCCATGCAAAGAAGCGGCCTGTGCATATATCCTTTGGCACACCAAGCAGCATGGCAGGGCCTCTGTCGACCAATATGCTGAATCATGCTCTGAGACCCGAGCCTTCCTCACACCACCAACGAAGCCAGTGATGCCTGCAGCAGGGAGTGACTCCTGTTCAGACCATTGGTGTTTTTACTACCAAAAGTGGGGTTCAGGAGCCCACCATGGCCGCCCACCCTGTTCTTTTCTGGGAAATGCCAATGCCGGCCGTCACTAATGGCTACAGCAGCTGGCCATCGTCCTGGCCTCCTTATGCGACCACCACTACAGGCGAAAGTTCCTTGTAGACACAGGGGTGGAAATTAGACCCCTTGAGCCACTACACCACGCTGGGAAGTCAGGAGTGGTGCTCACTTTTATTTCAGATTTCCAGCAAATGCATTTTTCTTTGTATTTCCCATTTTATTTTTTTTTCTCTCTTGTTACTATTCATCTCCTTTGATTTACATCTGCTCCATATACATCAGTTGATATTAAATAATCTTTGTCACCCTCTCTCAACAGGCACCACAATCACTTATTTAGTCTTTGGGTCTCCACCCCATCACAGATATGTATTCCCTTTGTCCTCTCCATCTGCTCCTGGGCTCCACACCGTAAAACATGTTTGATTTCTACCTTTTTTAGTTCTGATACAAAGTCATTGTTCTGAAACATTTACTCTATTATTCTCTCTCCTTATACTGCCTGACGTGATTATTTCCAGCATTTTCTGGTGTTCAGAATACCACCTTCTCATGATTTTTAAATTTACTTTTACCTGCTTTGACGATCCCACCTTTGTCCAGGTACAGTAACCTCTCCCATTGCCCACCACTTCTTTCCACCCCAATGTAGTCAGCATCTCTTGTGAGATGCAGATAATCAATGCAGCATCAATTTTTGTCTGAAGAAGCAGCCAAAGAGCAGAATTGATTTTGAAGCTGGAGGGGGAATAGTTGCAGGAATGGCTTGTTTCTTATTTGCATATCTGTGAATTTACATTGGCCAAGCAAAGTGTCGATCATGAAATTAAAGGTGGGGGTGGACTGGTAGAACTAGAGTTGAATGCTGGTTCCACTCAAATAGGCACTCAAAGCATCTGCCCAATATCAGGTGCCAGAGGGCTCAATCTCTTAAATTTAGACATACAGCGTAGTAACAGGCCCTTTCAGCGCACGAGCCCGTGATGGCCAATTACACCCGATTAACTTACAACCCCAGTATGATTTTGAACGGTGGGAGGAAACTGCAGCACCCAAGAAAAACCCATGCAGATGCAGGGAGTATATATAAACTCCTTCCAGACAGCGCTAGATTGAACCCTGTAACAGCGTTGCGCTAACCATGCCGCCCTAATATTCTTATTCTTTGTTTTCATTGTTTGCCATTTTGCCTCTTTTAAAACTACCAGTACATTCTCAGAAAAGTCTACAACTCAGCAGTAGCAGAGCTATATGGCTTGCAAATCCTTGGCATTCAACATTAATCAGGCAATGTGGTCTTAAATATTGTTACCTTACTATAACCAACCAGAAGGGGTTACAAACAATCAATGGAACCAGTGGATCAAGCAGCATCAGTGGGAGAAAATGAATGGTTAGCATTTCATCTAACACCCTTCATCAGAGAACAGAAGGGACATAACTAGTTTACTGGAGACAGGATGGAAGGGGATGGCTGGAGCCATTGGGGAATTGGTGAACCAAGGAGAGGTGAAGGATGACTGACAGAGGCAATTGATTGGCAAGTGCCAAACAAAGGGAGGGAGAGACAGGAGAAACCAAGAGAGCAGGTGGGGAAAGTTGTGTCATATACAGTGGAGGGGGTGGGGGGGGGGTTGTGATTGGGAAGACAAAGAATGCTGAGGCTGGCATCTGGTAAGAAGAGAAGATGAATGTAGAATAATGAGAGCTATTAGGATATAAGTTACCAGAAGGAAGTGAAGGGAAGAGAGGTGAAGGACATTGGGTAGGAAGAACTCTGTAGAGGAAATGTGGGTAGAAGAGGATGGAACTAGAGGGAGGAGGATAAGAATGGATGGGAAAGGGGGGAGGGGAGGACAGGGGACTCGTTATCTGAAACTAGAAAATACATTGTTCATGCTCCAGATTCTAGCATCTGCATTCTCCATGTGTCTCCAGAGGGAGTGGTTAATTGGAACAGAATTTTATTACTGTTTATTATTTATTTTTCATGTTATTTATCAAATTATTTTGCATATTTATCAAAAGCCTGCCCATCTAAGGAGAGACTTCATACAATATGTAATTTTTGTTTCTTTTACAGACACCATTTCACAGATTCAGAAAAGATCCAGTAGCAGCTTTATGCAGCTTCACGAGATTCTCCTCATAAGAAATGAAGAATTCCTGCCATGTCACATCATGAATCAGTATTGGGAGTTCTTCATAGAGCTTGATGAATGGAGTTTCTGAACTTGCTCTTAAGACAAAAAAAACAACCACACAATAAAGCAGAGACAACTTCTCCCTTTTCTCAAACTGTGTTTTGTTAATGACACCAAACTACAGCAGGAAGAAAAAGTTATTTTCTAACTCAACAATTTTTGCTTTTTTTTTGTTGAATTTCTCTGTGTTCACTTTAACAGAAATTAATATTATTGTTTTTCATTTATAGTTAGGTTTTGAATATTGTACTTGGAAAATATGAAGTTTAGGTATTGTGATTTCTTAAGATGATCTGCTGATATTCTATTTATGCTATGCACAGAAGCCTGTGAAAACTGAAAATGAATGATTATTAACAATAAAAGAAAGAGAAAGGCTAAGAAGATGAGAGTATTTCTGAAAAACTGCAGCTTTCATCTTTAATTCAGATGTTATCAGACAAATTGAAAGGATGTTTGGTTTAATATCTTTCCACAAAAGAGTTAATGTTCATATTTGCAGTATTCTATCTCTACAAAATCTTGACAAGTTTTACAAAAGAGATTTTGTTATTAAGTATATCTGTTAAAAAATTTTGTTATTCCATTGCTCTGTTTTGGAAGAATGTTTCCAATGTGGAATTATTTGTGTAGAAAACGTGATTTACTGGAACATGACCTTTTTTACATTTCTACCATGTTGGCACTTGCATTGGAGCAAAAAGTGCATTTTGATTATTTCACGTTCAATATTTTAAAGTAGTTAATGCTTAGTACAGAAGCGGTATTAAGAAGAATATATGATTTAACATAATATGTATTTGACTGTAATAGGTAAAATTAACTAGTTGCATTTATCTGATAGGTTGCTGAGTAATTAAAAGACTCAAAAACATAAGTGCTGGCTTTCCCAAAGATATTAGCTGAAGAGAAACATTTGGAAAGACAGAGATTTGGAGAGAAAATTCCCAAGTTTAGGATTGCATTACTGAAGGAAAGCCTACGATGGTATGACATATGGTTTGGGAGAATGCAGAGCTCTTCTCAGACTGTTGATTTGTTTAATTGTTCACAGAACATAGAACATGTTGATGGCAAGCCAAGGTAAGCAATTATTGTTCATTGCTAAATACACAAGAAATGGTGCCTCTTTGAACTCCAATTTGGGGGAAGATGCTCTCACAAAGTTGTGGTTAAAAATTATAGAGTTTTAAACCTGTGAAAATGGAAGAACATCAATATATTTCCAATTCAAATAATTGTTTGAATTTTTTTCTTTTTTCTTTTCATTCTTTCTTACTTATCTCTTTTAATATTGTGTGTATTACCATTTAGTGGATTTAGAATTAAGTAGTATTTTGCTACTGTACCATATGTTATTTGTAAATCTGCAAAGGTATCATTGCAATTGATTAATACTTTTTTTTGTTTTTCTGATAAAACTCAATAAAAATAATTTTAAAAGAAATAATATAATGCTTGGATGGTAGGTGATCCTACACACATCAAGCCCTTGGTCTTCTCAAAAGTAACAGCTGCAGGCTTGGAAGATGCTACCAGAGAATCTTCAGTAAATTGTATAAATGTGACCTGTAGATGGTGTGCAGAACAACATAAGGCACTGATGTTGGGATAAATGTTTAAGATGGGGAATATGGTGGAAATTAGACAGATTACTTTAACCTGGATGGTGTTGAATATTGGATATTATTGTACACCTCTACAAGATGCATTGACAATTTAGTGGGGGTTCTTTGGCAGCAATGTTAAAATAATCTAAATCTTTAGTTATGCAAGCAGTTTACTCTCTGTAACACACTCTTGCAACTATTTTGTATAAATAGAAGGCTACATTCTGTAGTGCACTCTAAGTTTGCTCTTCTAAGTTAGGAGGAAGTTTCATAGTTATTAGCCAGAACAAGACTCCGTTACTCAAATATATAAGCAATGAAGCAGAAATAAAGATCGAGTCCATCTCCAAAATATAGCCACCTCCATCTCATAGGTTGAAATAGGGGATGGAAGTGGCAGTACTACAGAAGATTTTTTTAAAAACTGCCAATGTTAGTAATCTGAAATGAAAACAGAAAATGCTTGAAATACTTCCCAGTTCAGGAACTAACCATGTAGGGAGAAATAACATTTCAGGTCAATGACCATTGGAAAAGTGTTAAGCATGTTTTAAGTTGCAGAGAGAAGAGGTGGATGGAACAAGGAAGATGGATGATAAGATGGAGTCCAAGGTTTCATAGTCGTAGCTTTCCTTAGCAGAGATATCCAGTTCCATCTTATTTCCACATCTATTCCAACTGAAACTCCCTTCACTGTTGCTATCTATCCATAATCATAAATATGTCCAAGCTTTCCAGTGTTTCGTGAATCACATTTATTCCTTACAGTAATTTAATTCATCACACATGCAGGCTCTTGACTTTTCACTGCAACAGCTCAATTCTACTTCAAAACAGTCCTGAACATCAATCCAACTCTATTTCTTGCCACGACCTGCCGTTCAACAAAAATGGAAAGTTTCTTTCCTTTCAGAATCAAAGATTAGAATTTTTAGCAGCCAAGAGAGTCATTGAGCCAAACATAGTGAGTAAGTTGTCGTTCTGGCCTTGTCCCATTTGGTCGCATTGGCTCCATATCCTTCGAAACCCTTACTATCTATATTTCTATCCAAATGTCTTTTCAATATCAGAATCATACTATCAAAATCAAACGAGTAAAATTGTACCTCTAGCAGCTCATTCTAGATACAGACTACTCTCTGATTGAAGAAGTTGTCCCTTAGATCTCTCTTAAATCTTTTATTTTAAACTATACTAGAATAATCTACCCTTAGAAAAAGACTGAGCATTCACTTTATGCCCCTCATTATTTTATACACCCCCATAAGATCATCTTCAACCTCCTACACTCTGGGGAATTAAGTCCCAACCTCCCTATAACTCAAGACCTGGTAACGTCCAGGTGAATCACTTCCACACCCTTTCCAACGTAATGACATATTTCCCATTGCTGGGTGAACAGAACTGCACACTGCACTCTATGGTCTGACCAAATGCATCCTTGGATCTTGTAAGAAACAAGGAAGAAATTGTGGAGGCTCTTGCAGACTCAATGATGGCTAATTTTGTACTGCTATTTAGGCCAGTAAGCTTAATTTCAGAAGCAGGAAAGTTGCTGGAGGGAATACTGAGAGGTAGGACCTAGCAGCAACATACAACTTGCTGGGGGAATTCAATGGTTTGAGCAGCATCAGTGGGAGAATTGTTGATGTTTCAGGTCGAATCTCTTCATGAATGCTGAGAGTGCAGAAGGGAGATGGTGGGAGGGGTTCAACAGGAGAAAATGGGGATAGGTGAACCAGGGAGGGATGAAGGATGATGGGGAGAGGGAGCAGATTGGCAGGTGTACGACAAAAGGAGAGAGGTAAAAGGTAAAAACAAAAGGGGGCCAAGTGGAAGAAGAATGGTACAAGGTAGAGCGAGGTGATTGGTAGAGGCAGACTGCCTGTGCTAAAATCTGATAAGAGAAGATGATGGCAGTGGAATAAGAGCTGTTGAGGAAAAGCAGTTGGGGAGGGCAGGTGGACCCAAAGGGTTGAGGGGGGGGGAGGGGAAATTGAGAGGAAATATGGGTGGAAGTAGATGGAACCAGAGAGAGGGGAATGAGAATGGGGAGGGGGCAGAATAGGGGGTGGGGAAGAGTGAAGAATGTTTGTAGCTGGGAATGAGAGGGAGGGGGGAAATTGTGAATCAAAGCACACCTCCCAGAGAGACTGGACCCATTTCAATTTGCCAATAGAAGAAACCATTGCACAGACAATGCTATAGCCTTGTACCTTCACACCAACCTGACTCACCTGGAGAACAACACCTCAGAAACAAGGCTGCTATTCAGCGACTTCAGCTTGCCGTTTAATATGATCATTCCCCAAAGGCTGGTGAAGAAGATGTCCTTGCTGGGACTCAATACCCCTCTCTAACTGGATTCTGGACTTCCTAACTGAAGCACAACAGTTTGACAGGATCAGTAGCAGAACATCGAACACTGCCACACTAAGCACAGGTGCTCCTTAGGTGCTCAGCCTGCTCCTGTTCACGTTACTGACCCACAACTGCATCACCAGAACCAACTCCATCCGTGTCATCCAGTTTGCAGATGACACAACAGTAGCTGGTCTCATCAACAACAACGATGAGTCAAAGGAGCTGATTGCGCACTTCAGGAGGACCAGGAACAACCACCCTCCACTACACATCAACAACTCTGGTAGAGAGCACCAAGTTTCTTGGAATTCACTTAAGTGGTGATCTATTGTCTCACATCGCGTCACATGTCATAAAGACGCAACAACGACTGCACTTCCTGAGAAGACTGAAGGGGGTAAGGCTACTGGCCACCATTATGTCAACCTTCTACAGGAGCTCTATCAAGAATGTCTTGGACAGTTGCATTACTGGTGATATGGTTGCTGAAGAGAAATGGATCAAAGGTCAATCCACAGGACCATAAGTGTGGCAGAGAGGATCACTGGAGTCTCCCTCCCCACCACCCCCCCCCCCCCACCCCATCAGCGTGATCTACCAGGATCATTGTCTGAAGAAGGCACTCAAAATCATTGAAGATTCCTTATACCCCCACATAGCATCTGCTCCTGTTGGGAAAGAGATACAGGAATATCAGAGCCAACACCACCAGGCTGAGGAACAGCTTCTTCCCACAGGGAATGAGAAAGCTGAAAGATCAAAGGAACTGCTTTGTATCGTAGATGGTTAGTTTGAGACTCTCGTATTCACAAAATATCATAACATATAACATAACATAACATAACAATTACAGCACGGAAACAGGCCATTAGGCCCTTCTAGTCCGCACCGAACCAAACACCCCTTTCTAGTCCCACCTCCCTGCACAATGCCCATAACCCTCCATCTTCTTCTCATCCATATACCTGTCCAACCTTTTCTTAAATAATACAATTGACTCCGCCGCCACTATTTCTCCCGGAAGATCATTCCACACGGCTACCACTCTCTGAGTAAAAAAGTTCCCCCTCATGTTACCTCTAAACCTCTGCCCCTTAATTCTTAACTCATGTCTTTAATCTTTCCTCCTCTTAACGGAAATAGTCTATCCACATCCACTCTGTCTATCCCTTTCATAATCTTAAATACTTCTATCAAATCCCCTCTCAACCTTCTACGCTCCAAAGAATAAAGACCTAATCTGTCCAAGCTCTCCTTATACTCTAGATGCTTAAACCCAGGTAACATTCTGGTAAACCTTCTCTGCACTCTCTCCACTCTGTTTATATCCTTCCTATAATTAGGCGACCAGAACTGCACACAGAACTCCAAATTAGGCCGCACCAACGTCTTATACAATCTCAACATCACCTCCCAACTCCTATATTCCATGCAATGATTGATAAAGGCCAGCACACTAAAAGCCTTCTTCACCACCCTATTCACATGAGTTTCTACCTTCAGGGAACGATGTACCGTTACTCCTAAATCTTTCTGCTCTTCTGTATTCCTCAATGCTCTCCCATTTACCACGTATATCCTATTCTGATTCTTCTTACCAAAATGAAGCACCTCACACTTATCAGCATTAAATTCCATCTGCTATTTTTCAGCCCACTTTTCTAAGCAGCCCAAATCCCTCTGCAATCCTTGAAAACCTTCTTCATTATCCACTATTCCACCTATCTTAGTATCGTCTGCATATTTACTAATCCAATTCACCACCCCATCATCTAGATCATTAATGTATATAACGAACAACAATGGGCCCAATACAGATCCTTGAGGCACACCACTGGTCACCGGCCTCCAACCTGACAGACAATTATCCACTACCACTCTCTGGCCTCTCCCTTTCAGCAAATGTTCAATCCATTTGACTATCTTAAAATTTATACCTAAAGACTGCACCTTCCTAACTAACCTTCCATGTGGTACCTTATCGAAGGCCTTACTGAAGTCCATGTAGACAACATCCACTGCGCTACCCTCATCCACATTCCTAGTCACCTCTTCAAAAAATTCAATCAGATTGGTCAAACATGACCTTCCTCCCACAAATCCATGTTGAGTTATTTATTTATTTCTATATATGAATGCTTGTCCTGCATATGTGTTGGTTGTATGTATGCTACTGTATGTCTGTTTATGTGTCTGCATATTTGACAATGAGGACCGGAGAACGTTGCTTTGTTAGGTTGTACTTGTGCAATAAGATGGCAATAAACTTGACTTGATCTGAAATTTGAAAATTCAGTATTCAATGCAATTCTGCATTCAGTCTGTTGACTGCCCAGGCGGAGCATGAAGTGTTGTTCCTCTAGTTTACAGTTCTCCTCATTCTGGACAAGGCCAAGATGGAAAGATCAATGTGGGAATGAAAAAGGGAGTTTAACTGGGAGTTCAGGATGGCCATTGTGGACAGAGTGCACATGCTCTGCCAAATGGTCCCTCAGTCTGTATTTCATCTCACCAATGTAAAGGAAGTCACATCGGGGCCACCAAATGCAGTAGATGAGGTTGGAGGTGGTGCTTCTGTGCTCTGTTTCCAATGGCCATCCTGCGCTCTCATTTTCATGTCATTTTACCTGCATAAGCATTTAGCCTCTTTCAAGGTAAACATTGTTTCTTAGCTGAGTTCTGTTCATGTTGACTCTCATGTTCTCTGTTGTGTAACAGATTTATCTTTGTACAGGTTATACTATGAGCATAGCTGCCCCATTTCCCAGGATTTGAATGAGTAGACGTTGGCTCTTTTGCAATTTCCAAAGGTTATGAAAGACTTTCCTTTCCCTTTACTCACCCTTTAGGATTTTAGTTATAATGGTACTTATAGTTATTATGGTGTGTGATTAGTGATGTGCCTCGGGGATCAGTGCAGGGTCCATTGTTGTTTTCCATCCATATCAATGATCTGGATGATAATGTGATCAATTGGATCTCCAAATTTGCAGATGGCATTAACATTGGGGGTGTAGTGGACTATAAGAAAGGCTATCAAAACTTCCAGAAGGATCTGGACCAGCTGGAAAAAATGGGCTGCAAAATGGCAGATGGTATCTATTGGGGACAAGTGTGAAGTGTTACACTTTGGGGTACAATAAATGGCTAGGAACTGCAGAGTACAGTAGAATAAAGAGATGTGGGCATTCATAAATCGATGAAAGTGGCATAACATAAAGAAAGCACATTGGCCTTCATAAATCAAAATATTGAGTACAGGAGTTGAAATGTTATGTTGAGGTTGTACATTGGGGCATTGATGAGGCCAAATTTAAAGTATTTTATTCAGTTTGGTCATCTATTTATAGGAAAGATATCAATATAATTGAAAGTGCAGAGAAAATTATCAAGGTTACAATGACTTGAAGAACTGAGTTATATGGAAAAGTTGAATAAGTTTGAACTTTATTCCAAGGAGATTTGGAGAATGAGAGGAGATTTGATACAGGTATACAAAATTATGAGGGATATAGATAGGGTAAATGCAGATAGGCTTTTTCCACTAAGGTTGAGTGAGTCAAAGTCTTGAGATGGGTGAAAGATGAAATGTTAAAGAGAATATTGAGAGGAACTTATTCACAGAGAGTGATGAGAGGAGTAGATGGAATAAATAGAAATAAATGGAATAAATATATGGGCCAAAGGGCCTGTTTCTGTGCTGTACTGTTCTACGGTAACTTGTTCTCTTCTATCAACTGCTTTGGCCTGTTCATGAATGTGTTGCCTTTCTTTTTGAATTGCATCGCTGGGAATTGCCATATAATTTTAAAGAAATATATTTCTTATTTCATATGATGCCGAGTAGGGGGTAGACATGATTCTCAGAGCTCTCAAGATAGACAGTTAAAATAGTCCAAAAAAAGCCAGAAAAGTGACAGCAAAAACAGCTAGGTTTAAAATGTCTGGATATGGGGAAGAAAAAAAAGACAATTCGCAAAGAAACAGCGACCCCTGGAGAGGTGGCCTCATGGTAAAGAAAATGGCAGGGCCTGTTCGAGGCATCCGTGTGAAGAAAAAAACAACCTACCTGCTCAAGCTGCTGAGCTGGTGGACAACGGGACCTGCTCGTCGGTGGGCCCAGGGAAAAGTGCTGTAGGAAAGTCGATGCCTGCACGTCGATGTGAGACATGCGGGAGCTGGCAGGAACGGGCCAAGAGAGGTGTGAGAGGGAGAGTGTTGGAGAGGAGGCGTCACTGATAACCTTGGAGTGGCCTCATGAGCAGCGGAAGCGATGTGGCAGTAGTGTGAGTGGCTGTGGTGGGAGCATCAGCGAGATGGCAGAAGTGGGATTAGCGACAATGGCGATGGAGTTGGGCCCTGCGGGCAATGGCAAGCGAGGGGAGAGAGAGACTGCGGAGGTGGCGGGTGACCCTGACCACACATCCTGAGGCAGGGGTAGAAGTTCAGGACTGCTTTGTTAGGTTGTACTTGTGCAATAAGATGGCAATAAACTTGACTTGATCTGAAATTTGAAAATTCAATATTCATATCATTGGTCTGTTGACTGCCCTGGCGGTGCATGAAGTGTTGTTCCACTAGTTTACAGTTCTCCTCGTTCTGGACAAGGCCAAGATGGAAAGATTAATGTGGGAATGAAAAAGGGAGTTTAACTGGGAGTTCAGGATGGCCATTGTGGACAGAGTGCACATGCTCTGCCAAATGGTCCCTCAGTCTGTATTTCATCTCACCAGTTGCATCCCGGAGGCAACAGAGGCAGCAAGGTTGCAGGAGTGATGGCAGTACATCAGGAGGCGGCGTCAGGAGTGACACGGAGGGAGAAGGGGAGAGCAGTCATCTAGGGAACATGTCATCATGGGCAGGAGAGAGGAAATGAATGGGGAGGAGAGAAGGAGGGGTTTCGGAGCCCTCTATGGATAATATCATAAAGGAAATGGTCACGGCCTCTGAAAAAAGACTGAAGAATGTTTTAAAAGACAACAGTAGAAATAGGGGAATTCAGAAGGGCCATGGGGGAGGTATCTGGAATGGGGAACATGATGGAAGAGAGGATGGAGGACTGTAGAAAGGTGAGAGAGGGATAGAGACGTGGGGGTAAAGGACACAAAAGATCTTGGATATGTTAGAACAATGTATCTCAATCTTTTTCTTTCCACTCAGCTCCCATTAGTGCTCTGTGATTAGTAAGGGACTGCTTAAGGTTGTTATGTAGGTGGGAAGGGAAGGTTGAGAATCACTGCTCTAGATCCAATTGTTACTGAAATATTTTGCTTGAGAAAAATTGTCATTGGCTCATTTCCTTTAGAGTTATGAAACCGTGCACATAATGAGTCAATTAGGTATGATTAAAACAGTGGTTTTCAAACTTTTTCTTGCCACCCACATCCCATATGTTAAAATTGAGCCCACATTCGCATCTAGATGCAGTGCGTTCCATTCTCCTACCACTTTTTATGTGAAGAAATTCTCCCCAATGATCCCTTAACTTCTCCCCTTTCACCCTTTGGTTTGTATCTCATTGACCCTCAGTGGAAAATGCCTGTATCTATACCCATCATAATTTTGCATACTTTTATCAAATCCCCCCTCATTCTCTGTGCTCCAGGGAATAAAGTCCTAACTTAATAGCCCTTCGCTGTAGTCCAGTTCCTCAACTCCTGGCGACATCCTTGCAAATCTTCTCTGCATTCTTTCTATCTTATTGATATCTTTCCTGTCATTAGGTGACCAAAACTGTGCACAATACTCCAAATTTGGTTTCACCAATGTGTTATACAATTTTACCATAACATCCCAACTCCAGCGGGGAATTATAGGCCGATGAGCCTTACATCAGTAGTGGGCAAAATGATGGAATCCATTATTAAGGATGTAATAGCGGAGCATATGACTAGCAGAGAAGGGATCGGACAGAGTCAACAAAAGGTAAATCGTGCTTGACAAATTTATTGAAATTCTTTGAGATGGTGACAGGTAAAATAGATGGGGGAGAGCAAGTGGATGTGGTATACCTGGATTTCCAAAAGGCCTTCGATAAGGTCCCACATAAATGGCTGGCATGCAAAATCAAGGCTCATGGGATTGGGGGCAAGGTATTGATGTGGATTGAGAACTGGCTGGCAGATAGAAGACAGAGAGTTGGGATAAATGGCTCATTTTCTGAGTGGCAGGCGGTGACCAGTGGGGTGCCACAGGGATCCGTACTGGGACCCCAGCTGTTCACAATTTACATTAATGATCTAGATGACGGGATTGGATGTAATATCTCCAAATTTGCAGACGACACTAAGCTAGGAGGAGTTGTGTGCACTGAAGAGGGGGGTCAGGAAGCTCCAGTGTGATTTGGATAAATTGAGGGACTGGGCAGATACATGGCAAATGCACTACAATATGGATAAATGTGAGGTTATCCACTTTGGTGGTAATACAAACAGGAGGGCAGATTACTATTTGAATGGCAATAGATTGGGAGATGGGGAAGTGCAGAGAGACCTAGGGGTTCTTGTGCACCAGTCACTGAAGGTGAACATGCAGGTACAGCAGGCGGTTAAAAAGGCAAATGGCATGTTGGCCTTCATATCAAGAGGGTTTGAGTAGGAATAGGATACCTTACTGCAGCTGCACAGAGCCTTGGTGAGACCACATCTGAAGTATTGTGTGCAGTTTTGGTCGCCTTATTTGAGGAGAGATGTTCTTGCAATGGAGGGAGTGCAGAGGTGATTCACCAGGCTGATACCTGGAATGGCAGGAATAACTTATGAGGAAAGATTGCGCAAATTGGGATTGTACTCCCTGGAGTTTAGAAGATTGAGAGGGGATCTCATAGAGACATATAAAATTCTGGCAGGACTGGACAGAATGGATGCAGAAGGGATGTTTCCATTGATGGGAAAATCCAGAACCCGGGGCCATGGTTCGAGGATAATAGGCAAACCATTTAGAACAGAGATGAGGAGGAATTTCTTTACCCAGAGGGTGGTGAATCTGTGGAATTCATTGTCACAGAGAGCAGTAGAGGCAGGTTCATTGAATATATTTAAGAGGGAATTAGATATATTTCTTCAGTATAAAGGAATTAGGGGTTACGGAGAGAAGGCGGGGACAGGGTACTGATCTCATTGAATGGTGGAGCAGGCTCGAAGGGCCGAATAACCTACTCCTGCTCCTATCTTCTATGTTTCTATGTTTCCTGTACTCTTTTGCTCATTCATACTTTGATTTATGAATGCCATGTTGCAAAAGCTTTCTTTACGACCCTGTGATGCCATTTTCAGGGAATTATATATCTGTATTCCCAGATCCTTCTGTTCTACTGCAGTCCTCAATGCTCTACTGTTTACTGTGTTTGCCCAACATTCCAAATTGCAAAACCTCACACTTGTCTGCATTAAATTTCATCTGCCATTTTGTAGCCTATTTCTCCAACTGTTCCAGATCCATCTGCTAGCTTTGAAAACCTCCCTCACTGTCCATAACATTTCCAATCTTTGTGTTATCTGCAAATTTGCTGATCCAATTTACCATATTTTCATCTGAATCGGGGTAGCCAACCTTTTACATTCCATGTGCCAAAATAAACAGCGACAAGGAAGCCTCACAAGAGCTGGCCTTGGTGGCCACTATGTTGTATTTGGCTTTGGGTTTTTAATAAGTTGAGAGCCAATTGTAGGAGAAGGAAGGGTGGAAAGAGTGGAGAAGAAAGAGGTATGTGTTTGCTGTATTGGGGGAGTGGTGGCGCTGACTGGGTTGTGGCAGCACTGACCGGTGGGGAGAATGGCAGCACTGACTTGTGGGGGGGATGAATCAGGCTTTATCTCGGTGAATCGTGCCTCCTTTTACACTTACCGTGCCTTCTTCAATGCGCCACTTCTAATCATCAAATGTGCCACTTTTGCCGCATGTGCCATAGGTTGGACACCCCTGATCTAGATCATTGATACAAATGGCAAACAACAATGGGGTCAGCACTGATACCTGAGGCACACCACTAGTCACAGGCTTCTAGTTAGAGAGACAATCATCTACTATTATTTTCTGGCTTCTCTCATAAAGCCAATGACGAATCCAGTTTACTATCTCATCAACATCTAAACCTTTCTGACTAACCTCACATGTGGGACCTTGTCAAAGGCCTTACTAAAGTCCACGTAGACAAAATTCACAGCCTTTCCTTCATTAACTTTGTAATCTCTTTGAAAAACTCTAAGAATTGTTAAACACAAACTACTATGCACAAAGGCACGTTGACTATTCCTTTTCAGCTCCCGACTATCCAAATAATTGTATATCCAATCTTTTAGAATAACTTCCAATAACTTAACTACTGTTGATGTTAGATTCACTGGCCTATAATTTCCTGGGTTAATTTTTGAGTATTTTTAAACAATGGAACAACATGAGCTACTCTCTTATCCTCCATCACCTCACCTGTGGTTAAGGACATTTTAAATATATGTATCTGCCAGGTCCCCGGCAATTTGTGCACTAGCCTCCTTCAAGGTCTGAGGGTATACCTTGTCAGGCCCTAGAGATTTATCTATCCTTAAAGGCTTGAAAACACAACAAACACCTCCTCCTCTTTAATCTCTTTAGTTCCTGTTACATAGTAAGATAATGTGAACTATTTTGTTACCACATAATAATACACCCTTCTCACTGTAGTATCTGTAGTGTACCACTGTGAGGTATAGATATAGATATATATATATGTATATGAGTGTGTGAACAGTTTCCTGAGATGGTGGAAGGCATCAGTAAGTAAAGTATCTTTTGTTATTTGAATATTGCATCTCTAAGTTATTTAAGAAGCCTCCCAAGTAACACAGAGACATAAACAGTTTCATTGCATGGTTTCAAGTAAATACTGATACAAAAAATCTATTTAAAATCTCCCCCATCTCTTCTCCCTTCATACATAACTGACTACTTTGATATTCAAGAGGACTAAGTTTGTCCTTTCTATCCTTTGCTCTTAATTTACTTGTAGAAGATCATAGGATTTTTCTTCACTTTGTCTGACCTTGTTTGTCATATGTGTTATTCTCCTCTCTCTTCTTAACCAGATCCCCAATATCCCTCAAAAACCAAGGTTCCTTATCCCTGTTAACTTCGCCTTTAATCCTTGTGGGAACTAATAAATACTATGGTCTCAAGATTTTACCCTCTGATGGCTGAGTACATTTTTGCCAGAAACACCCTAGCCCAATCCATGATCCTCTCTCATTTCCTCAAAATTTCTCTAATTTAGAATCTTAATTTAGGACTAGACCTATCCTTATCCATAATTAACTTGAAACTAATGGCATTAGGATCACTGGGGCCAAAATATTCCCCTACATTCACTTCAGTCACCTGTCCTGCCTCATTCCCTAATCTTCTTTGGCTTGGCTTTGCGGACGAAGATTTATGGAGGGGGTAAAAGTCCACGTCAGCTGCAGGCTCGTTTGTGGCTGACAAGTCCGATGCGGGACAGGCAGACACGGTTGCAGCGGCTGCAGGGGAAAATTGGTTGGTTGGGGTTGGGTGTTGGGTTTTTCCTCCTTTGCCTTTTGTCAGTGAGGTGGGCTCTGCGGTCTTCTTCAAAGGAGGTTGCTGCCCGCCAAACTGTGAGGCGCCAAGATGCACGGTTTGAGGCGATATCAGCCCACTGGCGGTGGTCAATGTGGCAGGCACCAAGAGATTTCTTTAGGCAGTCCTTGTACCTCTTCTTTGGTGCACCTCTGTCACGGTGGCCAGTGGAGAGCTCGCCATATAACATGATCTTGGGAAGGCGATGGTCCTCCATTCTGGAGACGTGACCCACCCAGCGCAGCTGGATCTTCAGCAGCGTGGACTCGATGCTGTCAACCTCTGCCATCTCGAGAATTGCACACTCACTAGTTGGCACCTCACTATTATTGATTTAGAAAATTTCCCTGAACACATTTGACAAACTCTAAGTCATCCAGTCCTTTTACAGTACCATAGTTACATCATTATTGTTAAGTAACCATTTTTGTAATAGAGTCTTTAATGTGCCACTGCTTTGTGGTGGGATCTTCATGTGAACAATTGACTTACAATGGGCTTTTTGGGTAAGTCACTTGTTCTAGAGATTCTGCTATCACAGGAGCGATGGGTAGGACCTTTGCCCTCATGGAAGGAACTTTCTATGTGCAACTGGAAACCTGTTTTGGATGTGAGATCATCTTGAAAATGCAAGGGATCTCAAGTCCAAAATTTTGTTGCATACATGGATGTATGTTCCCTATATCCATTGAGTTGAAATTTGTCCTGCTGGTTCTCACGTCTGAAACTTAAGTCAAGACCTTTATATTTACCTGTGTAAGTGTCTCCCATAGTTTACCACAGTACGACTCCGATATTCCAAAATCGGATCTCACGTTTAAACGAGGATATCTGAAATCCTCATTTATCCAGAATCTCTTTGGAGCCGAATGGAAGCCCAGTGGAAGCAACAATGGACCTCAGGTTCCTGCAGGACCTTTGGGCTCCTGGCATGAGCGGGTCCTCAGTGATTGCACTGGCACTGGTGAGAATTAAATATTATTTTAATGCTTAAAAAGCCTTTGTTCTTATTTAAACACTGTTACAAGTGATTTGCTGTTGCCAGTGGGCTGTGTTTTAGAGAATTATGGTTTTCCAAAAAGAAAAGGGATATCCAAAATGGGCCGGTCCTGACCATTTTGGATAATTGGAGTTGTACTGTATTACCCTCACTTCAGAGAGATATCAAACTATATTCCAAAATTAATTTACTTGATCTATTTAATTTATTTTCTGAAAGGGTTTAACTGTCAACAATCACAATTTGAGCAATGAACCTCTTCCTGACCTGGAGGAGATATATGCAATAAATAAAGCAGATTAATCACAGTTATCTTATTTTCAATGAAGCATGATTTATTTTGAGGGATAAATTCTAGTCAAGATTATAATTTTACAAAGGATTTCTAGAACCATTTTCCAAAACATGTTTAGGGAGATTCCTACCAACTCCTGCAGTCTTCTCATTTTAATATTTATCTTTTCTGTTTGTAGCCCCCGTCGGTCATGTTTGACCATGGGTAAAGCCAGGGCGGAGTTGATGTGGAGATCCATTTGTTGCCCATGTATGGGACACCTCCCCTCTCCATGTTAATGACAGGTCCAAAGGGACGACGAAAGTCAATACAATTTGGTGCCAACAGTATTGCAGGAGTTGCCGTGCTGGTTATTGTAGGAGTTGCCGTGCTGGTTCTGGGTACAGCAGTCAGCTGCCTTTGGGGCTCTGACTCTGAGCGGGTATAGCCACAAGTCAACAGAGGTTTGAAATTGGAGTTTTCCCTCACCTAGATGAATTACCATCTGTGGTTAATGATCCCCATCTACCTGGAGCAACTGGTTTCAAGGTGCCAGTGGCCTGTCAGTGAGAATACTCTGCTGGACACAAGAACTATGCCACATGTGAAGGCCAGGAGTTGGACTTGGTTGTCAGAGGCTGTTTGAGACTCATGCCACAAAGAGCATTTGTGTAGGAGTGGGAGCTTGTCCCCACTACCACCCTTCAGCTATGACAACCTTTACTAGTTCTCTTGTAATGACAATATCTGTATGTGATGTTGTACATGTCCTCAGTATGCCCATTGTGTGGGTAAATGCTGTTATTCATCGTGTGCTGAAAATGCTGAGTTTATCAATTATCATTTTCGACATTGCAGTTTTTTTCTGCTGTGCTTAAAGGCTTAGGTTAGCAATCAACAATTTGAATCTGGCTGGTGAATATCCTCCACATCAAGAGTTTATCTCTTTGTAGTGGGATCAAGAGCAGCAAGAATATTCCTCCTGGTCTTCCTAAATAACAGGCCTGCTTTTGGATACTCCAGGGCCCTCTTTCGAATTATTTCCATTTCCTCAGCGTGATTGAGCAGTGATTCCTGCTCTCTGAATTTAGTGTCCTGCAGTGTGTATGCTTTGGAAAGTAAGAGGTCTTGGTGAAGCAAAGGAGGAGCAGGTACCTAGCTCTGCTTCTGATTAATACATGCTTATGTTATGATAAAGAACAGAGCAATAGACCAGGGTTGCATAATGAACAATGATACCCAGAGTTTGTCCAGAAGGAATAGAGCTCACAAACGTGGGAATATAAATGAAAAAAAGGCAAAAAATGAAAGTTCTTTATCTAAATATGTGCAATGTTTGAAAAAAGCTGGACAAAGGATCATTAAAATATTAATGGACACAATCTAATAGGTCAGTGGTTCATTTACATTTTTTCAACTCGCACACCACCTTGAGTAATCCTGTACTATGTAAGGTAAAACATCATGAGATGGGAATGTGTAGGGAGTTACCCTGTACAGGGCAGTAACAAGAAGGGGAGGTGTCCTTGTACTCCTGTTAGGTAAAACATCATGAGATGGGACCGGAGAAGGAGTCACCCAGTACTAAGGAGTAACAGAATGCATCCTTGTACTTACAAGATAAGAGAGACATTGATGGATTGAGAGGCAGGAAGCTAGCAGGGAAAGGATAGCAACAGTTTTAGTCATTGGACAAGTAATGATATGATGATGTTCTAAACATGTATCCAAGGGTATAAAAAATCACCATTTTGCTGATAACGGCAGAATGCATTCTCCGACTAACTTTGTTGGTCGCAAGTGTTACAATCCGGTAATAAAGAACAAAGAACCCTGATTTCGACTCAGTCTGGTGTTTGTCTCACTCATTCATGAACAATGCAGACCTAACAACTATGCACAGAGCACCTGTTCAAATTGTCCCAAATCGCAGGGTATACTTTTGGTACATCCAGCAGATGGCTGTGATAGTATGGGATCCTATCACCACTGTATATATTTGTATATATTTGCATATAGTGCTAATGATTGGCTGAGAGCTGTAGCCACACCTACTAGCCAGGTCATAAAGGGCTGCACTGAACCAGATTCAGGTCAGTCTGGAGTGGTCGACCTCGAATGTACTACGCTCTAGTCTTTTGGTAATAAAAGCCTTGGTTTGAATCAACAAGTCTTTGAGTCATTCAACTCGCTACAATGGCAATTGGCTGGACTGGGGTATTTTTTAATTGAGTCCTCTAGCACCATCTCTTCAAAGACATTAGATACCAGATATGATATTGACCCCAAAAGTTCTTCATTGAAGGGTTTCTTAATGCTCCTCAGTACTGCAAATTTTGCTGTGATTGATGGAACTTTGCTCTCATCCCGACCAATGGGAGTAGTGTATTGTGGGTTAGGGGACTTGATTTACATGTCTGGCTGCTTGGGTTCTCCCTCGTCCCATTCATATTGGAAATAAGATTCCTCCCCCTGCTCAGAAGGCACGTGGTTTACTCACGATTGCTGATATCATGCCTTCCAATTTGTCCTGTCTTAGCAAGATCTCCTCATTGGTCGTAGGCTCTGCACTCCAGCAGGCTTTTGTGAAGGACCCTGATCGAATGGGTGCCCATGGATCAGAGACACTGGCATTGCCTTTTCTCAGGCTTTTTGTGCGGCTAGTGGTCATCCTCACCCGTCGAGCGGGTGGATTAACTATGTCTGATATCCTACGAAATGAAGGCACCTCCTCATTACTGCCACTACAACTGAGGAGGTCTGCCCTCATTGCGCTCGCCTCCTGTGGTAGCATTTCTGTATCACTGCCAGACCTATTGGACCCCAACTTCAGCTAAGCTAGGTCATTGCAGCCAGACTTGGGCTCCTCCTTGCAAGAGGGTAGGCTGGTGTCACCTGATCCCACCCCCAATGGAGGTAGATCGGCTTGCCCTTATCAGTGGTTTGACTGGTCCCCATCGCTTTGATCGAGCTGTAGGGACTCTGTGAGCTCGAGGCTTTTTGCTGCACTCCTCCCTACCTCAGAGCCTGGGAAACCTCCACCGGCTGGCCTGGATCACTTTTTTGCTTACCTCCTTCGAGGGAGAGCCTCCCTGGGGTTAACTCTCATCTTAAACATGATTTACCAACTTTTTTTGAACTTTTGTCGGCACTCAAAATGGTGCCTGTTGCTACAATTTAAACAGATGAATTGGCTGCACGTGCAGATGGGATCTCATATTAGCAAACCAACAAGCATTACGAAAAATAAGAACATTGTTGGGGTAGACGCAATCCCGCGGCTGCAATACCAAGTTCTAAAAGCATTACTTCTAAATGTTTAGATGTTTGGAGCCTAATTTAGAAAATAAAATAGTATTTGTAATATTACAGATACTAAAAAATGTGCAAAAGTACTGAAATATCATCCAAAATACTCACGTGCCCACTCAATTAAATCTTTTTTTTTGCTCTTGGGCCCCCTCCCTTCCAGGCGCCTAGGCTTAAGCCTATTCAGCCTGTGACACAGTATATAGATATGTTTTTGGAAGATAAATTGGGAAAGGTTTGTTAAAGTAGGTCACATACAAACACTTCAAAACAGATCTTATTTGAAATACTGGAGCTCTGCTAATGCTAGACATAGTGGCTTCTCACACCTTTTGCAAGAGCTTTGAAGAGTGCTCAAGAGACTTCACTAATGGCAACAGATGAAAGAGATTGTTGGAGCATATTGTCTGCAGGAGAGCTTGCAGTTCTAAGAGGATCATGTGGTTTTCAAAGCAGAGAGAGTCAAACATGATTTCTCTCTGAGAGGGAGAGAGAGTGACAGCCAACAAGAGCAGCTGGAACTGGAACAGGACAAGCTGGAAAGAAGCCCCAGTTTGGAAGATGGCCTAGTCAAAGCCCTTGTGGTTCATCCAAGAGGAGAGGATTGGCTGTCTAATGTTGGCTGTCAGCCATGAGCGTATTGAATGGCGGAGCAGGCTCGATGGGCCATTTTTGGCCTACTCCTGTTCCTATGTTTCATTTGGAATAAGGGAAACAAAACGAAACTCTGCGATGACATGAAAGAAAGAGGTTATCATCTGGAAAACCCTGAAGGAGCAAGTTTTGTCAGCAAGACACTGAAGTGGTTGATGTTAAGTACATCAGTTGTGGATGTTCTGGAACAACAAATCTCTTTCTGAAAACCAACAAGAACCTTCCTGAGCCATAACCATTTACCTTTCAAGCACCAAAGCCTGGTGAACTTTATACATGTTAAATTCTGTGCACAGTATAAGAATTGCCTGCAACCAGTGAATTTGAAGGAATGAGAAGTGAGATTGGACTGTGAACCAAAGAACTTTTCTGAACTTACATACACATGCGCTTAGAATTAGAAGGGGGTTAAGTTAGGTTAAGTAAGTAAATAGAGTTAAGTTAAAGTGTGATTCTATTTTCATGTTTAAAGATAATTAAAAGCAACTTTTATTTAAGTAACCATTTGTCTTGGTGAATATCTATTGCTGCTGGGTTTTGGGGTCCTCTGGGCTCATAACAAGCCTATTAGGTAATCTAATAACATCTGGAATATTGTGTTGAATTCTATTCTCCTTACCCAAGAATGATATACTTGTGAAAAACAAAATGTAGCAAATAGTCAGCAGATGGATTCTTGAGATGGTGGGCTTGTTGTTTGAGAGTAGAACTAGCAGGGCAGGTCCAGACTGTTATTCAGTTTAGAAGAACTAGATGTGATTTCACTGAAGTGTGCAGGTTTTATAAGAGGCTTGAAATGGCATATTGGCCTCTCGAGCATTTGACCTTAGGCTAAAGACATCTTTCTGCATTATATTATTTTAAATTATATCTTTACGTATATATGTGAATATTATGTCCTATGTATTGTGTATGCATTTGTATGCTCCATGGTCCAAAGAAACAATGTTTCATCTTGTTGTATATGTACAGTCAGATGATAATAAATTAGAACTTGATATAGGATCCTGGTGAGACAGCAGCCAGAATATGGTTCGAGATCTCCTCTTACTTGCAAAGAAAGCATCTCAATGTGACAATGTGGAATAATGGTTTACCAGAAAGTGGAATAAAGGTTTACCAGAATGGCTTACTGGGGCAGCATGGTTGGTGTAGTGGTTAGCGCAATGCCTTTACAGTGCCAGCAATTTGGATCTGATGTGGGTTCGAGTCCTATGCTGTCTGTAAGAGTTTGAACATTCTCCACGGGCTCCGGTTTCCTCCCACCCTTCAAAAATGTACCGTCTAATGCACTGTTCTTCAGTGTTTCCTCCTGTCTCACCCTTCTTTGTGCCTTTCAATAATTATGAGCTCACATTTTCCCAGAACTAAATTCAATTTCTTTGCCATCTTTCAGGATTGACTTTTCTCCTTGCTTCCAACAACATTCTAATCTTCTTTGACCTTAAGATATAGGAGCAAAAGTAGGCCATTCAGGCCATTGAGACCGCTCATGTATTTCCCTACTATTCTTCCACTCAGCCCCACTTCCCTGCCTTTTCCCCATAACCTTTGATACCCTGACTATTCTGATACCTATCCATCTCTACCTGTGGCAGCAAATTCCAGTTGTTCATCACTCTCTGGCTTATGAAATTCCTCTGCACCTCTGTTTTGAATGGGCGCTCTTCAATTGTGAAGTTGTGCCCTCTTGTCCTCGACTCCCCTACAAAACAATCATGCTTCAAACATTTAGAGGCAGATTAACCATTAGGCTGAGTAAACTTAATCCTAGGGGCCTGAAGGGAGGGGGAACAAGAGCAAAAAAATGTTTTAATTGAGGGTTCATGTGAGTATTTTGGATGATATTTCAGTACTTTTGCCTATGTTTTTTCATATCTGGAACATTAGAAATTTTGTTTTCTAAATTAGGCTCCAAACTGTGGTAATATGTTTCCTCCATTGTATCTAGTTATTGTACGGAGCTGGCCTGCCCACTGATGACTCCCCCCACTGATCTATAAAGGCCAAGTCACCTTACCCTTCCCTCCATTCCTCTACCTGGATCCAGACCATGTACATTAAAGCCTATCGTTCCCTCAGCCGAGTCCCGGTGGTCACTGATAGTCCACTACTTAAACATTTTGAAGTAATGCTTCCCTATATCAAGTTCTCATTTATTATCACCTGACTGTACATATTGTGAATGTATTTACTTTGAGGACTTTTCTTCTTTGGCTTGGCTTCGCAGACGAAGATTTATGGAGGGGGTAAAAGTCCACGTCTGCTGCAGGCTCGTTGGTGACTGACAAGTCCGATGCGGGACAGGCAGACACGGTTGCAGCATTAACACACGCGTGTGCTGGTTCAAGACAGGTTACAACATGAATGGCATCTATAAAATATGTCGGTAAACAGAAACGTTACTTTAGCAAGTCCATGTTTTACTGCTCCCTTACAAATGACTAGAGAATCAGAAGGTGAGTGTCTGATCATAGGTCAGGCATTTAGTTTCAACTGCAAACTGTTTACAAGTGGAGACCACTTCTGGAAGAGAGCGTTGCTGCAATTCAATTTCTTGCTTATACATGATATAAACGGAAATTAATCCATTCAAGGAAGGGCGGGGGTGGGGGTTTTTTTACTGGTAAGTTCAGCCTACTGGCCACTGCATTGATTTGTATGGCGTATGGTATGACCGAGCCTCGGAGGTTAAACCATGTCGAACACCGCGCTCGGTTCAGACGGCGTTGGTGTGATGGGACATGTTCACTTGGCTCCGGTCGCGTCTACGTCCGCCGCTGAAGTTCACGGCTGTGCAATGTGGTGGCGTTATTAAGGCACGGGCGGCAGTCCATGAAGTGTGTGACAAGCTGCGAGGGGAGGTCTTTCCCCCCTCCCCGCCCCAGCTCCACTCGCCGCCGTCCCGAAGCGCGGAGCGGAGCCTGTCACCCCTCAGCCAACTTTTTATGGCGCTGAGCCGCGCCGCTTCCTCCAGTCAGCGGCTCGGCCACCCTTGGAGCTTGGATGCGGGTAACCCGCTCTTTGATGGACCAATTACGATGCAGGTTGTCCGCGGTGAAACTCCCCGGAATCTCGCTCGGTCGGCGAGGTGGGTAGACTCCGTGTGAATCGCTCGCAGAAGTGAACCATCTTCCTCCACGCTGACCGTAACCCGCTGAGGGCACTCCCCCGCT
Organism: Narcine bancroftii; assembly: GCF_036971445.1. NCBI lineage: Eukaryota > Metazoa > Chordata > Chondrichthyes > Torpediniformes > Narcinidae > Narcine > Narcine bancroftii. Next base: position 120,703,326 of record NC_091469.1, on the reverse strand, counting down.
CGGGTAACACTTGTGAGAAGGGAAATCGTTCATATTTCAGGCCCGGAGCTTCTATCACGAAAGGTTGCGAAACTTTAAATGTAACTTTCTTTTCCGGCTCCCAGCCGCTGCCCGATTGCTGCTTCCCCCAGCGAGCGCTCAGTCATCGCGTCTGCAGGCTTTCGCGTTTCACCCGGGCTCTTCTGATTTCACGCTCCCAGCTTCTGCATTGATAGCTATGAGGTCCTTTATTGAATTGACTGCTAATACTTTCCAGTCTGGTGGCTGTTGCCGGAAGCATGTGTGCATCCATCCCCATTATTGTTTCGGATCTGTGTGTGTCAGGAAGCAAGGAACGAGTCAGCAGACACACTTGATGGAAAAAAATAGGAGTGGTCCCAGGGGGGATGGGTGAACGTGGAACGATTATTCGGCCCACAATGTTGTGCCAACTTGTATAAACCTACTCCCCAACAATCTGATCCTTCCTTTCACCACACTCAGAAATTTCTATTTTTTTTTTGTGTTTATGTACCTATTTCAGGTTATTTTAAATGCCCCCACCACCCCATCAATTAATTCCAGGCACCCACCACTCTCTACATTTAAAAAAAACCTTACCTCTGACATCTCCCCTAAATTTTTCTCCACTCACCTTGTATCTGGTGTTTGCTATTGTCGCCCCAGGAAAAGGGTGCTGTCTGTCCAGCCTCACATAATTTTGTATACCTCCTCTGAGTTGTACCTCAGCTGCCATTGCTCAAAAGAGAAAAGTCAGCTCACAAACTGGGATATGCAATCAAAACTTTAAGTGACACAGGTCAATATTTTCTATTTACATACCAGTAGCAGATCTCATTGCCTCCAAATACCTGTATTGTCACCTCTCATCTTTTCTCCATTAAAAGAGAAAATCCAGCTTTGTCAAACTTGCTTCATAAGATATGTTCTCCAATCCAGGCAGCATGCTGGTAAATCTCCTGAGAACCCTCTCTAAAATGTGTGTGGTGACAGGAAGTAGTTCCAGCAGTAAAACACCGTGATTGAAGTAAAAACACCAAGCTGGAGAAACTCAGCAGGTCTTTATAGAGCAAGGCTAAAGATTCATAACCAATGTGTCGGTTCTTGATCCCAAAACTTGAGGAAATTGTTCCAGTTGCCCTTTTGTTGGGATCCACTCACAACTGAAAGGCATTCCTTAACGTCAGCCCAGGGTCCTCACTGACAGACTAAGTTACATCTAAATTGGAGGGAAAATATTTATTGGCCAAACATAAGTTAAAACTTGAGTTGGTCATTAAGTGAAAAGATGGTTGTGATTTTGCAATCTCATCTTCAATTATGTCTGAGACATGAAATTAGTTGTAGAGACAAACATAGTCCTCTCTTACAGTTCATGATTCCAGTTGCTTTATGACAGGAAGGATGTAGTAGAAATGGACAGAATGCAGTTCTGGTTGCTGTACCATAGGAAGGATGTGGTGGCAGCAGAAGGATGCATGAGAGCACATTGCCTGGAATGGGGGATTGTCGTTATAAGGAGAGATTGGCTAGGATAGGTTAGTCTTCCATAGTCATGTAATTTTGAGGGGTGACCTGATCGAGGTTTATGAAATTATGAGGGGCATAGATAGGGGAGGCTAAAACTTGAGGATACAGGCTTAAGGTGATGGGAGAGAAATTTAAAGGAGACCTAATGGATAGGTTTTTCACACAGTGGATGGTGATGATCTGGAATGAACTGTCAGAGGAGGTGGATACAATCTTGAAAAGATATTTGGACAGGGAAGTAAATGCAATATGTTACAAGTGCCTGTTTTTTGTGAGTGTTACTTTTGGGATTGGTGCAGGGGGGCAAACATTCACAGATTTCACATGTCACAGACAGCCTGGCACCACTAAGTCCAAATTATAAACAAGAGATGCTCGCACCTAAGAACCCAAGAAACATTAGGCCTTTTCAAACCACCGGCCGAGTGGTGACCCTACTTGGACCTGGTGAAATTCCCGAGAGTGCAGGACCTCTGGGCCTTTCACACCATGATCCACATTCCCAGACACTTGCCCTCCCTGGAAAGTTAGGGATGGGGGGCCAACACCAAATCAATGGCACATTGCAAACTCACATGAGTAAGTTCACCCCCTCATCTGTCAGTCGGTCACTCGCTCCCTCCCCTTCCTCACCCCTCCCACCCTGGCCATCCACTCCCTCCTCCGCCCCTGACTGTCCCACCCTTCCCCCTATGCTTCTGGGCCACTTCAGCACGTCATGATGTCAGCACAATGCTGGATGAATGGCCATCTTCATTTCCTATAATCCCTCATGTAGCTGGATCTGCTCTGAGAAATACAGATCGGATCCAACCATGTGAGGTATTATGGTTAACGAGAACGGCCATTCATCCCATATTGTGCTGCTGTCCCAATGTGCCAAAGTGGCCCGCTGTTGTTAGGAGGTAGGAATCTTTTAATTTTAATTTTAATTGACTACGTGACACAGCACGTAAGTGCTGACATCATGAGGCTTCCCCTGCTTGGCTATTTGCCTTTTTCCAACCTGGAAAGTTACCCAGGTCCCTACCTAAAATTCCCGGGCCAACCTTTTCATACTGCAGGTTCATTGGACAGTTCCTGGGAAAATTTCCAAGAAATCTTAATTTTGCACTGCGGTATGTAAAGGCCTAATGGTGTTTATCCAAGGAAAAACAGACGTGACACTTTCAGAGAGTTATATGATTATGACTTATGTGTTTAGGACACTTAAAAGAAACAGTTTTTCAATATTGATTAGCAAAGGTTGGGTGACTGTGTGAAATGGACAATTTTGGTGGTTTTGTCAGGAAAAATATTGAAATCCACTGTGAGCATTGTAATGGTCATTTTAATGAACCCATATCTGGGTAAAGGAGCAGGGGGATTCTTACATTTGGATTGTGACCATTCTGATGGTCATTTCATTTGACCCATGCCTGGGTTTTGTAAGCATTGTAAGTCACACATTTTGTTTCCTCTACACAAGAAAGGGAGAAATTGTGACAATCAATTGTATGAAAAGATTTCTCTGGAAGCAACTCAACAAGGATTTGTGAGTTTTTGTCAGTCTGATCACAGTCTCTCTCTTTCTCACCTCCTTCATGACAACATATGCACATCAGTTTAAAAGTGTGAGTTTCAATACAGGATTTCTAAGATTGAACTTTGAATTGACTTTCCAGAATTGTGCCTAAGCTCTAATGGTTTGGGTAATCCACACACACACACACACACACGTATATTCATGCAGAGTTGGGGTTAAATTTAAATTTAAGCAAGATGTTATATTATTGGTACAGTAATTATTAATAAATACACTGTTTTAAAAGAAAATAACATTATCTTGGTGAATTTATATTACTGCTGGTCTGCGACAAAACAAATAGTAGTGTTTAAGAGGCATCTGGGGTGATGTATGAATATATAGGTAACAGAAGAAACTGTATCATGTGCAAGCCAAGGAGTTTTAGTTTAACTTGTGCATTAACTTCGATCAAAGACACAGGCCAAGAGGCCTGTTTCTGTACTGTACTGTTCCATGTTTTATGAAGTTCGATAAGAGATAGGGGCCTAATGCAGGCAACTGGGATTTGCAGTAGACAGGTATTACAGTCAGGATGAACAGGATGAGTCAAAAGAATCCATTCTGTTCTGTACAATTCTATATTTCTATTGTTCTATGATTTATAACAACACTATTAAAGAGATCGCTGCACTGACATTGTGGAGATAGCATCCCAACTTTACACCCTCCATCATTTCCTGAGAAACAACAAACATACTGAATGGGATAGACTTTAATAGACCCAACAACTCAAAAGTGGGCATCCATGAAGCATTAGCAATGGTAGAAATACACACCATGACAATCTGTAAACCCAGGGCCAGGCACAACATTCACTCAACTGTTATAGTCAACCCTGCTCCAATGAAAAGTACAGAAGAGTAGCACCATGAGTTAAAACATGGTGAAGCTGTGGTACACCACTACCTGCATGCTAAACAGCTGTTACAGGCCCAGAGGACCCCAAAATCCAGCAGCAATAGAAATTCACCAAGACAAATAGTTACTTAAACAAAAGTAGTTTTTAATTTTCTTTAAACATAAAAACAGGATCAAAATTTAACTTATTACTATTAACTTAACCCCCTTCTAATTCTAAGCGCACATGCATTTAATGTGTATAAATTCAGAAAAGTTATTTGATTCACAGTCCAATCTCACTTCTCACTCCTCTAAGTTCACTGGTATCAGACAATTCTTATACTGTGCACAGAATTTAACATTTATAAATTTTCACCAGGCTCTGGTGGAAACGGTTAATTGGTTACCACTTAGGAAGGTTCTTGTTGGTTTCAGAGAGAGTTTCATTTCTTGTTGGACGCACACAAGCTGATTAACTTCCATTAGTTACTTCAGTGTCTTGCTGAAGAAACTTGCCCCATCAGGGTTTTCCAAATGATAACCTCTTTTGCAGGTCACCACAGAGTTCTGTTTTATTTCCCTTATTTCAGGTGAAACACTCTAGCCAGCCATTTCCTCTTGTAAGGGTTTAAACAAGCTGCCAGCTTGCCATGCTGCAGAAACCATTTTTTTTCTCCTTCTCTCTTAGAGAAAGCCTGTTTGCTCTCTCTCTCTCTCTCTCTCTCTCTCTCTCTCTCTCTCTCTCTCTCTCTTTCTCTGCTTGCCAAAACCACATGACCTTCTTAGAACAGCAAACTGCATTCAGACAGATTGTGGAACCGGACCCAATCTTCCGAGTCCATTCATCTGTTGCTTTCCAAACCCTTAATCCATTACTTCACAGCACGTCCAATTAACACCTACTTGTGAAGTCTCCATAGGCATTCTTCAAAGTTTATGCAAAAGAACGGAGCCTGGACTGTCTGGCTTGGGCAGAGCTCTGGCATTTTAAATGAGGTCTGTTTTGTGAAGTGTTTGTGTTTGTTTGTGACCTACACTATTTCCACAATCTATCTCATTCAAAAATATATATACAATATAAAATATGATAGCTGTAACATAAAGAAACAAGCATGCAGTGGAGAGAGTTAAGTGCCTGGTTGAATGCAGCTCAAACAGCGCTCAAGGATCTTGACACCATCCAATATAAACCAGCTCAATTTAACTGACATTCTAAGACCAGATTTAACATTCATTCCCTCTACCGTTAATGTGATGACTAAACATCTGCAAAATGCTCTCCCAGGTCACTTTGATGATGCTTCCCAAATCTCCCATATTTACTGCAAGAAGGTCAAGAACAGCAAGTGCATGGAAATAGTGTCATGGCTGGTACTCTTCCAAGTCACAAACCACCTTGACCTGCAAGTAATCCACAGGCACTTCATTGCTGCTGGGTCTAACTGTTGGAGTTCCCCACCCAATTGCACTGTGGGTTGGCCTTCTTCAGAGGGGCTGCAGCAACTGAAGAAAGCAACTTAGTGACACCTTCTGAAAATCAATTGATGGACAATTAATTGCTAGTCTTGGCATTAAATCCCACATTCCAAACAATGAATACATCAACGCAAGGCATTATTATTAGTTATGCCCACAATCAACTTCCCAAGTTTATAATTAACCATAAACCTAAGAGCCACAAGTGTGTGGAAGAAAGAGCAGGACTAAGCCAATCAATATCATTGCATCCTGGGACCTTTTGGTTGCCTTCTTCACACTTCTTCTGTCCTTGAACACTACCCAAATGTGTGCTGCCACCCAACCTAAATAATGTGAATGCACCTTGGGTGAAATCATGAACTATAATGCCTCTATCACCAGCTCAACAATTCTGATGGAAGTTCCTCAAGATGAGGTAAATATGTTTGCTCAGGATCCCTTTATTTATCACCAACTCCCCAAAGTTATAACGACAACACATCATTCAACCTCTCATCATTTAACAAATTCTGTTTCCCTTATTAATTTATTTTAGGCCTTCCTATACCTGTTATTTTGCTTATTCTTAACTAAAACAGAAGAACACTGAAAATCTGAAATACAAACAGAAAATGCTGGAATTACACAGCAGGTCAGGTAGTATCTCTAGAGGCCGCAAATCTATTCGTTTAAAAATGTCTGACATCCTCGGTAGATCAGACAGCAGATGTGAAGACTAAAGTAATGAGTTGGTACATTATGGATCCATAATGTTGGATCAGAAGTAGCCATAAGCAGCAAGAGCTCGTTGTTGAATCCATTACTGTGTTCTGAAGGCTGTAAGATACCCAGGAAGAAGGCGAGGCACTGCTCCTCAAGGGTTGCTGGAGGCCAACAGCCAGACAGGTCAGCGTGGGAGTGGGATTGGAAATGAAAGTGACAGGAGCATCAGTAGAGTGGGCAACATCTACTTGGATGCCTTCAGCTACAAGGACAGCTTAGAAAGCTTAGACCAATTAAAGGCAAGGCAAAATGCACATTATGCAATGCTTTAAACGTTTAATTCCTCCGTCACTGACATATGATGTGTCCAGTTTGCACCGTCTCCAAGAAATGTTGCTGCATAACCTTCAGGTTTCTTTGGCAGCAACTCTCAAGGTCTCAAAAACCTTGAAGAACCCTCTCTATGATGGTTACAGCAGTTCAGGACAGTGACTCATCAACTACCGTCCTGGGGCAGTTGGGAAGGTACAATAAAAATGGACTTTGCCTGTGATAGCCCCCAAATTATGAATGGAAATGGTCAGCTGTATTTAAACTTGAGGGAGAAACATTCTTGTCTCATTTTCAGTGCAATTCCATGGTAGTTTTCAACCTTATAAGGAAATATTTTATGAATAGTTTTGTGTGAGATGACTTTCTTTCTGAGGTGGTCCAATGTAAAGAGTTGTCCATTTAAAATGGAGACGATGAAGAATTTCTTCTCTCAGGAAGTTGTGAATCTTCAGAACTCTCTAATGTAGAGAGTAGCCCAGGGTGAATCATTGAGTACATTGAAAGATGAGATAGATTTTTGGATGATGAAGGAGTCAATGGTTATGGGAACCATGGTCTACTTCCTATGGTTTTATTATGTTCTAAATGATGTCCATATTTGTTTGTACTGACAGCTGGGGCTTCTTATTCTTTTTTTCCAGAATGTATTGCAAGTTCTACAATAGAAATGTTCATCTGAAGAAGATACTTTGGCTTCTTTTCACTCCTGCACTGTTCTACCTCTTAAAACTCTATGATAATTACACAGGCAGAAGCTCACTGAAAACTTGGTTAGTAGAACCACTTTGGAGTACCTCTCCATTTGTGCGGAACAGAAAGAATACCAAGTACTTACAGTCAAAGTTTGAAATAAATTGCACTGACATCTACAACAACAACCCAGTGGAGGTGGGTAAAACTTTAGAAATACGCAAAGGTAACATTATTGATTTGGAAGATGAAGATGTTAAGTTGATGACCTCAAGCTGTGTTCAGTATCTTTCCCAGAGAGGATATCACAACAATTTAACCTCAGAAGTGGAGCAGGAGTATCCTTTGGCATATTCGCTGGTAGTTCATAAAGATGCCATTATGGTGGAAAGGTTACTAAAAATGATTTATATGCCCCAAAATATATACTGCATCCATTATGACCAGAAATCTTCAAAACTATTCAAAGATGCTTTAGAGAATTTAGCCAGGTGTTTTCCAAATGTATTCATTGCAACAAAACTAGAAATGGTTCATTACACTCATATCTCCAGACTCCAAGCAGATCTCAATTGCATGTCAGATCTTCTCAAATCTCCTGTCAAGTGGAAATACATTATCAACTTGTGTGGCCAAGATTTACCTTTACGATGTAACATGGAACTGGTATCTGAACTGAAGAAGTTGAATGGGGCTAACATGTTGGAATCCATGAAGCCCAGTGCTGGCAAACAGGAACGATATATGTTCCACCATGAATTTCAAAACAATTCAGAGGAATACGGAGAGATACTTGTCAAAACAGACGTGAAGAAGGATCCTGCCCCCCATGGTATTGAAATATTTACCGGCAGTGCTTACTTCGTTTTAAGTTATGACTTTGCCCAGTACATCAAGAACAGTATAGTAGCCAAAGATTTCCTTGCATGGTCTGCAGATACATACTCCCCAGATGAGCACTTCTGGGCAAGTATGGTGCGAGTACCCGGAGTACCAGGTGAGATCCCCAGGTCTGGAGCTGAAGTGACTGATTTGAAAAGTAAAGCGAGGCTGGTGAAGTGGAGCTATCTTGAGCAATACCTTTACCCACCTTGCACAGGCATCCACCGCCGCAGCATCTGCATCTATGGCTCTGCTGAGCTGAGGTGGCTCCTTGACAAGGGACATTGGTTTGCTAATAAATTTGATTCAAAAGTAGACCCTGTGTTAATAAAATGCTTGGAACTAAAGATTATGGAACGACAGAGATTTTGGGTAGAATTGACTTCGTAAGTTCTCTGTCTATAATCCTAGTGGAAACTTTTGGGGCTGAAGGAATAATTTGTATCGGAAGCATCAATCAAGCCTTGAAGCTGAGATGAAAATCAAAAGACATCTTATTTAGTATGGAGAGTGTTATTCATTAGCAACACAGAGTTGAAATAAGAGAGTAAGATAAAAGAAATGTGGTCAAATGATACTATTTATTAAAAGTAATTCTGCAGGTGAGGCAATCATGACATGACTCATGGCTCACATATTCAATAGAGTTACATACATCGCTGTTAAAATCATTAAGGATTATGGTGACAAAGAGTGTTCTTACTCTTTGTTTTTCATGTGTTCAGAAGAAATATGCACTTAAGGCTGGTCAAGCATGTGTGGGAGAAGGGAATGGAGAATTAGGTGATAAATTTAGATAGGGAAAGATAGGAGAAGGTTTAAAAGGAAGATTTAAAAGAGCCAAAAAAAAGATCTGGAGGGATGGTAAGGGTTGTGTAATGCATAGTATTCCCTATGTTGTACATGATCCTACTATTCAGTCTTGCCATAGATCTAAGTCACATCATAATAAGCCAGAACCTGCCGTCTTCCCTTGCCATAAGGAAATGGTATGCCCTTACCTTTTGTAGAGGTCTGATGTTGACTTGCTGGTAAATTCACTCCCTGTGCAAAATAGTAAAGGCCTGCAGTGTGGCAGGGCCTTGCACTATGTATGGCCTTTATGTGGGTGGTCACAACAAGCCCCATGGATAAAGTAGTTGAAGAAAAGGTTGACAGATGTCAACTCCAAGCTCACTATTGCTAGAGCTTTCAAAGACTTCCATTTAAGCAATCAAAAAGATGCAAAATTCACTAGTTTTAAAAACATACAAGAAATTCAAATATTTAAAATACATAAAATGCTTTCAAACATTAAAATATGAAGCAAACATGCATTCCACAAAAAAAATGTAAACTTATATTATGCATATCTTTCTCCCTCACAACTATTCCTGTCTCTTCAAATGAATGGGCTTGTTATTGGACTTTAATTGTCACCTGGTAAATTCATGACTTCAATCTTCACTCAAGAGTTGCAAACTTTCAAAAATCTATTGGCTGTTCAGTACAGAATTGCCAGCATATGCCAGTATGTTTTAGCTACTGCTATGCAATAAAACTTGTATCCTGGAACTGCAGGTAATATAAAACTTTAATGCCAAATTAGAGATGAAGGAGCAGGATTATGAGGCACCCTCTGGAGAGTGTGGATAGAAAGATATCATTTTCGTTGCAATGCTTCTAGCTGTGCTTAGGCAGAGGGTGCCTTCTCAGGACATTTATGCAACGACAAATAAAATACAATTTCACTTTCATATGCAGTCCAGTCATGGTCTTAATAATCGTGGCTTGGGTAATATTCTTCGATTTCACAGAAAGGTTAAATGCAATCTGTTGGAGGAATTCTGTGGGTTGAACAGCATCAGTAGGAAATAAAGAAGGGTTGACATTTTGGGCCCGAACCCTTTATCAAGAAGTGTTGACCATTCTTTATCTCCCACTGATGCTGCTCGATCTGCTGAGTTCCATTAGCATAATATGTTTTGCTCCAGATTCCAGCATCTGCTGTCTCCTATGTGTCTATAGAAAGGCCATTTGGCCTATGATGTCCATGTCAGCAATCTCCTCATTTCTTTGTACCCCTCCAACATGTTATCTCTGATTCTCTTTTCCATTAACTCATACTGTGGCCATTTAACCTACCAGCACTTTTCTTGCAATATGGGAGGATATCAGCACTCCTCAAAACTCACTCAATCACAGAGAAAATGTGCAAACTCCACACAGGCATCCTGCAAGATCAAGGTAGAACCCAGATCCTTGGAAATGTGAGGCAGCAGGCTTCAAATGTTGCACCATCATGCCACCTGCTTTCTTTAATTCAATACATGTAATTATAGCCAAATATAAAATACAAGGATCAAATATTAATATTGAGTCCATTTTACATGATGGTATAAAATCCCAACCCTCTCCCCCTTAACCCCAAGAAAAGAAAGAAAGAAGAAAAAAAGATATAACGAAAAGTAAGAAAAACAAGAATAGAAACCTAGTTGCCAGAGTACACCGCTCACCACACGGTTCTGGCCATTTGTATCCTTTAATACTTCCAAGGAGGTTAATGAGGGTTTCAAAGTTTAGGGAGACATCTATAAATTAATTCCCACAATTTGTAAATAAGGTGCCAAATTTTCGAAAATACATCTCTAGTGGAGTTCACTTAAATCGGTGCGGACTAGAAGGGCCAAAATGGCCTGTTTCCGTACTGTAATTTTTATATGGTTTATATGGTTATATTTATTTCTCAGATTATAAGAAATCCTCAAGAGGAAAGCAGCTATGCATTTCTGCGTTCCATCACTCCATACCTAGATGGGTGTCTGATTTCCACATTACTGCAAGACATTTTCTTGCTACTGCTAACACAGTCTTTACAAATTCTTTTTGATAGATGGATAATTTCAATTTTGGTTTTATCCCTTCAATATTACCTAATAAAAATAATGCTAGATTTTTTGGGGAATTTAATTCCTATAACCTGTCCTAAAAAAGCTGTCAAATTTATTCAAAAGGGTGTCACTTTAGGACAGGACCAAGTAAAATGTAATGAAGTACCTTTCTTCTGGCCATATCTAAAATACTGGTCTGATAAATCTGATTTCAATCTATTTAACTTCTATTGGGTGAGATATAATTGATGTAAAAAATTATTACTTTCCTGTTCTCATGCTTCTGTAGTTCTTGGCACAGGAGACAAAAAAAATGACAAGACTTCAATGCAGGAGGGATAAGACTGAAATTGAAATTATCTAAATATCAAAAACAATTTCTAAAAATTGCCTTAACAGTTGCAAAAGAATGTATAGCAGTAACATGGAAATCAGATACCCACCTGGGTATGGAGTGATGGAATGCAGAGATGCACAGCTCCCTTCCTTTGGAAAAGATCACTTATAATCTGAGAAAAAAATATGATGTAGTTTTGAAAATTTGGCACTTCTATTTACAAATTGAGGGAATTAACTTTGGACCTTTTCCTTAAACTCCTTGGATATATTAAAAGATATAAATGCCACATGGTGAGGGGTCCTTCTGGCAACCAGGTTTCTATTCTTGTTTTCTTTACTCTTTTCCTATGCCTTTCCTTGCTTTCATTTCATTTCTTTCTCCTTCCTTTTCTTGGAGTTTGTTTAGAGGGGAGGGTGCTGGAATTTATATAATCATGTAATGGATTTTATATTAATATGTGATTATTACACTTTATATTTGGCTATGATTACATGTATGGAAAACTTTTGCAGAAATTTTTTAAAAAAATTCAATGCATGGGTGAAGGTTGGATGGGAGGTAGGTGTTTCAATTCATCAGTCACCATGGGGAAGGAGGTAGCTGTTTCATTTCAACTGGGCTGAGACTAGAATGCAAATGCTGACATCACTGTTTTAAACTAATGAAACTGGAAGTGTGGTTGATGGGATATGAAATGGGAGGTAAACATGAATGCAGAGAAGTTTAAGAAGCTAGGTTTAAAAAAAAACACATGGTCGACCCCTCTCTCTCCCTTGTTCCAGTTCCCCAATCCCTCCCCTCTCTATTCAGAGAGCCATCTGTTCCCCATATAATTTCCCAGCTTTTTTTCTTTTCCCACCCATATCCAACTTTGACCTTTTGCTTGTGGGCCTGTGCTGCTCCTCCTGGCCTTCTACCCACCAATTTCTTCAGGTGCCTGCCTGCTTTCTGCTCGTACCTTGACAAAAGGTTCAGCCCTGAAATGTCAGTAATGTACTTTTGGCATAAAGAACAATGCATTACCTGCTGAGTTTCTCCAGAAGTTGTGTGTATTAAACTATGATCACAGCTTCGGCAGACTTTCTTGTTCTTCCACAATCAGACAAGACAAGATGGAAAACTTAACTAACTGCATATAAGTGGTTTAAGTGATATTCGGGGAAAGAGAGGCACCATGTCGATATGCACACAATACTCATAACTAAATACTTCAGTTAACAATTCAATATAAACAAAAACTCATCTCATAGCCATTACGGCAATTTGATTGGAAAATGATGAATGTTGGAATTAAATATTCCTGAACACATCAACATTTAGAAGAGATAGGCTTAAAAGGTAATGGGAATGACTAATTTAAAAAAAAGTGAGAGACCAACAGTAAAAGAATTATTTCTCAGAAAATCAAGATGTTGAACTATTTTGGGTGGAAAAAGGAAGAATGATGGGGTGAAAAAAAAGCAGCCATTGCTATTTATAAACCCCTGACACTGGTTACAGTAAAAGGAAATAAAAGGTATATAGAAGGAAATTAAAGGTGAAAAAAAAAATTAAAGGTGCATGTTCTGTGGTTAACACTGAGGACTTTAACCTCCACGTTGACTAGGAAAATGAAATCTATAAAAATAATGTGAAAGGCAGGTTAATGAAATGCATGCAGATTAATGTCAAGAAACCTGCAAGGGAAAAGGTTATTTTTGAGATTGAGTTAAGCACTTAATAAATAAGCTTATTAATGTGTCTCTGGGTAAAATAGTCACAGAAAATAGAAATAAAAAAGCTAATGATTAATGATCTTGATTGTGGAATAAATGGTTTTGTGGCTAAGTTTTCAGATGATACAAAGATACGTGGAGGAGCAAGAAATGAGGAGCAAATGGAGAAGTTGCAGAGAGACTTTGTTAGATCAGGAGAATGGGGAGAGAAGTGGCAAATGTATACAATATTGGAAAGTGTATGGTCATGCACTTTGGTAGAATAAAAGGATAGACTATTATTTTGATTGGGAGAAAATTCAAAATTCGCAGGTGCCAAAGAACTTGGGTCCTCATGTAGCATACCCTAAATAAAGGTTAACCTCCAGATCAAACTCAATGTTGGCATTCGTATCTAGAGCTGTAGGATACAAGAGCCGGGTGTGAGGCCTCACTTGGAGTATGAGGTACAGTTTCAGGTTCCTTTTTTAAGAAAGGATGTGCTGGTATTGGAAGATTTACAAAAATGATTTCTGGAATGAAAAGATTAGCATATGAGGAACGTTTGATGGCTCTTGAATTAGAGGAGGACTTCATAGAAGCATTTTGAATGTTGAAAAACCTGGACAGGGTAGATGTGGCAAAGTTGTTTCCCAGGGTGAGGGAGTGTAGGATAAGAGGCCACAATTTCAGGATTGAAGGGTGTCCATTTAAAACAGAGATGAGGAGGAATTTCTTCAGCCAGAGAGTAGCGAAGCTCTGGAAGTTGCTGCCATGGGAAGCCGGCGAACCAGGTCATTGGATGTATTTAAGGCAGGGATTGTTAGGTATCTGAGTAGTTAGGGTATCAAAGGTTATGGAGAGTAGGTAAGGGAGTGGGGTTAAATGGGAGAACAGATCAGCTCATGATGGAATAGTGGAATGCACCTGATGGGCCAAATAGCCAACTTCTGCTCCTACATCTTATGGTCTTATAGTCTAATATGAAAAAATGCAAATTGCGTTTGAGGACTTGATTTATGGAATACCTTACTCTGTCTGCTGTGATGATGGAGATCACCCAGTTGCAACCCATTGCAATTTCTGGCGCATTCTGATGCCAACATGTCCATCGTCTCGTTACTACCCAACTGAGACCATCTGCAAAGTGGAAAAAGAAATACCTCATATTCTGTTTGGGAACCCTCCATCCAGATAGGATTAACATCGACCTCCATTTTCCATTAGGCCCCATCCCCCCATCTCTCTTGCTCCCTATCCCAGTTTCTCCTTTCTTCCAGATCTCCATCCCTTCTCTCTCTTTTTCTACCCCTCTCTACCTCTGTCTCTGTCTCCTTTCCTCCAGTTCAGAGCTACCTCCCTCCCCCAATCAATTCTCAGCTTTTCTCTCCTGCCCCCCCCCACCCCCACCAATGGCCTCTTGGCTGTTGGCCTATGTTCCTCCCCCTTCTTCCCTCCTTGCTCTTTATTTTTCTTTATTGTTGGTGCCAGAATTGTCCAGCTCTGCTGTAAGGTCATCTGTAACATTAGCTCTGTTTTTCTCTCTCCATCGATACTGCCTGATCTTCAGGGTATTGTTAGCATTCTCTTTTATTCCCAGTTTTTGCATTTTGCATCTCACTAATACAGCACATTCTTTTACTCAAACTGTCTTCTTTTACCTTCCTCCATTTATACTCCTCCAGAGGGATCAGCTGTTCCTCCCTTCCCTGGGAATAATGTTTTGAGTTGTATCTATTTCAAAGTTAGTCGGATGAGATTTGAATATACAGTACAACTCCAATTATCTGAAATTGGATTCTCCAAAATCCTCATTTATCCAAAAAAGTTTTTAAATTTTGTAAGAAATGAGGATATCCAAAACAAATCACAAATCCTCATTTATCCAAAATTTTTTTGGAATTTAACTAACTTCATAGGTTGAAAAAATTTTTTACCTGACATGAAATTAGATCGACGATTGTCCTCATTTCAGGTAACTCCCTCCACTCTCTCTTTTCATTTCTTCTTTACCTACCTCTATTGACTTTTCTCTCCAACTCTTCCTCTCAAACTGTGTGCTGCAAGCGGTTGGAAGAATCCCTTGTCCCAGCGTGATCAAGGAGAGCAGCCTTCCAGGCAGGAGTGGAGACATCAGGCTCCCAGGCAGCAGTGGGATTGTCGTGCTCCCAGCAGCAGCAGGGACGTCGGGAACCCCAGGCAGCAGTGAAGACATCGGACTCCTGGTAGGAGTGGGGCCTTGGTGGGGAAGTGCTGGTGATCGACAGTGGCCGGCATTTTTTTTGGTGAGAATTAAACATTATTTCATACTTAAAAATCCTTCTCTTGTTTGTTGTTGTTTAAACACTGTTACAAGTGATTTGATGTTGCTACTGGGCTGTTTTTTAAAAAATGACCATTTCTCCTGACCATTTCGGATAACCGGAGTTGTACTGTAACATTTACAGACAAAGATTGATATTCTACTCACACCCTGATTAATGACTCTTCGTTTTGTGCTAGGCACTGTTTATTACAATTTAAGGTTGTGCACAGAATACATATGTCTGTAGCCACTGTGTGGCAGTGCAAAATGAAGAACGAGAAAATTATCAGACGTAATATGACATAATTTAAGTTTACAGTTTAGAGAAAATCAGATACAATGTCAAAGATAGAAAATTTCAATTCATAAAATTGTGAGGCCAATTCTTAGATTTTTTTATACAATTGGAAGAATTACGAATGAACTGTGTTTTGGCAGTTCATTGCTTGTTCTCTAGGGTCTGCCCGTGGTTCACTTTTATTCTCAATTATATAAGGTAACCTTGATTAGAGAGAGGGGATAGATTGAATGTAGTTTTAATTTTAGTTTATAGATTTCTTTTGTTTTATATGATTTATTTCAATAAACGGGTTTGACATGGTTATGTAGATTATTTCCTATTAATTGTTCTTGAGGTTAACAAGTAATCCTCAAGGCAGTTTCATTTATAATTTTTTTGCATGTGCTTACTTGTATACAAATGTATTGTTAAGTGCTTTCTAAATTTTTGTATACTTGTTTACATTTTAAACTCAATAAAAATATTTTAAAAAGAAAGTAAAGTTGGAAGAGCTGAAAATGTCATTTGGTACATGAAATTATGACATTGCGGCCGTTAATGAAACGTTTGCGGGAGGGGCAAAACCGGCAGCTCACTGTTCTGGGATTCCATTGTTTCAGACGCAATAGAGTGGGTGGGATGAAAGGGGGAGGGGTGGCATTGCTTGTCAGGGAAAATGTCACAGAAGGGATCAGACAGAACAAAAGAGAGGGCTGTTCTACTGAAGCAAGGGTTGGCTTGGTAAGTGTGAGGTCTTCAAAGGTACAACATTTTTAGAATAGAGTTTGTATGTTTATGTAAAGATTAAAGGCAAAGTTAACAGGCATAAGGAACTATGGTTTTCGAGAAATATTAAGGATCTCATTAAGAAGAAGGAGTATAAAACAGGAACAGGTAGACGCCGACTTACGACTGTAATGGGTCCGAAGATTGGTTGTAACTCGAGTTGGTCATAAGTCAGGGAACAGGGACTTCAGGCTGCTGGGGGAACGGGGACCTCGGGCTGCTACGGGGAATGCGGACCTCGGATTGCCACCAAGAATGGGGACTTCGGGCTGCCATAGAGAATGGGGACTTTGGGCTGCCATGGGGAGGGGGGACTTTGGGCTGCCATAAGGAATGGAGAGCAGGGACTTCAGGCTGCCGTGGGGAATGGGGAGCAAGGACATGGGGCTGCCACGGGGAACAGGGAGTGGGGACTTTGGGCTGCCATGGGGAGCAGGGACTTTGGGCTGCCATAAGGAATGGGGAGCAGGGACTGCCAGGGGGAACAGGGAGCAAGGACATCGGGCTGCCACGGGGAATGGCGAGTGGGGACTTTGGGCTGTCATGTGGAATGGGGAGCAGGGACATCGGGCTGCCACGGGGAATAGGGAGTGGGGACTTTGCACTGCCATGGAGAACGGGGAGCAGGGACTTTGGTCTGCCATGCGGAATGGGGAGTGGGGACTTCGGGCTGCCATGGGGAATGGGGCGTGAGGACTTCAGACTGCTGCTAGGAGCGGGAACCACTATACAGTGCATTTAATACAAAATATGTACTTGTACAGTAATCTTAATAAATATTTTTAAAAATAAATTTGGTCGTATGTACAGGTGGACGCAACTCACTTAGGTTGGAAGTCAAGGACTACCTGGGCAACAAGGATCATATTAGATACTTTATAAAAATGCAAGAAAAAAACTTGAGAAGGATATTGAGAGGGCTAAAAAAATACATAATTTTTTTTGGCATGTATAGACATAAACACTACAGCACAGTACAGGCCCTTCAGCCCTTGATATTGTGCTGACCTGTATGTTCCTTAAAAAATACTAAATCCTCTATTTTTCTTCCATCCATGTTCCTGTCTAAGAGTCTCTTTAAATGCCCCTAATATTTCAGCCTCCACCACCACGACCTCTATAAACCTGCCAGCTACTTGCTGTTTAGTGCAGAATATCGAATTATATACTTGCTTGTCCACATGCACATGGGGGATATTTAGGAAGCCTCAGCGGATTCTCCTCCTATCCACAGAGTTTTCTGACATTGGGTTAGCATTGTAAGTTCTTGGGCTGCTTTGATGCTTTGATAAGCTGTACCATGATATTCTTGAGATTCTGACCTTGCAATCTACTTTGTGGCAAACTTGTAATTTCTGTACTTCTCAATTCCTTCCATTCCTTCTACAGAAGCAGATGATGTGACTGGAAACCCCACTCCAGTAATTTCAATAAACCTGATGCTTCATTTGTGGTCTTTCTGCCCTTGTTCATCTGCACGTCCAAAGACCTCATAGTCTGGCGGGTCAAAATGTATAATGAAACCATCCATGAAAGATGAGAGGTGATTTAACAGAGGTATACTGTTTAAGATTATGAGGGGCTTAGAAAGGGTAGACAGCCAGCACCTTTTTCCCAGGGCAGCAATGGTCAATGCCAAAGGACATCTGTTTAATGTGAGAGGAGGAAGGTTCAGGGGAGATGGCAGTTTTTTACACATTGGCAGGGATGGTGGTGGAGGCCAGTACAATAGGGAAACTTAAAAGACTCAAATAGGGACATAGATGTAAGAAAAATAAGAGGGTTATGAAGAGGTAGGGAAGGATTAGATTGTTGTGGAGTTGGTCGGCACAACATCGTAGGCCGAAGGTGGAATCAACACTGTGCTATAATGATCTATGTTCTATGTGAGTTTACTTTGACTAGAATATCATGTTCAAGCACATTAGCTTCCAAGATTTTTGGTTATTGACACATTAAAGCAAACACAGTCACTGTCCACTGCTGCAACAGTAAGTCTACCATAGATAGTAATGGTAAAAAAAAACTGCAGACGCTGCAAATCTGAAATAAAAACAAAAAATGCTGGATGTACCCAGCTTGCCAGACTGCATCTGTGAAAAGAGAGAAAGGGCTATTGTTTGAAGTTAAACACCATTTGTCAGTAATGATATAATATGCAAAGGCTTGTTATTCAGCTCTTGTGAGATAATTTTGAGAGTTACCGGATTAACATATACAACTAGAGATTGGAGGAAGCCCCATTGGAAAAAATGGTCAGGCTGAAAATACCGGAAACTGAAAGTACTGGTAACTGAAGGTATTGGTAACTGAAGGTACCGGTAACTGAAGATACTGGTAACTGAAGGTACTGGTAACTAAAAGTACTGGTAACTGAAAGTACGAGTAACTGAAGGTACTAGTAACTGAAGGTACTGGTAAGTGAAGGTACTGGTAACTGAAGGTACTGGTAACTAAATGTACTGGTAACTGAAAGTACCAGTAACTGAATGTACTGGTAACTGAAGATACTGATAACTGAAGATACTGGTAAGCTTGAATTGAATCAACGTGTCTATTCTCACATATCCTGCAATTCAGTGGAAAAAGTTTGTCTTGGGAGGAGGGCAAAATAGCAGAAGTAGTGGTGTAGTGGAGAGTTCCCCGTAGAAAGAAACTGTCTTTAAATCTAAATTTAAAAATTTATATATCTTCTGCTCAAGGGGAAGAGGTATGGTAGAAGAGAATGAGAGCTGTATGGATTGGATTTTGTGGGATTACTTAGTGGCAGTGAACAAATTCAAGAAAAGCTGTGGCAGGTTGAACTGAATACTGAAGAAAAACTGCAGAACAGCCAATAGTGTAGAAATGATGCACAGGACATGATACCAAGGAACAAGCAGTGAATTAACCTCCCTCCAAATAGTGTAGAAACGTAGAAGGATGTGCACATAGGATAAATGTAGAACCATATAACCATATAACCACTTACAGCACAGAACAGGCCAGTTCGGCCTTACTAGTCCATGCCGTAGCAAATCCCCACCCTCCTAGTCCCACTGACCAGCACCCGGTCCATACCCCTCTAGTCCCCTCCTATCCATGTAATGATCCAGTCTTTCCTTAAATGTAACCAATGATCCCGCCTCGACCATGTCTGCCGGAAACTCATTCCACATCCCCACCACCCTCTGCGTAAAGAAATTTCCCCTCATGTTCCCCTTATAATTTTCCCCCTTCAATCTTAAACCATGTCCTCTAGTTTGAATCTCCCCCTTTCTTAATTGAAAAAGCCTATCCACATTTACTCTGTCTGTCCCTTTTAAAATCTTAAACACCTCTATCAAGTCCCCTCTCAATCTTCTACGCTCCAGAGAAAAAAGCCCCAGTCTGCACAACCTTTCCCTGTAACTCAGACCCTGAAATCCTGTCAACATTCTCGTGAACCTTCTCTGCACTCTCTATTTTGTTTATATCTTTCCTATAATTTGGTGACCAAAACTGTACACAGTACTCCAAATTTGGCCTCACCAATGCCTTGTACAATTTCATCATAACCTCCCTACTCTTGAATTCAATACTCAGATTTATGAAGGCCAACATTCCAAATGCCTTCTTCACCACACTACCTGAGTATCAGCCTTGAGGGTACTATTTACCATCACTCCTAAATCCCTTTGTTGCTCTGTACTCCTCAATTGTCTACCATTCAATGTATATGACCTATTTAAATTTGCCTTTCCAAAATGCAGCACCTCACATTTATCTATATTAAATTCCATCAGCCATTTCTCAGCCCACACCTCCAGCCTTCCTAAATCACCTTTTAATCTACGGTAATGTACCTCACTGTCCACAACACCACCAATCTTTGTGTCATCCGCAAACTTGCTTATCCAATTCTCTACCCCTACATCCAGATCGTTAATATATATAACAAATAATAGTGGACCCAGGACCGAACCCTGAGGAACTCCACTAGTCACCGGCCTCCAATTGGACAAACAATTTTCTACCACTACTCTCTGACACCTTCCATCCAACCACAGCTGAATCCATTTCACTACCACCTTTTTTCCTAACCTCCTGTGGGGAACTTTGTCAAAAGCTTTACTAAAGTCCAAATAGACAACATCCACAGCTTTCCCCTCATCAACCTTTTTTGTAACCCCCTCGAAGAACTCAATCAGGTTTGTCAAGCATGATCTACCCCTGACAAAACCATGCTGATTACTCCCTATCAATCCTTGTTCCTCCAAAAATTTGTAAATAGCATCCCTCAGAACACTTTCCATCAACTTGCCCACCACAGACGTCAGACTTACAGGCCTATAATTCCCAGGTTTGCATTTGGACCCTTTCTTAAACAGAGTAACCACATGCGCCACCCTCCAATCCTTTGGTATCACCCCCGTGGCCAGTGACATCCTAAATATCTCTGTTAATGGCCCCACTAACTGTCCACTAGCCTCCCTGAGTGTCCTAGGAATATTTTGTCCGGTCCAGGAGATTTATCCACCTTTATCTTTTTTTAAAACAGCCATCACTACCTCCTC
The DNA here is from genome assembly GCF_036971445.1 of Narcine bancroftii. NCBI lineage: Eukaryota > Metazoa > Chordata > Chondrichthyes > Torpediniformes > Narcinidae > Narcine > Narcine bancroftii. The sequence continues at coordinate 120,682,493 of NC_091469.1, read as the reverse complement.
GGTTATCCTTATATGCTTATATCCTTATAGAAAGTTGTGTTTATAAGAAAACCAGTATGTTTTCATTCAGTCAGAACCTTTCAGAGAACCTCCCAGACAGGAATCAATTCTCACCTTTTCTACAGAACCCCCAGGCTCCTGATGCCTGCATCTTTTTTTTTTAAATTTTTTTAATTTTTCACACTATAAACCACATTGATCAAGATACATGCATTTTCCTTTTCAAATATATACAGTGTCATTTTCTCTCCCCCCCACCTTCCCATCCCACCCTCCCTACCTCCCCTCCCATTCATTTAAAGTTCAGAATCTAAGATACTTTAAACCCATCAAACAATGTTGTCACTCAATAAAAATAAACAAGAAATTCCACTGAGTCAATTCTTTTCATTCTCTTCTTCTTCTGTCATTTTAGGTGGTAGATGTCCCCAGTAGGTTTTCTCTATTATGTTTCATGTATGGCTCCCATATTTGTTCAAATATTGTAATATTATTTCTTAAATTATATGTTATTTTTTCTAATGGAATACATTTATTCATTTCTATATACCATTGTTGTATTCTCAAGTTATCTTCTAATTTCCAGGCTGACATAATACATTTTTTTGCTACAGCTAGGGCTATCCTAACAAATCTTTTTTGTGCACCATCCAAATCAAGTCCAAATTTTTTTTTAATGTTACTTAGGAGGAAGATCTCTGGGTTTTTTGGTATATTGCTTTTTGTGATTTTATTTAATATCTGGTTTAGATCTTCCCAAAATTCTTTCACTTTCTCACATGTCCAGATTGCATGAATTGTTGTTCCCATTTCCTTTTTACAGCGAAAACATCTGTCAGATACTGTTGGGTCCCATTTATTTAACTTTTGAGGTGTAATATATAGCCTGTGTATCCAGTTATATTGTATCATACGTAACCTCGTATTTATTGTATTTCTCATAGTTCCTGAGCATAACTTCTCCCATGTTTCCTTCTTTATCTTTATGTTTAGATCTTGTTCCCATTTTTGTTTAGTTTTACCATTTGTTTCCTCATTCTCCTTTTCTTGCAATTTAAAATTTGTTATAAATTTTTTGATTATCATTGTGTCTGTAATCACATATTCAAAATTACTTCCCTCTCTGGTAACCTCAGACTGCTTCCCAATTTGTCCTTCAAGTAGGATTTCAGTTGGTAGTATGCCAACACTGTATCGTGAGTTATATTACATTTGTTCAAAGGATAATAATTTATTTCCTGAAAAGCAATTTTCTATTCTTTTGATCCCTTTTTTCTCCCATTCTCTAAAGGAAAGGTTATCTATTGTAAAAGGGATTAACTGATTTTGCATCAGTATTAGTTTTGGTAATTGGTGATTTGTTTTATTCCTTTCTACGTGAATCTTCTTCCAAATATTGAGCAAATGATGTAATACTGGAGAATTCCTACGTTGTACCAATTTTTCATCCCATTTATATAATATATGTTCGGGTATCTTTTCCCCTATTTTATCTAGTTTTAATCTAGTCCAATCTGGCTTTTCCCTTGTTTGATATAAATCTGATAGGTATTTTAATTGTGCGGCTCCATACTAATTTTTAAAATTCGACAGTTGTAAGCCTCCTTGTTTATACCATTCTGTTAATTTATCTAGTGCTATCCTCGGTTTCCCCCCTTTCCATAAAAATTTCCTTATTATTTTCTTTAACTCCTTGAAGAATTTCTCCGTCAAGTGTATTGGCAATGCCTGAAATAGGTATTGTATCCTTGGGAAAATGTTCATTTTAATACAGTTTATCCTTCCTATTAGTGTTAGTGGTAAGTCTTTGCAATGCTCTAAGTCGTCCCGTAATTTTTTCATTAGTGGATAATAATTGAGTTTGTATAGATGGCCGAGGTTTTTATTTATTTGTATCGTATTGCTTGCATTTGTCATCTGAATGGTGATTCTTTCTTAAATTTTGAGAAATCCGCATTATTCATTGGCATTGCTTCACTTTTATTTGCGTTAATCTTGTATCCCGACACTTCTCCATATTCTTTCAATTTCTTATGTAATTCTTTTATTGGTATTTCTGGTTCAGTTAAGTATACTATAACGTCATCTGCAAATAAACTGATTTTATATGCCTTGTCTTTTATTTTTATCCCTTTTATTTTATTTTCTGTTCTTATCAGTTCTGCTAGTGGTTCTATGGCTAACGCGAACAATAAGGGCGATAGTGGGCATCCCTGCCTTGTTGATCTGCTTAAGTTAAATTGTTTTGATTATATATCCATTTACTGTCACTTTCGCCAATGGCCCCTTATATAATGCTTTTACTTTGAATAAATAATTCCATTCTACTCTGTCAAAGGCCTTCTCTGCGTCTAAAGCAACCACTACTGTTGGAGCTTTATTTCCTTCTACTGCATGAATTAAGTTAATAAATGTACAAATATTGTCTGTTGTTCGGTTTTTTTAATAAATCCAGTTTGGTCTAGATTTACTATTTTTGGTACATAGTCGGCTAGGCTGTTTGCTAATAGTTTAGCTATTATCTTATAATCTGTGTTAAGTAAAGATATTGGTCTATATGACGCTGGTGCGAGTGGATCTTTCCCTGTCTTTGGTATTACTGTAATTATTGCTGTTTTGCATGAATCTGGTAAGCTTTGTGTTTTATCAGTCTGGCTGATTACTTCCAGGAGGGGAGGAATTAATAAATCTTTAAATGTTTTATAGAATTCTATTGGGAATTATTATTCGGTAGTTTTTTTATTATCTCTTGTATTTCTACTATTTCAAATGGTATGTATTCCGTTAATATTTAAATTCATATAGTTCAACATAGCCATTTCATACTTTGTTTATCTTTCCTTTCCGTTTCCTCATCATCACCTTTCCTTCTTATCCATTTCTGCTTTCTTGTTTTGAAAACTTTGTAAGACAACATTTCTAAAACGCGGACGAAGATTTATGGAGGGGGTAAATGTCCACGTCGGCTGCAGGCTCGTTTGTGGCTGACAAGTCTGATGCGGGACAGGCAGACACGGTTGCAGTGATTGCAGGGGAAAATTGGTTGGTTGGGGTTGGGTGTTGGGTTTTTCCTCCTTTGCCTTTTGTCAGTGAGGTGGGCTCTGCGGTCTTCTTCAAAAGAGGTTGCTGCCCGCCAAACTGTGAGGCGCCAAGATGCACGGTTTGAGGCGATATCAGCCCACTGGTGGTGGTCAATGTGGCAGGCACCAAGAGATTTCTTTAGGCAGTCCTTGTACCTTTTCTTTGGTGCACCTCTGTCATGGTGGCAAGTGGAGAGCTCGCCATATAACACGATCTTGGGAAGGCGATGGTCCTCCATTCTGGAGACGTGACCCACCCAGCGCAGCTGGATCTTCAGCAGCGTGGACTCGATGCTGTCGACCTCTGCCATCTCGAGTACTTCGACGTTAGGGATGAAAGCGGTCCAATGAATGTTGAGGATGGAGCGGAGACAACGCTGGTGGAAGCGTTCTAGGAGCCGTAGGTGATGCCGGTAGAGGACCCATGATTCGGAGCCGAACAGGAGTGTGGGTATGACAACGGCTCTGTATACGCTTATCTTTGTGATGTTTTTCAGTTGGTTGTTTTTCCAGACTCTTTTGTCTAGTCTTCCAAAGGCGCTATTTGCCTTGGCGAGTCTGTTGTCTATCTCGTTGTCGATCCTTGCATCTGATGAAATGGTGCAGCCGAGATAGGTAAACTGGTTGACCGTTTTGAGTTTTGTGTTCCCGATGGAGATGTGGGTGGTCTGGTAGTCATGGTGGGGAGCTGGCTGATGGAGGACCTCCGTTTTCTTCAGGCTGACTTCCAGGCCAAACATTTTGGCAGTTTCCGCAAAGCAGGACGTCAAGCGCTGAAGAGCTGGCTCTGAATGGGCAACTAAAGCGGCATCGTCTGCAAAGAGTAGTTCATGGACAAGTTGCTCTTGTGTCTTGGTGTGAGCTTGCAGGCGCCTCAGATTGAAGAGACTGCCATCCGTGCGGTACCGGATGTAAACAGCGTCTTCATTGTTGAGGTCTTTCATGGCTTGGTTCAGCATCATGCTGAAGAAGATTGAAAAGAGGGTTGGTGCGAGAACACAGCCTTGCTTCACACCATTGTTAATGGAGAAGGGTTCAGAGAGCTCATTGCTGTATCTGACCCGACCTTGTTGGTTTTCGTGCAGTTGGATAATCATGTTGAGGAACTTTGGGGGGCATCCGATGCGCTCTAGTATTTGCCAAAGCCCTTTCCTGCTCACGGTGTCGCAGGCTTTGGTGAGGTCAACAAAGGTGATGTAGAGTCCTTTGTTTTGTTCTCTGCACTTTTCTTGGAGTTGTCTGAGGCCAAAGACCATGTCAGTAGTTCCTCTGTTTGCGCGAAAGCCGCACTGTGATTCTGGGAGAATATTCTCGGCGACACTAGGTATTATTCTATTTAGGAGAATCCTAGCAAAGATTTTGCCTGCAATGGAGAGCAGCGTGATTCCCCTGTAGTTTGAGCAGTCTGATTTCTCGCCTTTGTTTTTGTACAGTGTGATGATGGTGGCATCACGAAGGTCCTGAGGCAGTTTTCCTTGGTCCCAACAAAGCTTGAAAAACTCATGCAGTTTGACATGCAGAGTTTTGCCGCCAGCCTTCCAGATCTCTGGGGGGATTCCATCCATACCTGCTGCTTTGCAACTTTTCAGTTGTTCGATTGCCTTATATGTCTCATCCTGGGTGAGGACCTCATCCAGCTCTAGCCTTAGGGGCTGTTGAGGGAGCTGGAGCAGGGCGGAATCTAAAATTTCTTTAACCCCACTATCCCCTCCCCTTCCTGAGTTGCCCTTTATCCCTTGTTGGGCAACCACATCTCCCCTCTCCATTTGGATTTGCGTATTCACTCGCAAGCGTCAACTGTTTCGCAGTGACCGTAACTCCTCCCCACCCAGCCCCCCCAGAAAAGATTTTAATTTTCATATTTTACAAAGGTCACACTCTTAATTCCCTCTTTACTTTCTCTCTTCCCTTTCTTTCCCTTATTAATTCTTATCTATACTCTATATATTTTCTTTTAAATACGGATACACTCATTTACATACATGTATACATACACACATACATATATATATATATATATATATATATATACCCATATACACACATACATATAGTTCGTGGTCATTTTTGCTCTCGTTACATGTCTTCATCTCTCTGTCTGTTTTGTAGTTGTTCTGCAAATTTTCGTGCTTCCTCCGGATCCAAGAATAGTCTGTTTTGCTGCCCTGGAATAACTATTTTAAGTACCGCTGGGTACTTTAGCATAAATTTATATCCTTTTTTCCATAGGATCGCTTTTGCTGTATTAAACTCCTTTCTCTTCTTCAGGAGTTCAAAACTTATGTCTGGATAGAAACAATTTTTTTGACCTTTTTGTCTTCTTTTATTTTCTTCATTGCTTTCTCCAATATATTTTCTCTTGTTGTATATCTTAGGAATTTTACTAAAATGGATCTTGGTTTTTGTTGTGGTTGTGGTTTAGGGGCTAATGTTCTATGTGCCCTTTCTATTTCCATTTCTTCCTGTAATTCTGGTCTTCTAGGACCCTGGGGATCCAATCTTTTATAAATTCTCTCATATTCTTGCCTTCTTCATCTTCCTTAAGGCCCACTATCTTTATATTATTTCTTCTATTATAATTTTCCATTATATCTATCTTCTGAGCTAACAGCTCTTGTGTCTCTTTAACTTTTTTATTAGATTCTTTTAATTTATTTTTTAAGTCCTCTACTTCCATTTCTACAGCTGTTTCTCGTTCTTCCACCTTGTCCACTCTTTTTCCTATATCTGACATGACCATCTCTAATCTATTCATTTTTTCTTCTGTACTTTTAATTCTTCTTTTTATTTTACTAAATTCTTGTGATTGCCATTCTTTTGCTGATTCCATATATTCTTGAACAAAAATATATATTCATTGTCTTGCCCTTCCCTTCTTCTTCCATTTCTCTATGTTCTTCTTCTTCTTCCTCTGTGTTGGTCATCTGTTGTTTCCTTGATTTCTTTTTACTCTCTTCTTTCTTGTTCTCGTTGTTTTCTATGTTCTCTTCTTGTTGCTGTGCTGTGGCTGTCATTCTCATCTGTGGAGATCGACTTCTCAGCTGGTCCCCCCTCCCGTCAGTGTTTTTTTTTGTCTTGCGCATCGCGCATGCGCGACTCCTCGCACATGCGCGGTTGCGCACCTTTGCTTGGCTCCGCGAGCCATTTTTGTAGTCCAGAGCTCGGGACTTCGACTGACCTGAGGAGCGGGCTTCTCTCTCCACGGCGTGCCTCCTCGGACAGGTAAGGCCTTCACCTTTTTCTTCCAATGTCTTTTCTTCTTCTCTTCTTCCCGTTGCTTTCGACTTTTCTTTCTTCGTTGCCATTTTCTTCCCACCTTTACTTCCACTTTGTTTTAATTTTTGTGTTTGTGCCTTTATGTTTTCTGTGTTTTTTTAAAACTTTTCCAGAGAGGGCTTGAGTTCCCCGACCGGCCACTACTCCATCACGTGACTCCTCCCTGCCTGCATCTTTTAACACAATAGTGCTAATTGACTACTGATAGAGTCAATGAGCTGTCAAAAGGCAGCCTGTTCATAAATTGGTTTCCTTCCCAAAAGTAGCTGATTGAGTTACTACTTGTCAGTCATGATGTAGATTGTCAAAAGCTGCAGTAAACGTCCAGTAATGCTGACGACACCACTCAGTCCCTGGATGGCATTGTTTCTGCTCAGAAGTTTTGGCCACCACTGTTAACTTCAGTTATTTAAGATTAGAGTGAAACTATCCATTTCCAGCTTAATTGGCCACGGCACACGAACTATGGGTGTAAAGGGTGGGGCCAGTACTGCGCACACTGCACTCCACCTAAAAGCTCCTTTGCGGAGGCCCGAGGATAGGTCCACGTCCTCCCCCTCAAAAGATGGTCACAAACTCAAGCTAGCATGCTGGAACATCAGAACCATGCTAGACAAGGCTGACAGCCATTGACCTGAACGTCGGTCTGCCCTCATCGCACATGAACTTCTCAGACTTGACATTGACATAACCGCTCTCAGTGAAGTCCGCCTTGCAGATGTAGGCAGCCTCCAAGAACGTGGCGCGGGCTACACACACTACTGGTCTGGCAAGCCTATGGATGAACGACGCCTATCTGGTGTAGGCTTCATGGTCAAGAACTCCATTGCCTCCAAACTCGAAAACCTCCCGACAGGCCACTCGGACCGGATCATGTCCATGCGACTCCCCCTTCAAAACAAGCGTCTCATCACCCTCATGAGGCAGGCAGAGAACGGATATTGATGTGTACTGAGAGCAACCCTTCCAGACTTCTGTTGATTTTTGAATACAAGAAGGATGTTTCTTAATTATGACTTGTTTGTGAGAATAAAGACTGACAACAAATCATTTCCTTATTTTTAGGAAGAGGACTCGCAGGTGTGGGGGGTGGTGGGGCGTGGCATGATGGCATAGGAAACATGGGAAGACACCGCTCCCAACAGAACTATTAAAAACCTGACCATAAAGCTTTTTTTAAAATTTAAAATATTGACATATAGTTAATATACTTTACAAGGGAATAATGAGGAAAACTAAGGCACAAACTGTTTTTAAAAAAAGGACTCAAAAACAACTTTCAAGTACTGAAGAACTTTGGCCTACCTTTGAGATGGAGTCTGGAGATTCTATTTCAGCTCAAGCAGGACCGCAGCAGCAGTCCCTCAATAAGACTCACTTGACTCCAGCACCAACTCCACGCAGTGTCGCCAGAGTTTGAAGACGTCATCCTCTGGATCAAGAAGCTCAATTGTGCATGCTACATCGACTTTGGCCTGTGTGTCGGGGAGGGGGGAAATCCGAACTCCTGTGATCTAGCAAAGCTGGACCATCGGGGAGGAGGGGGGGGGGGGGCAGAAGTGCCATCAATTTCAACGGAGGAAGAGAAAGGAGGCATAAGTGGGGGACTGGAGGAGAAAGACATTTATCCAGGTACAGAAGAAGAAGAGACTGTAATTTATAACGGTAGGCCTGTATCTAACCATGTCTCAATGAAATCTAAATCTGATCCTCATTATTCTGAATCAACAAAGCAATTGGGATCTGTTATCTCAACAAATGGAAAATCTGGCAAGTCAAATGAGTCAAGGATTTTCTTCTATGAATAAACAATTTACTGGTATGAAAGAAGAGATGTCGTTAATTAAGTTGGATGTGGTAAAATGTGTGAAGCTGGTGGATAAGTTTAAGAAAATTGAAGAAGATTTTCAAGATTGTAAAGATGATGTGGAACAATGTAAAGAAAAGATGGGACAGATGGAGGATTCATTTACTGGATGGGAAATTCAGAGAAATTACTTATTGAAGAAGATTGATGCTTTGGAGAATCAAAGTTGGAGGAATAATTTTAAGGTTGTTGGTCTTCTGGAAGATTTTGAGGGTCCTGATCCGGTTCAATTTTTTCAGAAGTGGATTCTTGAAGTTTGGGGAAAGAATATTTCCCAAATGGCTTGGAATTGGATAGCACTCATAGAGCAATAAGAAGAAAACCTCTTCCAGGTCAAGCGCCACACTCTATTAGATGTTTGCGTTATCAAGATAGAGAATTGATTTTAAGAGTTGCAGTTCAGAATGTGAAAAGTAATCAAGGCCCCGGTAGTTAAGAATAATAGTCTTCTTTTATGCTGATTTGAGTCAAGTTGTCATTAGACGTCGTAAGGAGTTTAATTCTGCCAAAGCTGGTTTGTGGAAGAAAGGATATAAATTTGCCTTTCGAGATCCTGCCATTCTTAAAGTTTTTTATGGAGATTTCCAATCTCAGTTTTTTACCGGTGATGCTGAAGCTAATTTGCTAATTCTTTAGTTGATAACAAACAAAGAAAAGTCAAGAAACTTCTTTTCAACAGTCCACACCAGCTCAGAAGGGGATGAAGAATGGTATATAAGAGAGGGGATCTCAACAGTTGGTTGAAATTGACATCGACGATGATCAAGTTAATAGAGACTTGGAAGAAGCTTATCAAGCTTATGATTTGTTGATTTTTTTGTTCTGTTTGCGGGGGTGGTTTGGCTACTGCTCCTTCTGAAGTCGTTGGTCACTTGTGGCATTAGTCACTCCTGTATAATTGAGGGAGGTAATACTGTAGCATAGTATTTTTAATTTCCTTCCTTTTTTTTTAGGGTTTATTTATGTATGCAGTTTTTCTTTTCTTTCTTTTCTTGAGGAGATTTCTTTTGTGTATTTACCATGGAAAGGAGTCTCACCATGTGTGGTAAGGTGGCTTTCAAGATAAATTAAAATGATGACTAATTTAAATTTTGATACCTTTAATGTTAACGGGCTCAATAATAAGATTAAGAGGAAAAAGAGTATTGATGTATATTAAAAAGTTGAAGGTTGATGTTGCTTTTTTGCAATAAACACATTTAACTGAGAAGGAACATCAGAAATTGAAAAGAGACTGGGTTGGTGAAGTTATAGCTTCTTCGTTTAATTCTAAAGCAAGAGGTGTAGCCATTTTGATTAATAAAAAGTAATCTTTTAAATTGGAATCAGTTACTCAGCCAGTTTGTAGGTTTTTAGTTGTTAATTGTAATTTTTTTTTCTGAATCATAGACTTAATGAATATTTATGCTCCTAATATAGAAGATGAGAAATTTATGTTGGATTCTTTTTTTTTAAATTTGAATCATCATATGAAAAAGTTATAGTTGGAGGTGATTTCAATTGTTGTTTAGACCTATTATTAGATAAATCTCCAAAAACAGTAATTAGGACAAAGATGGCAAGACAATTAATGATGTTAATGAAAGATATGAATTTAGTTGATATTTGGAGGAAATTGAATCCTAAAGAGAAAGATTTCTTCTTTTATTCATTTCAACATGATTCCTGTTCTAGAATAAATTTGTTTCTGTTATCAACACAATTGCAAGGTCCTGTATTAACAGATGAATATAAGAGTAGAATTTTGTCTGATCATACATTGTTATAAATAATATGCACAAGCTCAGAGAGGATTGATACTACATATAGATGGAGATTTAATTATTTGTTGCTAAGAAATGTAGAATTTTGTAATTTTCTAAGAGATCAAATACAGCTGTTTTTGGAAATAAATATGGATTCAGTTAATAGTAAATTTGTTTTAAAGGATGCTTTAAAAGCATACTTGCGGGGACAAATTATTAGTTTTATGACTAAAATTAAGAAACAACATGTAGCTGATGTAAGTAAATTAGAGAAGGAGATAGGGATTTTAGAAAAAGGTTTACAGCAGAATTCAACGGAGGTTAAGAAAATACATTTGATTATTATGAAATTATGGTATAATTCATTACTAACATAAGTTATAACGACTTCAGAAAGAGCAGTAGCCAAACCACCCCCCCCAAACAGAACAAAAAAAATCAACAAATCATTTCAAGTATGATACGCTTCTTCCAAGTCTCTATTAAATTGATCATCATCGATGTCAATTTCAACCAACTGTTGAGAAGTTATAACAGAGAACTAAACAAAGATATTTTGAATTAGGGGAAAGAGCTTATAAGGCTTTAGTTTGGCAATTAAAATCGGAACAAGTTCCAAGAACAATAAATGCTATTAGGAAAGATTCAATGATTACATATAAACCTCAAGAGATTAATGAATTGTTTAGGCAATTTTATGCAAAATTATATATATCTGAATTAGAGGAAGATGAAGCTAAAATTGATCATTATTTTACTTGACTTTAATTTACCTTCTTTGATTAGTATGGATATTAAAGATTTGGATGGTCCTTTTACTTCTAGAGAGGTAATAGATGAACTTCGATCTATGCCAAATGGGAAGTCTCCAGGTACTGATGGTTTTACTTCTGAATTTTATAAAAATTTTCAAGACTTAGTAATTCCATTATTGATGGAAGTATTGAAACAGGCGACTGAGGTTCATTCTTTTCTGGATTCCTTTTCTCAGGCAATTATTACAGTTATTCTTAAGAAAGATCGGGATCCGTTGAAAGCTGGGTCTTATTGACCAATTTCGTTGTTGAATGTTGACTATAAGGTTGTAACAAAGATTCTAGCTAATAGATTGGCAAAATGTTTACCAGATTTAATTCATTTGAATCAGGCTGGATTTATTAAAAGTCATTATTCAGCAGGTAATATTGTAAAATTGATTCCTTTGATTAATAGTTCTCGGGAGGAATCCAACCTATCAATGGTTATTTCATTGGATGGAGAAAAGGCCTTTGATAGAGTTGAGTGGAATTTTTTATTTAAAGTTTTGGAGAAATTTAAATTTGGTTCAATATTTATTGGTTGGATTAAGGCTTTATATAAAAATCCTATTGCTTGAGTTGTGACAAATGGACATTTATCTTTATCTTTTATGTTGAATAGATCAACTAGACATGGCTGCCCTTTGTCACTGGCTCTTTTTGCATAAGTTATTGAACCTTTGGCTCAGATGATTAGACAAAATAGTAATATTAAAGGTATAAAAGTGAAATCTGATGAATTTAAAATTAATTTATTTGTGAATGATATTTTGATATATTTAACAGAACCTCAGAATTCTTTGAAGTGGTTACATGAGAGACTGGAGCAGTACAGCAAAATATCAGGCTATAAAATTAAGTGGGAAAAAAAATGAGGTTATTGCTATTAGTGGTAATGGATTATTCTCCTTGTAAACATATTGTTACATTTAAATGGTTGGATCAAATTAAGTATTTAGGTGTTAAGGTAGATATTAATTATAGTCATTGATATGAATTAAATTATTTACCATTACTTTCTAAAATTAAAAATGATTTGAATCGATGGAAAGATTTACTGATTACATTAGGAAGAGTTAATTGTATTAAAATAAATATTTTTCCTAGGATTCAGTATCCATTTCAATCTATTCCTTGTAAAATTCCCTCAAAAAATTTTAAAGATTTGAATTCTACGGTGGGAAAAATTTTATGGAAGGATAAAATAGCAAGGGTATCGTAACAAAAATTAACTTGGAAATATGGATTAGATGATTTACAACTTCTGAATTTTCAAAATTATTATGATACGGCTGAGTTGAAATTTATTAATGGAATGTTTGATTTGGAAAAGTTATTGATATGGGCTAATATTGAATTACCTCAAATTAGTGAGAAGAGGCTATATATGGAATCCTAAGTTATTGAGTAATTATAATTTACCCATTTTGAAACATTTAATTGAATTATGGTATTAAATAAATGAAGTTATTGGTACTCAAGGGAAGATTTCAGGTAAAACTCCTTTGTATCAAAATAAATGTTTTCCTTTTACGCTTAATAATCAATTTTTGAAGTTATGGTATCAAAAGGAAATTAAATTTGTACAAGATTGTAATGAAGCAGGTTATTTTATTTATTTTCAAAGAATGAAAGAGAAATATGATATATCTTCAAATACTCTTTTTTCTTATTATCAATTTAAAACTTAATTATTGGATAATTTTGGACATACTTTACGGTTGGCTAGACGATCTAAGTTTAAAATTTTACTTACAGAGGATGGTAAGAAGGGATTTATATCTGAGATGTATTCTTTATTACAGAATAAAATGACTAAATTGGATTTGCATAAATCTGGGTTGAAATGGGAAAAGGAATTAGGAATACTTATTCATCAAGGTGATTGGATGAATTTATATAGGGATAGTATGACTAAAATTATAAATGTTAGGTATTGGTTAGTTCATTACAAATTTATTCATCAATTATATTTAACTCTGGAAAAATTAAGGTGATATAATTTAATTTCTTCAGATTTATGTTTTAGATGTAAGAAGGAAGTAGGTCCTTTTTTTACATTCTACTTGGTTATGCGAAACAGTAAAACCGTTTTGGAATAGACTTAGAAATGATTTTGAAAGTGAAACTTTCACTAGATCCTTTAGTATTTTTGTTGGGTAATATTAAGAGGTTGAGTTTAGAATTAAGATTAAATAGATTTCAAATTGCGTTTTTGAGATTGGCATTAGCTGTAGCTAGAAAATGTTTGGCAATAACTTGGAAAAATTAGACTGATTTGAGTATTCAGAGATGGCATGTGGAGTTAAGGTCTCGTATTCCATTGGAGACAATGAAATATAATTTACATGATGATTATCTTTTTTTTATTGTAAAACTTGGAGCCCTTATTTGGATTATTTGGGTTTGAGTTTTTGAACCCCCCAGCCACACAGTGGTAGGGTTTCTCTAATCTATGGTAATTAATTGATGAAATTTGTTATTATGGTTAATCCCCTCCTTTCTTTTCTTTTTCTTTGGGGGATAGGTTAGTGGGGGGTGGGGTTGGGTGGGTTAGTGTTAGGGGGTGGGGGGTTGTAGGCAGTTAGTTTATATAAATATACAATGTATGTTTTTTCTAAGTTTTATTTATTTATTGTATATGATTTTTTAATATATGCATCGGTTTCAATAAATAAAATATTCAAAGAGAAAGGAAGAGGATATGCAAAATGTAAAACACAAGTTTTAACAATATATTCAAAGAAATGATATCCAATTTGTATGCAGGAAAATGTCTTAAATATTGTACCCTATTACTGTGTTCTTTGAATAAGACCAAACAGTCTCATTCCCGCTAGTGTTATTCAAATAAAGTCTGTTTGAATTGTACTGTGTGGCTTGGTTGTATTTTTTACACCTTGACAGGAGCGCAACTATTACAATAGTAACGGCAGCCTGGTCTTCTTTGAAGCCAACTCACTACAGGCAAATATGGTGAGAAACCAGCTGCTAAACTGTTAGGAAGGCTGGAAGTCACATGAGCATAAAACGAGACAGGCATGAGAAAGTCAGGGGAGCCATCCAGTCTCAGAATACTGTTCAAAATGGCTGATGCCAAACTTAGTTTTAGATAGAGACAGTCATACAGCCCATCACATCTACACAAACCATCAAATACTTTACATTCAAGATTCAAGATTTCTTTATTGTCATGTAATAAAACAGGTATTTCTCAGCAAGACTGACCCCACTGCCATTAGCCAAGCTGGGAGAATGGTCCCAGATGTAGATTCCTCTGTAAAGTGAACATAAGCTTGTGAGGAGCTGCGTGGGTCACCATGCAGAGGAGCGACTTTATGGAATGGAGAACTGCAGGTAGGACTTCTGCCAGCATGAGTCTGGAAGGCCTTTTGACTGGAGAGCCAATTTCACAGCCTTCCAAACAGCCACATTTTCATTTTCAACTTGTCTGTTCCGCCAGGGATTATAGCTAGTTGTCCTGCTTGAGGCAATGCCCTTTACAAGCAGGTACTGGTGTGGCTCTTAGCTCATAAATGAGGATCCCCGGTTGCTATGGATATTGTTGGGATACCTGAACAGGGTGAAAATAGAGTGCAAGGCTCTGATGACCGTGGTGGTGGTCATGTCTGGGCAGGGGATGGCAAATGAAAAATGTGAACACTCATTGATGACGTTGAGAAAGTACACGTTTCTGTTGGTGGAAGGGAGGGGACCCTTAAAATTGACACTGAGTCATTTGAAGTGGTGGGATGCCTTTATCAGGTGCACTTTGTTGGGGTGATAGAAGTCCTGGCAGGACTTGGTCTTTTCCCTGACGTCCTCAACGGAGTAGGGCAGGTTGCGTGCCTTGATGAAATGAGCCATGCAGATGATATCTGGGTGGTAAAGCTCATCGTGCAGTGACCACAACTGGCCAGTGTGTGCAGAGGCACAGCTTCCTCTTGTCAGGGCATCTGGAGGTTCATTGAGAGCACCTGACCTGTAGGCTATGTCATAATTATAGGAGGAGAGTTCAATCCTCCACCTAGCAATCTTATCATTCTTTATTTTGCCCTTTTTTGCATTATTAAACATAAATGCCACCAATTGCTTGTCAGTGAGCAGTATAAATTTTCTGTCAGCCAGGTAATACCTGATGGCCACTACAATGGTTTGGATCTTTTTCTCCATTGATGGGTTCTGAAGCTCGTGGCCTTGTAGGGTGAGGAAGGAAAAAGCAACCGGCCTGCCTACCTGGTTAGGGTAATAGCCAGAGCTACGTCCTCCATGTGCACAGTGGCCTTTGCGATGTAGCTCTTAACCTAGTTGAAAGCTGCCTGGGTTTTGACCGATAATGGGAAGGAGGTGGATGTTAAGAGGGGGTGGACGTTATCCGCATAGTGAGCGACCCACTAGGTGTAATAAGAAGCCCAGGCACATCCTTAAGGCTTTCATGGTCCTCAGGATCAGGAGATCTAAAAGGGGTTGGCATCCAAAGAGTGTCACAAATGGTGACGTTGTCGAGATAAAGGAAGATGGTCTCGAACACGTACTTGTCGACCATTTTGTCCACCTGTCTCTGGAAGACCGAGACCCCATTGGAGATACCAAAAGAGACCCTCCGGAACTGATAAAGCCTCAAATGCTGTGTAGGGGCGGACTTTGGAATGAATCGGTAACTGACTTTACGCAGCTTTCATGTCAATTGTCGAACAGACCTGAAACTGCTGAAATTCGAGAGAGGGGGTATGTGTCTGGGAGTGTGAAATGATTAATTGTTTGGCTGTAGTCAGTCACTAGCTTGGACTTTTCTTCCTCTTTCATGACTACCACCTGGGCTCTCCATGGGCTGTTGCTAGGTTCAATGATATTTTCTTTGAGCAGCCATTGTGTCTCAGCTCTGATAAATTCCTGAATCACCCACACTTTATCGCCTGCTCTTTGTGGCTATTGGTTTGCAATCGGGAGTCAGGTTCAGAAACAGTGGGGGACGAAAATCAATATTTAGGGTGGAGAGATTGCATGTGGCATCTGGCTTTTGGGACCCTCCATTCTGCACCATGATTGGAGGGAGTGGGACAGAGTACTCCATGGTCACGCTTTTAAGGTGACCCAGGAAGTTCAGGCCCAAAAACACAGGAGCACACAAATCCTTCCGTACATTCAATTGGAACTTACAAAATTCCCCCCCCCCCCCCTTTACAGTTAGATGTACGATACAATACTCTGAATCATACGAGTGCGATGCAAGGAAAATATGATAGTCCATCAGGTACACTTTTAAGTTGTACCGCAGAGCAGTCACAGAGTTTATAAAGCTCTCAGTGGATCAAGTGTCTACCAAGTAAGCAGTCAAGTGTCCATTTACCTTCACCTCCATCGTTGAGTTATTCAATTGATGAGATATTGCCTGATCCAGGACGACTGATGCCAGTGCTCTGGAAACCCTGTTGCTCCCCATGCCGATATCAACTCACTCCTCTTGGCCTGCAGGCAGACAAGATGGTGTCAGCCATGAGGCACAGCAAGATAGCTGCCCTCCACTTTGATCCAAAGAAGAACTAGGTGGTGTCACCCACAAGGCACGGCAAGATGGCCACCGTTGCTTCCTGCGATGCTTTACTTCCAATGGCGGGTCTCGCCGCGAGGCACAGTAAGATGCTGGCGGCGAGCAACATGAAGAGGCTGAGGCCGGCACTTCAGGACTTGGGCATGAGTTGAGCAATGATTTGGGGGTTGCACACACAATTGTCCTCTTTTGGTTCCCTTTAGCCTGGCAAACCTTCACTCAGTGCCTCTGCTTACCGCATCCTGAGCACACTGAATCCTTCACAGGGCATCGGTGCAGGGGTGCTATGCCCTACCACAGAAGTGGCATCCCTGATTGCGCATGGCCGCAGCAGTCAGCGCTGGGGCTGTGGGGGTTGCTGGTGCCCCACTGACCTGGTCTTCTGAAAAGGCACCATGAGTTCATCAGCTCCTAGTTGGGCCTGTTCAAGTGCTTTCGCCAGTTCCAGGGTGCTGGCCAAGTCTTTCTTCTCCAAATGTATGTGAGGGTCATTCTCTGAATTGCATATATTTTAATGCAAGAAGCATAGTGAACAAGGTAGATGAGCTTAGAGCATTGTCAGATACTTGGGGTCACGATATTGTGGCAATTAGTGAGACCTGGCTACAAGAGGGGCAGGACTAGCAACTTAACGTTCCAGGATACATTTGTTTTAGATGTGATAGATCAGGGGGTAAAAAAGGGGGAGGAGTTGCTCTGCTTGTTAAGGAGGACATTGCTGCCGTGAGGTGGCAAGATGGTCTGAAGGGATCGTCCAGTGAGGCTGTTTGGGTGGAATTGAGGGGTGAAGGAGACATGAGGGTGCTAATAGGGGTGTATTACAGACCACCAAATGGGTCAAGAAAACTAGAGGAACAAATGTGTAGAGAGATAACGTATATGTGTGAGAATCATAAGGTAGTGATCATGGGAGATTTTAACTTCCCTCACATTGATTTGGAGACCCATACAGTTAGAGGGCTGGATGGGCTAGAGTTCGTTAAGTGTGTTCAAGATTGTTTTCTGAATCAATTAGTAGAAGAACCAACTCGGGACAGTGTAATACTGGATCTCCTGTTAGGGAACGAGCTAGGTCAGGTATCAGGCATTAATGTTGGAGATTCAGTTGGGTCTAGTGATCATAATTCTGTTAATTTTAAGGTAGTTTTAGGGAGGAGTAAGGAGGGGCCTAAAGTTGAGGTTCTGGATTGGAGAAGAGCAAATTTCGAAGGAATAAGAAGGGATTTGGGGAGTATTGAGTGGGACAGGATATTTTCAAGTGAGGGTGTAAATGAGAAATGGAGGATATTCAAAAAAGAAATTTTGAGGGTACAGAGTAGTTATGTCCCAGTGAGGATCAAAGGAAAGGCTGGAAGTCATAGGGAGGCTTGGTTTTTGAGGAATATTGGAAATTTGGTTAGGAGAAAAAGGGAGGTGTACAAGAGGTATAAAGAACAGAGGACTACAAGGAGTGTTGAAGGAATCTTAAGAAAGAAATTAGAAAGGCCAAAAAAAGGCATGAAGAGGCTTTGGCAGACAAAGTAAAAATAAATCCAAAGGGTTTCTATAAGTACAATAAAAGTAAAAGATTAGTGAGGGATAAAATTGGACCCCTTGTAGATAGTGAGGGTAGGCTGAGTGAGAAGTCAGAGGAAATGGGGGAAATTTTGAATGATTTCTTTGCCTCGGTATTCACTAGGGAAAAAAAAATATTGAACCAGTTGAGGTAAAGAAAAATAGTGGGGAGGTAATGAAGCATATAAGGATAACCGAGGAGGTAGTGATGGCTGTGTTGAAAAAGATAAAGGTGGATAAATCTCCGGGACCGGACAAAATATTCCCTAGGACACTCAGGGAGGCTAGTGGACAGATAGTGGGGCCATTAACAGAGATATTTAGGTTGTCACTGGCCATGGGGGTAGTGCCAAAGGACTGGAGGGTGGCGCATGTGGTTCCGCTGTTTAAGAAAGGGTCTAAATGTAAACCTGGGAATTATAGGCCCGTGAGTCTGACGTCTGTGGTGGGAAAGTTGATGGTAAGTGTTCTGAGAGATGGTATTTACAATTATTTGGAGGTACAGAGATTGCTAGGGAGTAATCAGCATGGTTTTGTCAGGGGTAGATCATGCTTGACAAACCTGATTGAGTTCTTCGAGGGGGTTACAAAAAAGGTTGATGAAGGGAAAGCTGTGGATGTTGTCTATTTAGACTTTAGTAAAGCTTTTGACAAAGTTCCCCACAGGAGGTTAGGAAAAAAGGTGGAGGCATTACGTATAAATGAGGAGGTAGTGAAATGGATTCAGCAATGGTTGGATGGGAGGTGTCAGAGAGTAGTGGTAGAAAATTGTTTGTCCAATTGGAGGCTGGTGACTAGTGGAGTTCCTCAGGGATCGGTCCTGGGTCCACTATTGTTTGTTATATATATTAACAATCTGGAAGTAGGGGTGGAGAATTGGATAAGCAAGTTTGCGGATGATACAAAGATTGGTGGTGTTGTGGACAGTGAGGAAGATTACCGTAGATTAAAAGGTAATTTAGGAAGGCTGGAGGTGTGGGCTGAGAAATGGCTGATGGAATTTAATACAGATAAGTGTGAGGTGTTACATTTTGGAAAGGCAAATCTAAATAGGTCATATGCATTAAATGGTAGGCTATTGAGATGTGTAGAGCAACAAAGGGATTTAGGAGTTGTGGTAAATAGTACCCTCAAGGCTGATACTCAGGTAGATGATGTGGTGAAGAAGGCATTTGGAATGTTGGCCTTCATTAATCTGAGTATTGAATTCAAGAGTAGGGAGGTTATGATGAAATTGTACAAGGCATTGGTGAGGCCAAATTTGGAGTACTGTGTACAGTTTTGGTCACCAAATTATAGGAAAGATATAAACAAAATAGAAAGAGTGCAGAGAAGGTTCACGAGAATGTTGACAGGATTTCAAGGTTTGAATTACAGGGAAAGGTTGTGTAAACTGGGGAGTTTTTCTCTGGAGCGTAGAAGATTGAGAGGGGACGTGATAGAGGTGTTTAAGATTTTAAAAGAGACAGACAGAGTAAACGTGGATAGGCTTTTTCAATTAAGAGTGGGAGAGATTCAAACTAGAGGGCATGGTTTAAGATTGAAGGGGGAAAATTATAAGGGGAACATGAGGGGAAATTTCTTTACGCAGAGGGTGGTGGGGATGTGGAATGAGCTTCCGACAGACGTGGTCGAGGCGGGACCATTGGTTACATTTAAGGAAAGACTAGATAGTTACATGGATAGGAGAGGACTGGAGGGGTATGGACCGGGTGCTGGTCAGTGGGACTAGGAGGGTGGGGATTTGTTACGGCATGGACTAGTAGGGCCGAACTGGCCTGTTCTGTGCTGTAAGTGGTTATATGGTTATATGGTTATATGGTTAATTCTCGCAGTCGCTCCCTCACACACCTTGACCTCACTCCTGCCACAAGGGTGTTCTGGATTTGTTCCTCATCTCTCACCCGGGCCGTGACCATTTCATAGTGGCAGTTTCTAGTTCAAGAACATAATCATCCAGCAACTCCCCCGGATGTGGCCAACATTGAGAGAGCCAGTACCTCTCCAACACGTTGTTCATGTAACAGGCCTTCAAGCCTTCTATGACAGACTCGTAAGTTGCACAGTTCCTGATGACAGTGAATCCCTTGGAGCTGACTCGGGAGAAAAATGCAGATCTCCAGAGACTACTGGAAATAAAGTCGTCTTGTTTGTCCACCAGGTTAGATTGGAACCAGTAGGTGAATTCCTTTGGAACATGTCTGGTTACAACAGGGCTTCCATCCTGCTTCGAAGTTAAGCTATTAAAATTGTAACATGACCGATTGCACTCAGAGACAAGTGAGCAGTACAAACACACTTTTAATAGCTAAACAATCAATGGTCGGTAGACACAATAGTCCTCAGGTGAATCTGAGGAAAGGTGGGAAAACCAGGGTTTATATTGGGGTAGGTGAGGGTGGAGCCAGTTCACTGCTCATAGTCAAATCCATCACAAGCTCTGATCTCCCAATTTTCAAAATCATGCATGTTCTGCGAAGAAGGGCCACCATCAATCTAGTCACAACTTCTCACAGCTATCTTTGGGAAGGAGAGGCCATCGACTCCCCTAGGTTAAAGGACAGTTTCTTTCCAATGGCTACTCAGTGCTTGAATCTCCCCTTGGTACACTAATAACAAACTACTCTCAGACACAAAAAAGGTCTGCCTCCACTATTGGAACACCATTTATTTTTGTTGCATAATGGTACTGTCAGTGGCAGATTAACTACCACCCAGACAGAAGGCTGAACTTTAGTAAAGACCCCCCCCTACCCTACGGCCCCCACCTTTTGTCCAAACCTGTGACTGGTAAAACACAGAAATGCTGGAGGAACTCAGCTGGTCTCGTAGTGTCCACAGGAGGCAAAGATACCTTGAAGAAGTGCTCAGGCCCAAAATGATGGTGATGGTGATACATCTTTACCTCCTACAGATGCTGTGAGACCTGCTGAGTTCCTCCATCATTATGATTTTACAAATCAATTTACAAACGTGATTTTGGCTTCTCCCTTTCATTTTGCTGAGATTTCATTCAAAACAATTTATACATCACACATTTTCTACAACTGTTGCACGAATAATAACAGACCAAATATTCCTGCAGTGAAGGAATGAATTAGGATTTTCTATATTAATAAAACTTGATTATGCAAAAACACAGCACAACAATGATAAAAGAAATGTAGACATATTAAGGCTCAAACAATTGCTATCACCTTTTGTTGTATTATTTGAAGAGAAACCACTGATTTAGTTTAATATTATATAAATTCTGCAATTAATTTAATGTACAAACTTTTGATGACCCAGCCAATTTTAAAGTGGTTAAACCAGTGGTTCTCAACCTTTTTCTTTCCACTCACATACCTTTAAGTATTCCCTATACCATAGGTGCTCTGCGAGTAGTAAGGGATGGAAAGAAAAAGTTTGAAAACCACTGTTTTAATTGTACCTAATTGGCTTGTTACGTGCACGGTTTCATAACTCCAAAGGAAATGGGCCAGTGATAATTTTTCTCAAGCAAAATATTTCAGTAACAATGGGGTCTAGAGCAGTGAGTCTCAACCTTCCCTTCCCACTCATATCCCACGTTAAGCAATCTCTTACTAATCACAGTACACCGATGGCATAGGGATTACTTGAAGTGGTATGTGAGTGGAAAGAAAAAGGTTGAGAATTACTGGGTTAAAGCATTCTGCTGGGCAAGGAGAGATAGTCATCCCCTGTCCCCATCCCGCTGGGCAGGGTGAGATTGCATCCCGATCCCACCAGGCAGGGAGAGGTCACCATCCCCCGTTCCTCTGGACGGGAAGAGGTTGCCGTCCTCCGGCCCCATCCCCATCCCATTGGCCAGGGAGAAGTTGCCGACCCCATCCTGCAGAGAAGGAAGTCCCTATCCTCTATCCCGCTGGGCAGGGAGAGGCCTTGTCCCTTGGCCCCATCCTGCTGGGCAGGGAGAGGCTCTGTCCCCAGTCCCATTCGCTTAACAGGGAAAGGTTGTATCCCTTGGACCCGTCCCTTGTTCTACTGGCCAAGGAGAGGTTGCATTCCCCGTCCCTGATCCATTGGGCAGGGAGACTCTCAGGAAACAGCGAGGCGACTGCAGTTTGTATTGAAAGGCCAATATTTCACCCCTGTCGACATGGCAAAACATAGGTTGAGACAGTGGTGAAGTTCAGGGAAGGAAGCTAAGTCATTTCCCCTGTGCCCCTTCCCTCCTTCAGTCTCTCCTTGCCCCCTCTACCCTCCACAACCTTGGGACATAAACTCAGTCTATTTGCTTTGAAATGTTCCCCAAGAACCCCAATCTTTCTGTCAGTGAGGATCACAGTAAGGTAAATAAAATCCTGGGCAGGACTCAAACCTATCCCCATCCCCCAATCCTCCATCTTCCCACAAAACTATTAAACCTCCATCTAAAACTTATATTTTGCTCTTCTTCCAATGCAATTAACATAACTAAAGGTGAATGATCAGATAATATTCTTGCTTGATATTCAATCTTTTGAACTCTTACTTGTAGTTGAGAAGAGTTTAAAAAACATATCTATATGTGAACATGTCTTATGCCTAAAAGAATAAAATGAATAGTCTGTAATACCAGGATGCATCTTCCTCCAACTATCAAAATAAGTTTCATTTCATTCATAAAATTTAACACAGTATTAACTACCTTATTTTTAACCATAATTCCACTTATTCTATCATCCTTCAAATCAAAAGTAAAATTAAAATCTCCTCCCATGATTATTTTCCCTTTTGCATTGGCTAATTGCATAAAAATGTCTTGCATAAATTTACCATCATCTGTATTTGGTGCATTTATATTCATTCTGAATATCCAATATTA
The DNA here is from genome assembly GCF_036971445.1 of Narcine bancroftii. NCBI lineage: Eukaryota > Metazoa > Chordata > Chondrichthyes > Torpediniformes > Narcinidae > Narcine > Narcine bancroftii. The sequence continues at coordinate 120,659,792 of NC_091469.1, read as the reverse complement.
ATCCAACATTCTGAATAAATTTGACAATTTATCATCACATAGCATCCCATTTTATCAATAGTTATATCCAATATTTTAATTGATAAACCTTTATTTATTGCTATATCGCTACCCCTCTAGCTTTAGAATTAAATTAAGACAATACCATTCCTACCCAATCCCTTTTTAAGTTTGAATGTTCTACTTCAGTTAAATGAGTTTCTTGTAAAAAAAACTACGTCCACTTTAATTTTTTTCATATAGCTCAATAACCTTTTTCACTTTATCGGATTCAATTTCCCCACCATTAAACACCAATATTAGACCATGTATCCATCCAACGCTCCCTTCCCCCTCCTCACTCACCCTTAATACAGCTTATATTACATACTATGTTCATAGACAATCCAGGCTTTAAACAAAAAAGAGAAAGACAAGAAAAAGAAGTGAAAAGAAGAAAGGAAAGAAAAATCCCAGAGGCGCGTGATGTTAAAACATCCCGAATCCTCTGATCTATACGGGATGCTAAAAATATCACATTTGTGCCCATGATTCCGCAGTGGTCAGCTTCATAGTCCCCACTAACTCATTCAATATACCATACCATCCTTTACTATAGTTTTTCCAACACATCTAATAATCCATTGATCTTATCAAAATATAATATATAACATATAACCATATAACAATTACAGCACGGAAACAGGCCAATTTGGCCTTTCTAGTCCACATTGATCCAAGTACCCTCCTCTAATCCTACTTACCAGCACTCTGCCCATATCCCTCCATACCCCTCCCATCCATATACTTATCCAACTCTTTCTTAAATGACAAAATTGACCCTGCCTCCACCACCTTTCTCGGAAGCCTATTCCACACAGTAACCACTCTCTGAGTAAAGAAGTCCCCCCCCATGTTACTCCTAATCCTTTGCCCGTCAACTCTCAACCCATGACCTCTTGTATCCATCTCTCCTACTCTCAATGGAAAAAGACTTTCCACATCAACTCTATCTATTCCTCTCTAATCTGATAATGTCTATCAAATCCCCTCTCAGCCTTCTACGTTCCAAGGAATAAAGACCTAACTTGCTCAATCTCTCCTTGTATTCCAGATGCTGAAACCCAGGCAACATTTTTGTAAATCTTCTCTGCACTCTCTTGATCTTGTTAATATCCTTCCTATAAATCGGTGACCAGAACTGCACACAGTACTCTAAATTTGGCCTCACCAATGCCTTGTACAGTTTCATCATTACTTCCCAACTCTTATATTCTATGCACTGTTTTATATAGGCAAGCATACTAAAGGCCTTCACCACCATATCCACATGCGCTCCTACCTTCAAGGAACAATGCACTGTTATTCCTAGATCTTTCTGCTCCACTACATTCTTCAATGTCCTCTCATTTACCACATATGTCTTGGTTTGATTATTCTTTTCAAAATGAATCACCTCACACTTATCAGCATTAAACTCCATCTGCCATCTTTCTGCCCACTCCTCTAAGCAGTTTAAATCCCTCTGCAATCTTTGAAAACCCTCTTCATCATCCACAATTCCCCTATTTTAGAATCATCTGCATATTTACTAATCCAATTTACTGCCCCATCCTCCAGATCATTAATATATATGACAAACAGCAATGGTCCCAAAATAGATCATGTGCATTATTGCTTAAACTTTCCTCCCCTTTAAACTCTCTCGAAACACATTGTAATTTCAGTTACAGTAAAATCCTTCAGTTATATAATTCATTTGAGATAATGGTGGACAAATCTCCAGGTCCGGACAATGTATTCCCAAGGACACTCAGGGAGACTAGTGTACAGATAGTGGGGCCATTAACAGAGATATTTAGGACGTCACTGGTTACGGGGGTAGTGCCAGAGGATTGGAGGGTGGCTCATGTTGTTCCGCTGTTTAAGAAAGGGTCCAAATGTAAGCCTGGAAATTATAGACCTGTGAGTCTGACGTCTATGGTGGGTAAGTTGATGGAAAGTGTTCTGAGGGATGGCATTTACAAATATTTGGAAGAACAGGGATTGATAGGAAGTAGTCAGCATGGTTTTGTCAGGGGTCGATCATGCTTAACAAATCTTATAGAGTTTTTCGAGGGGGTTACAAAAAAGATTGATGAAGGAAAGGCCGTGGATGTTGTCTATTTAGACTTTAGTAAAGCTTTTGACAAAGTTCCCCACAGGAGGTTAGGAAAAAAGGTGGAGGCATTAGGTATAAATAAGGAGGTAGTGAAATGTATTCAGCAATGGTTGGATGGGAGGTATCAGAGAGCACTGGTAGAAAATTGTTTGTCCAATTGGAGGCTGGTGACTAGTGGAGTTCCTCAGGGATCAGTCCTGGGTCCACTATTATTTGTTATATATATTAATGATCTTGAAGAAGGGGTGATAAATTGGATAAGTAAGTTTGCAGATGATACAAAGATTGGTGGTATTGTGGACAGTGAGGAAAATTACCATAGCTTAAAAAGAGATATAGGAAAGCTAGAGGAGTGGGCTGAGAAATGGCAGATAGAATTTAATACGGATGTGTGAAGTGTTGCATTTTGGAAAGGCAAATCTAAATTGGTCATATACATTGAATGGTAGACAATTGAGGAGTGCAGAGCAACAAAGGGATTTAGGAGTTGTGGTAAATAGTACCCTCAAAGTTGATACTCAGGTAGATAGAGTGGTGAAGAAGGCATTTGGAATGTCGGCCTTCATAAATTGGAGTATTGAATTCAAGAGTTGGGATGTTATGATAAAATTGTACAAAGCATTGGTGAGGCCAAGTTTGGAATACTGTGTGCAGTTTTGGTCACCGAATTATAGGAAGGATATAAACAAAATAGAGAGAGTGCAGAGAAGGTTCACGAGAATGTTGACAGGATGTCAGGGTTTGAGTTACAGAGAAAGGTTGAGCAGCCTGGGGATTTTTTCTCTGGAGCGTAGAAGATTGAGGGGTGATTTGATGGAGGTGTTCAAGATTTTAAAAGGGACAGAGAGAATAAACATGGATAGGCTTTTTCAATTAAGAGTGGGGGATATTCAAACCAGCCATGGTTTGAGATTGCAAGGGGAAAATTATAAGGGGAACATGAGGGGAAATTTCTTCATGCAAAGGGTGATTGGGATGTGGAATGAGCTTCCGGCAGAGGTGGTTGAAGGAATTTAAGGAAAGACTGGATAATTATATGGAGGGGAGAGGATTGGAGGGGTATGGACAGGTGCTGGTCAGTGGGACTAGGAGGGTTCCGGCATGGACTAGTAGGGCCAAACTGGCTTGTTCTGTGCTGTATATGGTTATATCAGTAACCACCTGTTGTTCTTTATCAGGCAATTTATTAGCATATACCTTTGCTTCATTAGGCTCTGTAAAAAATCTATTCCTCCCACCTGGGACAAATACTTTCAATACTCTCAAAAGGCATAGCCTTTTTTCCATAACACATCTTTAACTGAATTAAACCCTTTTCTCTTCTTTAACAAATCAAAACTTATGTCTGGATAAAAATAAACATTATTTCCATTATAAATCAAAGGAGATTGTCTCTCTTTAGCTTGTTTTGCTGCCAATTCCAACATCTCTCTTATTTCATATTGAAAGAATCTGACAAGTTTTGGACGGGACCTTTGGTCAGGCTGAGGTTTAGGTGTCAGTGCTCTGTGGGCTTGTTCTATCCCCAAATCACCTTGAAATTCAGCCTGACCTAAAGATTCCGGTATCCTTCGTTGCAAAAATTTTTTATATATCTTGACATTCATCACCTTCTCTAAGACCAACAACTTGATATTATTCCATCTACTAAAATTTTCCAACATTTCTATTTTTTGCATTAACTGATCGTTCTTGGCAGCAGCAACTTTCTTCATTTGATCCTTAATATTCTGAATCTCAAATTCATTTCCTTTAATTTTCCCATCCACTATTCCACTATTTAATCTTTCAATCTTGTCACCATTCTTCCTTACTTCTTCAGTTCATGCTTCTATAGATTGATGAAAAGAATCTAAAAATTGCTTCATTTCCCCAGAAGATAAAGAAGTTTCTGCACCTTTCTCTGCTTTTTTTCTTGATTGTAGATTGTTCTTGGCCTTTTCTTTGCTTTTTCCAGGTCTTCCTCTGGATCATTGGAGCTGTGAGAGTCTTATACCTTTTTAAAAACTCATTCCTTTTTTATGCGCAGAGTCACTTCTTCACTCGATGTCGGCGGCGATTGTCAGAGGAGACCCTGAGCAACAGTGTCCAAGGGCTCTCTGGCTTCTGGCCTCTCTCCCTTGGATATTACCTTGTGGACAACTCCAGGATCCTTTCTCAAGGTAGGCCTCTCTTCTTTATCTTGTTTCTTTTCTTGTATTGCAGTAAGGCCTTTAGTTTTCTTCAGTGGCATGTTGATCTCTTCTGTAGGTATTTAAATTGTTCTTTTTTGTACTTTCTGTAACTTTTATAGTCTTTTTTGTCACTTTTTCACAACTTTTCCGAGGAGAGCAGGGATTATCAGTCTGACCCCATGTCATCACGTGGCACACCCGTAAGACACTATCTCTTGTAGATGTTCTCGATGGAGTTCATGAAGGTGCTGGCCGAGTTCTCAACTCTCTGTAGTCTTCCTGTCCTGTTCATTGGTACCTCCATACTAGACAGTGATGCAACCAGTCAGAATGCTCTCCATCTTACACCTGAAGAAATTTAGTCTGTATTCCTTGGAGACATACCAAATCTCCTCAAACTCCTTATGAAGTATAGCTGCTGGTGAGCATTCTTTGTGATTGCATTGACATGGAGGCTCCAGCACAGATCTTCAGTGAAATTGACACCCAATAAACTGTGGTACCACAATGGAGGGGAATTCTGCCAGGATACGTGCGAACTTGTTATTGTCAGTAGTGACGGAATGTAGGTGGGGGGAGGGTAGCTTTACCTTCCCGGGGGAATGTCTGGAAAGTCTTGGTGTGCACCACCACCACTCTTTTAAGTCTACCAACAAACAATGAACCCTGAGAAAATCTGCCCTCAGTAGGGCTACTAGGGTGAAAGTCTATGTGAACTGGCTGTAACCAAAGCGAAGTGGGATGGTTTGGGTGCCGAAGGTTTGGATATTGGAATTATTTGTGACCCTGAAAGGTTTTTGTTGTGAGCTGAGGATTGCAGGATACACCCGATGTCGAATAGAAATCATCACACTGATAGGGAGTCCCACTTGTGGAGAAGGCTGTCTCGTTGACCGGCTGCTGCAGCCTCTAGCAATGGTTGGCAGTGGTGTTTCAGGGAAGACAGCATCGACAGGCCTCCGAACCCCACTGTTGGTGATAGAAACAGTACCGCTCACCTTGTGGGGGGTGGGGGGGAGGAGGTGTGGGGGTCCATTGACTTGCTGGTCGTCTATGCTGATCTAATTGTCTGCTGTGCTCAGTGCCTTGCAAATTGGTCTACCATGATGCTGGAGTCTCTCTTTGCTCCCCCAGAAGACGTCCACCCAAGCCATGACCTTCCTGGGGTATCTAAAGTCCTCCTTGGTGAGCAGCAGTCAGATATCCTCCGGTGATCACTCCAGGAAGATCTGATCAAAGAGCAGAAAAGGCTTGTGGCCATCGGTTAACACTAACATGTCATTCATGATGTAAGTGTGCAGTCTACAACTGTTCTCTCCGATGTACTCCCAGTCTGAGACCGGTCTCTCTGATGTAGGATTAAAGGGCACTGTTTGACGTACTGAGCTTCTCCAGCATTTTGTGTTTTTACTTCATCCATGGTGTCGACAGAATTTACTTAATTTCTCTTTGGTTGAACTTAACAGCTCAGGCACAATTCTGAAGAGATGATTCAAAATCTAAGTTCAGTCTTAAACATCTTGTGTTGGAACTTAGAATCTTTATATTGATGTTCAGAAGTAATTAGTAGGTGAGACACTGAGTCATCAGATTTTTCAAAGCTCACAAATTCTTGTTGAGAGATGTTTCTTCATATAAATGATTTCACGATCCCCCTCTCTTGCATAGAGGTGAATTTGTGATTTCTGTGATGCTTTCACAAACCCAGGCAAGAGTTTTAGACAAAATGACCATTTCAATGGCCACAGTTAACACTGCTCCCTCTTAATAAAGAAAGAAAGTCAAAGTGGCACTCTTTTCCATAGCCACTTTGATTCTGTGGTTCTCCCTTGGTAAGGAGAACATGATAACAGTCTTTTCTCACAGAATGTTACTGCATTTCTGACTTCAGATGAATCTGGTTCATCATATTAAAGATAGTTTCTTGAAGTGTTGTAATTACATGACATGACTACTGATTCTTTTTTCAAAAGCATGGCTCCTGGCGGATGGCTTCCGGCTTGTCTACACAGGCCAATAAGCAAATAGCTGTTTGTGTAAACAGGTTCCTTTCTGAGCAAACTTCCATTGTTTTCAGTATTTCTATGGAACAATCAACTCTGGTTTTATTGCTCTGTTTACAGCTGGACATAGCAGACACAGCGGCTCGTTGAAATGGTGTTCTCTGTGTATAAGTGTCTTTGTGTGTGTTTCCCTGTTTCCAACCCACAAGGTAAAATTAATAGTGGCATAATTCTGTAACACACCATAACTCCCTAGCAATCTGTTCCAGGCACCAAACACTCTAAAAACTTGCCCTGCATATCTCTCTTAAATTCTCCCCCACCACCGCCTAAATGCATGTTGTCTGACATTTTTACCCTATCAATGTTTCTCAATTTTATTAACTTTTTATCAGGTGCCCCTTGGCCTCCAACACTCAATAAAACTTTGTTCCACATCTCCTAAAAGCTGTAGCTCATATGCTCAAATCTTGGCATTATCCTGTGAAATCTTTCTGTTCTCTTTCAAAAGCCTTCACATCTTTTTGTGGTGGAGCAAATTAAACTGCAAACGATGTTGCAAGTGTGAACTAACCAAAGTTATAAATACTTGCAATGTGATTTCCTTCCTATTATACTCAATGTCCTCTCCAATGAAGGCAAGCACACCATATGCCTTCTTTTTTACTCTTATCTACTTGCATGGTCACTTTCAATGAACTATGGATCTGAATCCCCAGGGCCCTCTGCACATTATCGACGCTTTTAAGAGTATACATTCCCCTTACATTTGACCTACCAAAGGGCAAAACTTCACCCTTATCTGGATAAAATCCAACTATAATTTCTCTGTGCATATAACTGATTTATATCCTTTTATATTCCTTGATCATCCTCTGCACTGTTAACAACACTTCCCATCTTAGTGTCACCTGCAAAGTTACTAATCCACACCCCACTTTTTCATCCTGTTGTGTTTAGCACACTTCGTAATAAGAAAAGACACGGTAGGCTGTTTCATTGATACTTTACTACATTCTAAAATGGTGTTCTAACAAGCATACATACATATCAAAGTATCCCCACGTCATCACGTACACGTGGTGGCGTCATACCCAACACTCTCCATTCATTTACATACATTACAAACAACAGGGCTCCTCACACCAACTTCTGGAGAACACCATTGGGCATGGGCCTTCATTCTGAATAACAGCCTTCACCACCACACTCTGTCTTCTATGGCCTTACATTTCTGAATTCAAACTATCAATTTACCATGGAGTCCATGCTCAAGTTCAAGTTCATATTTACTGTCATATGTATGGAAAATGCAGTGATAGAGGTGGTTTAGCAAGCATACCAGCAGACATCTTTTAACAGAGCAAGTAAGACGTGGTATAGGTAAACAATTCTTTATCCGGACATCTAAGATCTGGAAAGCTCCAAAAACCGGCATTTTTTTTTACCTGATGCTGGTACAGCGGAGGAAGAGAGCGAAAGAGAGAGAGCAGTGCGACTAGGTTGGGCATGGGGGGGGGAGGGGTGAGAGATGGCAGCATGACTAGGTTGGGCAGGGGGGATAGAGATGGCAGTGTGACTTGGGTGGGCAAGGTGGAGAGAGATGGCAGCACGACTCAGGCGGGCGAGGGGGGAGAGAGATGGCAGCGCGACTCGGGTGGGCGATGGGGGAGAGAGATGGCAGTGCGATTGGAAAGGGGTGGATATGGCAGCACAATTCAGGTGGGCTTAAATCTGGGGCAGCAGGCTTTTGTTCTGAAGTTGATGGAGTTGATGGAAGGGAGGCGGTATGTGTCAGGGACTGGGGCTGTGGTCTTGGGCAGAGCAGTTCCCACATTATGCAGTGATGCACTCTGATGGGATGCTTTCAATAACAATATAACCATATAACCATATATAGTGCACTTGTAGAAGCCAGTGACCTGGGTTCAAATCTGTCGCTGTCTAAAAGGAGTTTGTACATTCTCCCCGTGTCTCCGTGGGTTTTCTCCGCGTACACAGGTTTCCTCCCACCCTTCAATAATATATGAGGTTTGCAGATTAAATTATGTATTTGTGGGCATGGGCTCGTGGGCTGGAAAGGCCTGTTGCTGTGCTGTATGCCTAGCCTTTCAAAAAAAAGTGATGTCTCCTTCTGCTTATTCATAGATTCATGGATATATAGATTTAAAAAGTCATAGAGTTATATAGCACTGATGCTGTAGTCTGGTCATTAGGGGAGCAGAGGGATGGTGGTGCGTCCCAGGATGGCTGCAACTGGGGACCACAAGGTGGCTGCATTGTCAGTCGAGTAGGCCTCCTCTGGAGAGCCACCTCCAGCATACCTGCCAGCTTGACTGCTCTCCGCAGGCTGAGTTCCCCTTGCTCCAAAAGTCTGTCATATGTAATTCGACCTGATCCCCATGATATAGGCATCCCAGATCAGGTCCTCTGTATACTCTGGGGCAGACAAGGCTTTGCATTCACAGGCCCTGCATAGAGATATGAGGGGGCAGATAGAGGCAATGTGGAGATTCAAACAAGAGGACATGGATTGAGATTGAAGGGGGAAAAGTATAGCAGAAACATGAGGGGGAATTTTTTCACTCAGAAGGTGGTGGGATTATGGAATGAGCTTCCAGCTGAAGTGGTAGATACGGGTTTGATTTTAATATTTAAGGAAAAGTTGGATAGGTATATGGACAAGCGAGGTATGGAAGGTTATGGGCTGGGTGTGGGTCAATTGGACTAGGTGGGAGAAAGTGTTCGTCATTGACTAAAAGGGGTGAACTGGCCTGTTTCTGTGCTGTAATAGTTATATGCTCTTATATATAGTCCCAACCACCCCCACTACATTCTACTCTCACCTATGCACAAGGTACAAGTTATACTGGACAATAAACTAATAATGCACTACAGAGAAGGGATGGAAAATCTTGTGAAATAATGCGAGAGTAACAACCTGAGTCTCAACATGGACAAGACAAAGGAGATGATCCTGGAGTTCAGGAGGACCAGGAATGACCACTCTGAGGTAGAGAGAGTGGAGAGAACCAAGTTCCTTGGAGTTCACTTAACTAGTGACCTATCATGGACACTCAACATCTCCTCATTTATCAGGAAGATGCAACAGCGCCTGAACTTCTTGAGAAGACTGAAGCGGACAAGAATACCGGCCACACATTATGTCTACCTTCTACAGGAGCTCCAGCAAGAGCATCCTGGCTGGTTGCATCATAATGTGGACCGGTTGCTATAGAGAAATGGATCAGGGACCAATCCACAAGACCATAGAGAGGCAGAGAGGATCAATAGAGTCTCCGCCACCCCCCCCCACCCACCTCCGCCCCAGTTGACATGATCTACAGGGATTATTGTCTGAAGAGAGCACACAAAATCATTGAGGACCCCTTCCACCTTGCAAATAGCATCTATCAGCTGCTCCCGTCAGAGAAAAGATACGCGAGTATCAGAACCAGCACCACCAGGCTGAAGAACAGTTTCTTCCCACAGACAGTGAGATTGCTGAATGACCAAAGGAACTGCTCACACTAACCATCCAAGACTCTCATATGTCCAAAATAAAATTTATTTAATTTTATAGATGTAATACTTGTCCTGCATAAGTACTCTTTGTCTGTATGTGTGTTATGTCTGGTTGTGTTTTGCTCTGAGGACCAGAGAACGCTGTTTTGTCAAATTGTACATGTACAATCAGATGACAATAAATGACTTAATCTTTGGGATGTTGAAGGAAACTGTAAATTCCACACAGATCACACCTGAGACCATTGTGTTGCTCCAGGTTCATGGAAGGTTCCTTTAATTAAACTAACTGAGCCAATATGGGTCTTGTAATGAGGGCTGGAATAACCTTGAGCAGCCCAGTCCAACTCTCTGGCTCTCATTCCAGGATCCAACTTTCTCTTCCACCAGCTCCTCGGGTTAAACTCATTAGCCACTTATTTACAATAGCCAAGTGAGGCATGGCAAATGGCACACAATCCGCACAATGGGAATAGTTGTCATGCACGACATCTCTCAGGGAATCCAGTTACTGACTGTGGAATTAATAATGAGCAATTATTGGAAAAAGTTCCCTTTCCCTGAGAATGCCAAAGGAAAATTCAGATGCCTTCCCTCTGATGACATCTAGTATTGGCCATTGCTGCCCTGGGAAAAAGATGCTGGCTGTCAACCCTCTCTGTAGCTCTCATAATTGAATACATCTCTATTAAATTGCTTCTCCTTCACTCCAAAGAGAAAAGCCGAAGCACTGTCATTCTTGCTTCATAGTGCATTTTCTTAAATCCAGGCAACATCCTGGTGTGACAGAATATGTTGTGTTTTATATTGTATATAGATATGATTTTGGGAGATAAATTGTGGCAGATTTTTTTTTAGTGTAGATTACATACAAACACTTCAAAACAGATCTCATTTAAAAAACTGGAGGACTGCTCAAGCTAGACAGGGCAGCTCCGAGAGCCTTGGCAAAAACTTTGAAGAGTGCCCAAGGGACTTCACTAATGGATTGTTGTTTTGAAAAGCAACAGATTAAAGAACTCGTCAGTGCCACAGGCTGTCTGAGGGCTGCTTGCTGTTCTAAGAGGGTCATGTGGTTTTTGCGAGTAGCGAAGGCATCGAACAGGCTTTTCTCTGAGTGAGAGAGAGAGAGAGAATTTAGATCTGCAGATTTACAGTTAGCAGCAGCAGCTGGGACTGGAACAGGACAAGCTGGCAATCTTGTGGAAAACCCCATCTTGAGGATGGGTTGTGAGTGGTTAGTTCAGCCTGGTCAAAGCCCTTGTGGTCCATACAAGAAGAGAGGACTTTCTGGCTAATATTTCATTTGAAATAAGGGAAACAAAAAGGAACTCTGTAGTGACCTAAAAGAAAGAGGTTATCATCTGGAAAACCCTGAAGGGACAAATTTCTTCAGCAAGACACCGATGTGGTTGATTAAAAGGAATCAGTTTTGTGGATGTCCAGCAAACAACAAATCTCTCTCTGAAAACCAACAAGAACCTTCTTGAGTGGTAACCATTTATCATTCAAACTACAAAGCCTGGTGAAATTCATGATTGTTAAATTCTGTGCACAGTATAAGAATTGCCTGCAACCAATGAACTTGGTGGAATGAGAAGTGAGATTGGACTGCGAATAAAATAACTTTTCTGAACGTATATACTCATGTGGTTAGAATTAGAAGGGGGTTATGTTAGGTTAAGTTAAGTTAATAGTAATAAGATAAAGTTCGATCCTGTTTTCATGTTTAAAGATAATTAAAACCAACTTTTGTTTAAGTAACCATTTGTCTTGGTGAATATCTATTGCTGCTGGGTTTTGGGGACCTCTGGGCTTGTAACAGTGGTAAATCTCCTTCGCATCCTCTCTAAAGTGTTTAAATCCTTGTAATGAGGTAACCAGAACTGAATACAATTCCCCAACTGTGGTCTAGCCAGAGTTTTACAAAGCTGCAACATTATCTTGTGTCTCTTGAACTCAAATCCCTGACAAATGAAGGCCAGTACACCATACACCTTCTTAACCAACGTATTAACTTATATGGCAACCTTAAGGAATCTATGGACCTAGACTCCACACTATTAATAATTGTGCCATTAACTACATATCCACCTTCAAGTTTGACCTTCCGAAATGCATAACTTTGCACTTACCTGGAATGAACTTCATCTGCCACTTCTCCACCCAACCCTCCATCCTGTCTAACCCTGTTGTTACCTAGAATCTTCTACACTATCCACAACACCTCAAATCTTTGAATGATCTGCAGATGTACTGACCCACCTTTCCACTCCTCCATCCAAGTAATTCATAAACACCATAAAAAGCAGGGGTCCGAGAACAGATCCCTATGGAACACCACTAGTCACCGACCTCCAGGCAAAATATGTTCCATCTACTACTATCCTCTGCTTTCTGCAGGCAAGCTCATTCTGACTCCAAGCAGCCAAGGTTCTATTAGTCCTATGCCTCATTATGTTCTGAATGAGCCTACCATGGGGGACATTGTCAAGTGCTTTCCTAAAATCCATAGACACCACCATACCTTCATCTATTTGTTCTGTCACCTCCTTTGAAAATTCAATTAGACTCACCTGCCTTTCACAAAGCCACACTGACTATCCCTAAGAAGACAATGCTTCTTTAAATTTTCATAAATCCTCTGTCTAAGAATCCTCTCCAATTGTTTATCTACCACTGGCATAAGACTCATTGGATTATAATTCTTCCTCATTTCTGCTGTGCATTTCACTGAGAACATCTGTTCCCAATTTACTCTCCCAAGTTTCTTGTCTAATCTTATTGCTAGTTAAACACTTTACTATTTTATTTATTCTAATCCTTCTCTGCTAAAGGTGAGAGAGTTGTGGTCACTGTCTCCAAAATGTTTATCCACCAAGAGGTTCGTCTCGATGATATACTCGATAACAAAGCATTGTGTTTTGAATGGAGCTTTCCAACAGCAATAGGAAAATCAAATCTCACCCACAAATGGATAATGAAAGAGTTCACAATTTCCTGGGACGTGATCTATGTGTAGTCTGAGTCCAGCGCGTTCGTTGAATGAAGTGATAGGAGAAGGTATTCGGTTCAACAGTCAGTATGATTTTTTTTCTGTTTTTGAGGTAGTTTAATACAAAAAAACTAAAACAGTGACTTAAAAAATCCGAAACACTTCAGAATCTTTGAACATCATTAAATGCTTAAAAAGCACCCAAACAATATCACAATAGAAATTTTAAAAAAAATTTTTTGAAAGAAGAACAGGTTATGATATGAATGTTTGTACTGTGACGCTGCCATAAAAGCACTGAATTTCATGACTTGTTCATGATAATAAATTCTGATTCTGAACTATCTACATGACACGTAACATTAAAAAGCGATGAGGGATTCTCACAAATGTTTTGTTCCATTTCTGGAGAACAGGCCCAGTGCAGATCCTTGGCAAATTAGCCTTGTCAGTGGACAGCAACATGCTTACATTAAGTCATCTTTGGTGCATAAGAGGTGACCAGATATGGCCGTTGTACGAGCTGGCAAGGACATTTCAAAGTTGTGGGCAGCCAATGCGGTATATCTCAAGTCAGAGGAGAACTTATTTGTTAGACAAATCAACATGCAGCTACTGGATTCTGGCAGGAGCTGTTTCATTAATTCTAAGAAAAGTAGAATTCAGGCAGCTTTCATAATAAAATTATCCTGTGATTTCTCCATCAGTAAAGCACCCTCCTTCCCAATCACTATTGCTCAATTGTGGCATCCAGCCAATCCACATTCTCCATGTGCCCTGCCTTCTATTTCATTTTCTCACAATTCTGCAGGATTTTCGTGGCTGCTTTCCAGAATCTAATCCCTCCTGAGCAAATTAAATAATGGCGGTGTATGATTCAGTGGGAGTGCATGGGTTGGCATTGCAAAAAGATTTGGAGATCAGCACCTTTTTCTCCACAGGAGTCTCCCACTTAATGCAGCAAGCATTTCACAATTGGTCTTCACACACTGTCCCTGGCAAAGCAGAAAACAGACAGAAGAGGAAGCATATACTGGCCCCTGAATAAAGGCGACTGTTCCCCAGCAACCCCCCTCCCCCCCCCCCCCACTCCTCAGTTCAGGGCAATCGACCAGCATGGGCAGACATCCATTGTGTAGTTAAAAAAGGCCTATTAGTTTCTCTGCAACTTCTAGACTTTGAAGTTATCCCCCTAAACTCATATTTCACCTTAAGCAAATAAGTGCTCTGTGATTAGTAAGGGATTGCTTAAGGTGGTATGTGAGTGGAAATAAAAAGGTTTGAAAAACCACTGTTTTAATCGTACCTAATTGACTCATTATGTGCGTGGTTTCATAACTCCAAAGGAAATGGGCCAACGACATTTTTTCTCAAGCAAAATATTTCAGAAACAACTGGGTGTGGAGCAATGGTTCTTAGCCTTCCCTTCCCACTCACATACCACCTTAAGCAATCCCTTACTAATCACAGAGGGAATACTTAAGGTGGAATGTGAGTTTGGGAGCAGTTTGAAAACCACTGATCTAGATGAAAAAAGAGAAAATATAAACAAAGAGAAAGTCATGTTTTTTTAAAATAAAATATGCACTGGAGCAACCCTGTATTTATTCTAACAAGTCTAATCTTGATTCTTTAAACAAATTTAAAAATTGTTGCTCAGAATCTCTACCAGGCTTGCAGATAATAGTTGAGACCCACAATCTATAGAAATATTTTCAAATTTCTACTAGTAGCTTTGTAGAATTCTTTAATCTGATCTTATCTTCCATCCTGACTCAAAGCACCCATTTCGAATCTCATCCTAATGCCAAGATATATGATAAAACTCAATAATGATAAAGAGTTTATTGTCGTATACATTATACAATGTACATGTGCACCAAAATTCTGACTGGCTGCAGCCAAACAGGTGCAATCCAACCAGATTCTCAATCTGCATTTTGACTCATCATTTCTTTTCACAGATTGCACTGGAGCTGAACTTGTCTGTGCAGTCATGAATGCAGAAGGACTGGAACAAGTGTCTAAGCTTGCTGCTTTTGGGTGACCCTGTGCTCACGATTCAGCGTGGAGGAGGTGATGTTGCCGGTTCATATTAATTGGGCTCTGCCGATGAGGAGGTCGAGGATCCGGGTCCTAGGGGTCACCAAATTGTTGGACTCTGGCTTTAATTTATTTACTCTTAATTTAGTCTATGTGTAGTCTGAGTCCAGCGCGTTCGTTGAATGAAGTGATAGGAGAAGGTATTCGGTTCAACAGTCAGTTTATTACACCACACAACACAGCACAGCACAAGAATAAAACTTAACAGAGCTCTGGGTCAGTCTGTTAGTTCATAGGTCACCTGCCAGTGAGCTACTCCCCGAGACTGACCCCTATTGTCCAGTTGGCACAGTTTATATAGGTCAATCTTATCACACAGAACAAAAGTTGTTTTCCCTGCTAGATCTTTTTGCATAAGGGTTATCACAAGTCATCTCCTGTTTTGCAGATTTCTGGGGTGTAGCCTTCCCATGTTAATCCTCCAGGCCAGACTATCCTGTTGTTTAGATCTGAAATTAATTCATCCCCAGATATTTCTAATCACCATTTGGTCCCTGTCTGGCCAATTTCTGCTGTTCTCTTTAACACCTCCTCGTGCCTTAATCTTCCTCCTAGACTGGTTTCCATTCCCTTTGATTCTTGCGGGCCATTCTTTGTTCTGATCTGGCCTGTGTCTCCTGTGCTACTTCCCACCTCCTTCAGTTGAGCATTCCTCCTAAATCGTTTTATGCATATCCTCTCCCTGTATCTTGGGAGCAGCCAATTTTGTTCAGCCAACTTTGCTCCATGCTGTGACAGCCACTTAGCCACAGTCCTCTTTCCCTGACTCATGCAGTCCAAATAAACTTATTGATTAATCATTTATTTCATACGCGCTGGACTCAGACTACACATAGACTAAATTAAGAGTAAATAAATTAAAGCCAGAGTCCAACAATTCGTTGAATGAAGTGATAGGAGAAGGTATTCGGTTCAACAGTCAGTTTATTACACCACACAACACAGCACAGCACAAGAATAAAACTTAACAGAGCTCTGGGTCAGTCTGTTAGTTCATAGGTCACCTGCCAGTGAGCTACTCCCCGAGACTGACCCCTATTGTCCAGTTGGCACAGTTTATATAGGTCAATCTTATCACACAGAACAAAAGTTGTTTTCCCTGCTAGATCTTTTTGCATAAGGGTTATCACAAGTCATCTCCTGTTTTGCAGATTTCTGGGGTGTAGCCTTCCCATGTTAATCCTCCAGGCCAGACTATCCTGTTGTTTAGATCTGAAATTAATTCATCCCCAGATATTTCTAATCACCATTTGGTCCCTGTCTGGCCAATTTCTGCTGTTCTCTTTAACACCTCCTCGTGCCTTAATCTTCCTCCTAGACTGGTTTCCATTCCCTTTGATTCTTGCGGGCCATTCTTTGTTCTGATCTGGCCTGTGTCTCCTGTGCTACTTCCCACCTCCTTCAGTTGAGCATTCCTCCTAAATCGTTTTATGCATATCCTCTCCCTGTATCTTGGGAGCAGCCAATTTTGTTCAGCCAACTTTGCTCCATGCTGTGACAGCCACTTAGCCACATTCCTCTTTCCCTGACTCATGCAGTCCAAATAAACTTATTGATTAATCATTTATTTCATACTGTTTTAACCCCTAGATTCCAACATTAGGTCATGTATTTTGCTGGTATGATGGTATTGAACATCAAGCCATTGTCAATGAACAATACCTGACACAGATGTTCTTGTGGCCCAAGTGATCTAATGCAGAGTGGAGGATCAGTGAGGTGACATCTGTAATTGTCCTGTTGTGACAATAGGTCCTTCATAACCAATCTCTTAAAACACTTCATCAAGGCAGACATCAGTGCTACCAGTCAACAGTCAGTGAGGCATGTCACCTTGTTCTTATCAGGCATCAGAATAGTGGATGTCAATCTGAATTAGGTGATGACCTCTAATTGGTATAGTGAGAGGGTGAAATGCTCGCAAAAATCCCAACCAAATCAGTCACTCAGGTTTTAATGATGCAGTCATGACACTGTATATATTCAAGAGAAAAATGTCTGTATGTATTTTGGTCAGTATGGTTTATAGTGTGAAAAATTTAAAAAAATTTAAAAAAGAATACAATCCAGGATGGTTGCTTTTCAAGAATTCACCCTCCCTGAGGTTCTGTTCCAGTCAGCTCAGAAACCAGGAGTACATAGTTGAAGGGGGCTGTGAGAGTTCATGATTTTCTTCCTTTTTTCCGTTTCAAAGCAATTATAGAAGCCATTGAGCTTACCTGGAAGTGATGTCATGCAGCTAATGATTGCAATAAGCAGTTATGCCAAGGCTTTGAGGACAAAAGAGACCTTTTGTGGTAGCAGTGGTTGTCAAAGCAACTTCTGATGAGACATACTATGAAGAGGATTTTTGTTATTCATGTTTCTGGATTGCATTTGGATATCAATTGTTTCTAGTTATTTTTTGGTTGTGTGAGTGTATCAATCGTGGAAACATTGTGGTTATTTAAAGACTGTCAAGCAATAACAATGTGAGAAAAAACATAACCACACAATTAGTCCTATGGATCTATCCCAATTTATATGATTTTCTGAGGAAATGTTTTCTATTAATCTCAAGTTTCGACTCCTCAACAGAACCTGCTCCACAGACGGTAACTTGATCCATGCGACAAGGACGCAGATGTTTACAAATGAGGAAACTAATTTATTTAATCAAAGAGAGTGCTTAAATATGAACAATGACAAAAGCTGGGAAATACTTCAATTTGTTCATTTAATTCCACTTTAATGGGACACATGCAAACAAAAGGAAATAGGAACAGGAGAAGGTCATGAGGCCCCTCAAACCTGACATACCATTCCATCTGCTCATGGCTAATGTCTGCTGGTCTCAACTCCTCTTCTGTATCAGTTCTGTACAACCCTCAATTCCTCAATCTTTCAAGATCAACTGTAAATATAAATACTGTTCGACTCTGCCTTCAGATTTGCCAACAACACCACTGTAGTGGGCTGGGCACTAATTCCTGACCTGGGACAAGTATGTGAATGCAACAGTCAAAAGTGCTCCACAGCCTTTACTTCCTTAGAAGACTAAGGGTGTTCAGCATTTCTCCCTCATCCCTCAACAACTTCTATAGGGGCCACATCACAGCATGGTTTGGGAGCTGCTCAGATCAGGATCGAAAGAAACTACTGAAGGTATTGAATGCAGCTCACATCTTCCTTCCACGGACTCTATCCACTTCTCATGCTGCCTAAGAAAGGAGTCAACATACTAAAGCACCCATCATAACCTGGACACACACTCTTCTCCCTCCTCCCATTGGGGAGAAGTGTGTGAAAGCATGCTGCATCTGGCTTTTTCCCTGCAGCTATCAGGCTCCTGAATGAACTCATATCTTTCTCAGTGCGAATTGTGCTTTTTTGTTATTTCATGCACTCCTATACACTGTAATTGTGCTCTTGATGTGGCTGTATGTAATGTTAAAGATAACCTGTTTATCTCCTTACCAAAGAACTCTCTTCAGTGAAGTTCAAGAGCCTGATAGACATTGGACATAAACAACTATTCTTGAACCTGAGGAACTTCTTCACATCTTCTGCTTAAAGATTACAGCAAGGAGAGAGCACAACCAGGATGATGGATGTCTTTTATGAAGCTTGCTGCCTTCTTGTAGGTCACCAGCCTTTGTTTGAGGGTACTTGAATTTTCCAACCAGGCCAAGATGCCACCAGTCAGTAGAAATTTGATAGAGTATTTGACAACAAGCCAAATCTCCTCAGACTCTTTAGTATGTACTGTCTTTTCATCATAGTTGCTTTGAACAACAAAGGATACCCGATAGCTGTGGCAGGGCATAAATGCCATAACCCGCTACAAACCCAAATCCGATGCAGTAGCAGTCAGCAAAGCTTCACTCCCAGAGGAACACAATGCCTTCTGCACTCGATTTGACAACAGTTACAGCCAAGAACCAGCCCTCCACAACCTCAAATTCCTTATTCGTATCTGAGGATGACATGCATGCAGTCTAGACGGAGTACCTGAGGATTAAAAATATGTGCTGACCAACTTACCAATGTATTCATGGATATCTTCAATATCTCATTCCAGCAGGGCGTGGTACCCACCAGTTTCAAACAGGCGTCAATCATACCGGTGCCCAAGAAGAGTGCAGGAACCTGCTTTCTTCACTATTGACCAATAGCACTTACATCAACAGCGATAAAATATTTTGAAAGGCTGATGTGGAAGCATATGTGATGTCTGATCGGTAACATAGATACGGTATATTTCGCCTATTGTAGAAACATGGATACGGTCTATTTCGCCTATTGTAGCCATTTCACTGGTTCTACACAAAGACCTGGACAGTAAAGATGCCTACATCAGGATGCTCTTTATCGACTTCAGTTTGGCATTTAACACCATAATCCCCTCAAAACTGATTAGCAAACTCCAAGACAAGGGACTCAACACCTCACTTGTAATTGGATCATGGATTTCCTCACCTCCAGACCACATAGAGTGAGGATTGGTCAGAACATCTCCTCCACAATCTCCATCAGTACCAGAACACCACAGCGCTGCGTTTTTAGCCACCTGTTCTACTCACTTTAAACCTACAACTATGTGGCTCAGTACAACAACCTACAACACCATCTACAAATTTGCCGATGATACCACAGTAGTGGATTGTATAAAGAAAGGCAACGTATCAGCATATAGGAGGAAGATTGAAAACTTGATCAAATGGTGCACCCACAACAACTTTGCACTCAATATCACCAAAACTAAGGAGCTGATTGTTGACTTCAGGAAGGGAAAGCCAGAGGTCTACGATCCAGTGATCATTGGGGGATCAGAAGTGAAGAGGGTGAGCAAATTTAAATTCTTGGGATCACTATCTTGGAGGATCTTTCCTGGATCCAACACACTAATGGAATCATGAAGAAAGCATGTTAGAACCTCTACTTCCTCAGAAGTTTGCGGAGGTTTGATATGACACCAGAAACCCTGTCAAATTTCTACAGATGTATGGTGGAATGTGTGCTGACCGGCTGCATAGGGACATCAACACTGTTCCCTCTAAGGTCTCCATGTGTACGCACACACATTCGTTTTGCAACCAGCACACAAAGGAAATAAATATGCACACAAAAGGCTAGTTAATGTAGTAATTAATAATTATACTTATTGAAAATAATCTCTTAGCTGTTTCTGTTAATTAGTTGGTTGATTAAACAAGTAGTTAATCATACTTATATTATATTAAAATATACCAATACACTTTTATTGGCCATGAGAGATAGAATGTGCCAAAATTACTTTGAAACAATTTGAAGTTTGCATTTGCATAACCATTCAGTGCGCACATACTTTTGACACAAGAAAAAAATTTGCACAACTTAAGATTTTTACACACATTGACTACTAAAAATTAGAGGGAATATTAGCCACCAATACCCTTGTATGTAAAGCTCTCCAAAAGGTATTGGACATGGCCCAGCATATCACAGGCAAAACCCTCCCCACTATCAAGAACATCAGGGGACACTGCTGTTGGACAGCAACAACAATCATCATGGATCTACACCACCCAGCACACACTCTGTTCTCAATGCTACCATTGGGATTGAGGTATAGGTGCCATATGACTCACACCACCAGGTTTAGGAGCACCTGCTGCACCCCATCCACCATCAGACTCCTCAACAACAACTCAATCAGGGACTCATTTAAGGTCTCTTACTTTTGCACTTTCTTGATTTTTAAAATTCTCTCTGCATTACACAGTCAGTTTGTTCACATTCATTATTTGTTTACTTGTGTACAATGTGTACGTTTTTTTTTGCACTACCAGTAAGTGGTAATTCTGCCTTGCCAGCAGGAAAAAGAATCTCAAGGTTGTATTTGATGTCATCTGATAATAAATCTGAAATCTGATGCATTGGCCTTGAGGTAGGACCTCTGATATATGGACTCCCAGGAACTTTTTACAGTTGAATACGTTTCCTGCTCATTCTTCTAAATTCCATGGAACATAGACACATCCTGACTAGCTTCTCATGATGGGACCAACCCTCTCATCCTAACCTAGTGAATCTGGTTTGAACTGCCTTAAATGCTGGTAAGATAAGGGGAGCAAAACTGCATGGTACTCTTCCTATTGTCTTGTTAACATGGGCACAAAACTCCTGCCCTCCAACTCCTTCGTAACAAAAGTCAACCTATCATAAGAAAGGATCCTTCAAATATTAATATTTAATAGGATAATCTCTGGAAATACATAGAGGGGTCACCTCTATGTGTAAACCAAATGTGTAAACAGGAATAGTGATGTAAGATTAGATAGCTGATTAATTAGTAACCACAAGTGTGGTGCAATGGGTTAATTAAATATTGTGACGCGATGGGTTACTTAAATATATGCTTATAAAAGGGATTAGAATTGGGTTAGCTGTTAGGTTGCATGCATTTCACAGACACAGCCTTGCAAAGTCCGAGGGCAGGTGCAAAGAGAGGTTCTGGGCTTTATCAACATGTGCAAGCACACCCCATAAACAGAAACATTTGCAGAGAGTTGGGGCCGTATGTT
This sequence comes from Narcine bancroftii, assembly GCF_036971445.1. Lineage (NCBI taxonomy): Eukaryota > Metazoa > Chordata > Chondrichthyes > Torpediniformes > Narcinidae > Narcine > Narcine bancroftii. The sequence goes on along the minus strand of NC_091469.1, from coordinate 120,638,307 downwards.
TTTTGTAAAGCCTATGTGGTGATATGTTTCCTCCATTGTATATAGTTATGATTGACTACTGTATATATGGAGCCTGCCCACCCACTGATGGCTCATACCCTATGACTTCTCCCCCATGGTCCTGGCCCATAAAGGTTGAGCCACCTCTCCCTTTCCACCAATCCTACACCTGGATCCGGGCCAGCAAGGTTCTTCTGTACATTAAAGCCTATCGTTCCTTCAGCCTAGTCTTTGTGGCTACTGGTAGCGCACTTCAATTGAATGTACAGAAATGATCTCTCCAGTAATGGAGAAGCTGCTGCACCTCGATCGGTTAGAAATGAATCCCCAATCCTCAGGAGCATCTGAACAGTACGAGCAGTGGATCAGCTGCTTCAGCAACTTCCTCGAACTGGCCGACTTTGATGAGAAGAAGCTCAAAGTGCTACAAGCAAGAGTCAGCCAGCAAGCTTTCCAAGCCACCAGGAGCAGCGTGACTTACGACAAGGCGATGGCTGAGCTTCGGGCCCTCTACAAACCAAAGGTCAACGATGTGTACTCGCGTTACATCCTGGCGTCCCGAAAGCAGCAGCCTGATGAGTCGACTGAAGAGTTCATTCGTGCCTTGCTTGTACTGGGAAGAGACAGTAGGGGTAGTTTCACAGCTCCTGTAACCGGTGGCCCAGTGAGATGAACCCCATGCGATCCCTTATGGAGCTCCCAGTCCCGAACACCCTAAAAGCACTGAAGAGGTGCCTGGGGCTGTTCTCTTACTATGCACAATGGGTGCCCAACTAGGCCGATAAGGCCCACCACCTCATTAGGTCCACAATTTTCCCATTATCGGCATAGGCCCAGGCAGCATTCCATCTCATCCGTGGAGACATCACGAAGGCCACGATGCATGCTGTGGATGAATCCATCCCCTTCCAGGTGAAGAACGATGCCTCTGACTTCGCACTGGCTGCCAAACTCAACTAGGCAGGCAGGCCAGTAGCTTTTTTTTCACGTACCCTTCATGGCCCTGAGACATGGAACTCCTCAATTGAGAAGGAGGCACAGGCGATTGTTGAGGTGGTGCGCCATTGGTGCCACTACCTGGCCAGGAAAAGATTTACCCTGCTGATGGACCACCGTGCCATTGCCTTCATGTTCAATATGGCCACTGTAATAAAGGCACTACACAGTATCTTCACTCTGTTCGGGTACCCTGATTACTTCAACAGTGATCGGGGGACCTCATTCATGGGCGAGGAACTGCAACAGAGGTATAGTCACCAGTAGGACCATCAGCTATAACCCCAGGGGTAATGGCCTGGTGGAGAGGGAAAACACCACTGTGTTGAAGGTTGTGCTTCTGGCCCTGAAGTCTAGGGATATACCAGTGTCTTGCTGGTAGGATGTCTTACCAGAGGCATTACACGCCATCCAGTCCCTCCTGTGCACCGCTACAAACATCATCCCGCATGATCGCACGTTTGCCTTCCCCAGGAAAGCAAATGGGCCCTCGGTGCCCTCCTGGTTGGTGATGCCAGGCCCAGTCCTGCTCCGGAGACATGTGAGGAGCCATGACTGACCCATTGGTTGAGAAGGTACACCTCATCCATGCTAACCCTCAGTATGCTTTTGTGAGGTACCCAGATGGCCAAGAGGATACAGTACCAGTCCAGGATCTGGCGCATGCTGGAGAGCTCGGAACAACCCTTATACATCCCTGACCACCCAGAGAATATCACCACCCCACAATGGGACTCATTGTTAGGGGAAGACTCATCTGGGAAACCATCCCCCATGGACCTCACTCCAACGGGGTCAGATCCCCTAAGGGCATTGTCCCCACCTCGCTCTCATACTGTTTCCGAAATCACCCCAACACAGATAATATCCTCACCAAGTAGCCAGACAGTGGCTCAATCCCTTGACATTTGGCCAGCAGAACAGCAGACCACCTCCATTCCTGCTCCCCACAGGTCCCATAGACAGTGGAGGTCATCGGTGCGACTGAATCATTAGTCTTGGTAATTTTCTTTGTTGCTCAAGAACTGAGGGGTGTTCTGTTTTAAAAGGAGGGGTGAACGTGGTGATATGTTTCCTCCATTGTATATAGTTATGATTGACTATATATATATATATGGAGCTGGCCCGCCCACTGATGACTCATACCTTATGACTCTACCCCCATGGTCCTGGGCCATAAAGGTCGAGCCACCTCTCCCTTTCTGCCATTCCTATAACCGGATCCGGGCCAGCAAGGTTCTTCTATTTATTAAAACCTGGTGAGCAAGGTTCTTCTGTGCATTAAAGCCTATCGTTCCCTCAGCCTTGTCTTTGTGGTTACTGGTAGTGCTCTACAGCCTGGAAATTGCAACATTTGCAATCTGAAACCAAAAAAAAAATAAGTGTCTGGAACATCAGGAGGGGAGGGATGGAGAATGAGAGAGAGAAGGAGTTAGCAGGAGCCAGTCTGAGGAAAGGCTGGACGGAAGAGGAGCCTGGTGAAAAGACTTCCTTTCAAGACTGGGCAGAGTTCTGATATGGTAGCCCAAGTGTACACTGTAGAATCAGGAGTGGTGGCTAGTCTTCCCGGTGTGGCGAAGAGAAGAAGAACCTGGAAAGATGACGTTTCTTCTGGAAGACACTGCTGTTTGGGGTGTCCAACAAGCAACAACCATCTCTCTGTAGCCCTCCTGCCTGGTAATTCTCAGTAAAACAATGAATGTAATGATTGTTAGATTCTGTGCACAGGATTGATGATTACTGGAAACTGTAGCCTTGAAAATGTGGACAGTGGAAGATTGGCCAGTAAAAAGGACTTTCTTGAAAACACATTATACACACTTGCACTTAGATTAGGTTTGGGGGAGGGATTGTGTAAATAACTTAGTGTTGATAAGTGTTGATGTTGTTGTTCTATACTCAGAGAATTAAACTAATTTTGTTTAAGGAACCATTGCTTTGGTGTATTTCTATTGCTGCTGGTATATGGGGTTCACTGAACGTAACATAAGACACCGCCTCATGTAGATGTCCTCGATGGAGTGAAGTCTGGGGCCTGTGATGTCACAGGCTGAGTTAACAACCCTCTGGAGTTTATTCTTGTCCCTCCATACCAGGCAGTGATGGAACCAGCCAGAATGCTCTCCACGGTACATCTGTAGAAGTTTTTGAGAGTCTTCAGTGACATACTGAATCTTCTCAAACTCCTCACAAAGTCTAGCCGCTGGCGAGCCTTCTTCATGATTGCATCAACATGGAGGCTCCTGGACAGATCCTCGGAGATGTTGACACCAAGGAATTTGAAGTTCTTGACCCTCTCCACTACTGAGCCCTCGATGAGGACTGTATTCCCCTGACTCCATCCTGAAGTCCACAATCTTCCCCTTGGATTTGCTAATGTTGAGGGCAAGGTTGTTGATGTGACATCACTTGAAGAGCTGATCTATCCCCCTCCTGTACCCCTCCTCAGTGCTGCTTGTTATTCTGCCAACAACTGTGGTGTCATCGGCAAACTTGTAGATAGCAATGAAATTGTACCTGGTCATGAAGTCGTGGGTGTATAATGGGCAGAGCAGTGGGGTAAGCACGCATCCTTGTATTGATAATAAGTGAGGAGGAGATGTTGCTTCCAATTCATACTGATTGTGGCCTTCCGATGAGAAAATCAAGGATCCAGTTGCAGAAGGAGGTACAGAGGCCCAATTTAACAACACAATTCAGAAGATTATTACCTCCAACAAGGAGGTTACGTTTTCAACCCTGTTTGTCTGTTTTTTATTTGTTTCTCTGTCTGACTGTAAGCAAAATATTGTCCTAACATGATGGGTTGGTTATGCAAAGCAACCTTATAAAGTAAATAAACTTAAGGTGTGTGAAGTAAAAGGTTTTAATGTTGAGTTGCCCTTGTATTACTAGTGATCATTCGGAATCACCTGTGTCAGGAATGGTTCCACAGGAATGGAAAATTGCAGATGTCACTCCACTCTTTCAGAACAGAGAGGCCAAAGACAGGAAATTATAGACCAATTGGCCTAACTGCAGTGAGTGGTAAGAATCTGGAGTCCATCATTAAGAATGAGCTTTCAGAATCCAGCACAAGATGACATAGGCGGAAGACAGCATGGTTTTCTTTAGGGGAGATGTTGCCTGACAGTCTGTTGAAAGACCTTGAGGAAGTAATGAGCATAATAGACAGGAGAGTCAGTAAACTTTGTTCACTTGGATATTGAGAAGGCCTTTGACAAGGTGCCACACATGAGGCTGCTAAACAAAGCCATGGTATTACAGGAAAGGCACCAGCATGGATTGAAGATTGGTTGACTACCTGAAGGCAAAGAGTTAGAATGAAGGGAGTATTTTCTGGCTGGTTGCCAGTGACTAGTGGTGTTCTGTAGGGGTCAGTGTTGGATCCACTACTTCTCAGGTCATATGCAAATGACTTAGATAACGAAATTTATGGCTTTGTCACCACGTTTGTGGGTGATACAAAGAGAGGTAGAGAGGCGGTTAGTATTAAGGAAACAGGGAGTCTGCAGAGGACTCGAATAGGTTAGGAGAATGGTTAGGAAGTGGCAGGTGGAATATAGCGTAGAGAAGTGTATCATCATACACTTTGGTAAAAATAATAAGTCTATTTTCTAAATGGGGAGAGAATTAAAAAAGCAGAAGTCCAAAGGGAATTCCAGTGTAGGATTCTCTAAAGTTTAACTTGCAGGTTGAGTCAGGAGTGCAGAAGCCAAATGTAATGTTAGCATTCATTTCAAGAGGACTAGAATATAACAGCACAGATGTAATGCTGAGGCCTTATAAGACCTCATTTCATAAAACAATGTTTATTTGTTTGTTTATATGAATATTTGTGTTGCTTATGTATTGTTTGTGTGCATGTGTGTGGTGTCTGGGTGTATGTCTGCGTGTTTTGCACTGAGGATTGGAGAACGCTGATTCATCAGGTTGTACCCTACAGCCGACAAGGTTGTCATCCTGGGCGACTTCAACGCTCGTGTTGGCAAAGACTCAGAAACCTGGCCAGGAATCCTGGGCAAGCATGGCGTCGGCAAGTGCAACGACAATGGGCGCCTCCTGTTGGAGCTCTGCGCAGAACAGCGGCTTGTCATTACAAACACCCTTTTTCAGCAGAGGGACAGCCTTAAGACCACCTGGATGCATCCCCGATCCAAACACTGGCACCTCCTGGACTACATCCTGGTGCGAGAAAGTGACAAACGAGATGTGCTCCACACCAGGGTCATGCCTAGCACGGAATGCCACACTGACCACCGGCTGGTTCGCTGCCATCTCAACCTTCACTTCAAGCCAAAGCCCAGGAACAGTAAAGCCCCCAGAAAGAGGTTCAATGTTGGAAACCTGCAGTCAGACGAAGCGAGAGGAAACTTCCAGGCAAACCTCAAAGCAAAGCTCGACGATGCAACCCACCTCACGGACCCGTCCCCTGAAACCCTCTGGGATCAGTTGAAGACTACCATACTGCAATCCACTGAAGAGGTACTGGGCTTCTCCTCCAGGAAAAACAAGGACTGGTTTGACGAAAACAGCCAGGAAATTCAGGAGCTGCTGGCAAAGAAGCGAGCTGCCCACCAGGCTCACCTTACAAAGCCGTCCTGTCCAGAGAAGAAACAAGTCTTCCGTCGCGCATGCAGCCATCTTCAGCGCAAACTCCGGGAGATCCAAAATGAGTGGTGGACTAGCCTCGCCAAACGAACCCAGCTCAGCGCGGACATTGGCGACTTCAGGGGTTTCTACGAGGCTCTAAAGGCTGTGTACGGCCCCTCACCCCAAGTCCAAAGCCCGCTGCGCAGCTCAGATGGCAAAGTCCTCCTCAGCGACAAGATCTCCATCCTCAACCGATGGTCAGAACATTTCCAATCTCTTTTCAGTGCCAACCGCTCAGTCCAAGATTCCGCCCTGCTCCAGCTCCCTCAACAGCCCCTAAGGCTAGAGCTGGATGAGGTCCTCACCCTGGATGAGACATATAAGGCAATCGAACAACTGAAAAGTGGCAAAGCAGCAGGTATGGATGGAATCCCCCCAGAGGTCTGGAAGGCTGGCGGCAAAACTCTGCATTCCAAACTGCATGAGTTTTTCAAGCTTTGTTGGGACCAAGGAAAACTGCCTCAGGATCTTCGTGATGCCACTATCATCACCCTGTACAAAAACAAAGGCGAGAAATCAGACTGCTCAAACTACAGGGGAATCACGCTGCTCTCCATTGCAGGCAAAATCTTTGCTAGGATTCTCCTAAATAGAATAATACCTAGTGTCGCCGAGAATATTCTCCCAGAATCACAGTGCGGCTTTCGCGCAAACAGCGGAACTACTGACATGGTCTTTGGCCTCAGACAGCTCCAAGAAAAGTGCAGAGAACAAAACAAAGGACTCTACATCACCTTTGTTGACCTCACCAAAGCCTTCGACACCGTGAGCAGGAAAGGGCTTTGGCAAATACTAGAGCGCATCGGATGCCCCCCAAAGTTCCTCAACATGATTATCCAACTGCACGAAAACCAACAAGGTCGGGTCAGATACAGCAATGAGCTCTCTGAACCCTTCTCCATTAACAATGGCGTGAAGCAAGCCTGTGTTCTCGCACCAACCCTCTTTTCAATCTTCTTCAGCATGATGCTGAACCAAGCCATGAAAGACCCCAACAATGAAGACGCTGTTTACATCCGGTACCGCACGGATGGCAGTCTCTTCAATCTGAGGTGCCTGCAAGCTCACACCAAGACACAAGAGAAACTTGTCCGTGAACTACTCTTTGCAGACGATGCCGCTTTAGTTGCCCATTCAGAGCCAGCTCTTCAGCGCTTGACGTCCTGCTTTGCGGAAACTGCCAAAATGTTTGGCCTGGAAGTCAGCCTGAAGAAAACTGAGGTCCTCCATCAGCCAGCTCCCCACCATGACTACCAGCCCCCCCCCACATCTCCATCGGGCACACAAAACTCAAAACGGTCAACCAGTTTACCTATCTCGGCTGCACCATTTCATCAGATGCAAGGATCGACAATGAGATAGACAACAGACTCGCCAAGGCAAATAGCGCCTTTGGAAGACTACACAAAAGAGTCTGGAAAAACAACCAACTGAAAAACCTCACAAAGATAAGCGTATACAGAGCCGTTGTCATACCCACACTCCTGTTCGGCTCCGAATCATGGGTCCTCTACCGGCATTATCCTAGAACGCTTCCACCAGCGTTGTCTCCGCTCCATCCTCAACATCCATTGGAGCGCTTTCATCCCTAACGTCGAAGTACTCGAGATGGCAGAGGTCGACAGCATCGAGTTCACGCTGCTGAAGATCCAGCTGCGCTGGGTGGGTCACGTCTCCAGAATGGAGGACCATCGCCTTCCCAAGATCGTGTTATATGGCGAGCTCTCCACTGGCCACCGTGACAGAGGTGCACCAAAGAAAAGGTACAAGGACTGCCTAAAGAAATCTCTTGGTGCCTGCCACATTGACCACCGCCAGTGGGCTGATATCGCCTCAAACCGTGCATCTTGGCGCCTCACAGTTTGGCGGGCAGCAACCTCCTTTGAAGAAGACCGCAGAGCCCACCTCACTGACAAAAGGCAAAGGAGGAAAAACCCAACACCCAACCCCAACCAACCAATTTTCCCCTGCAGCCGCTGCAACCGTGTCTGCCTGTCCCGCATCGGACTTGTCAGCCACAAATGAGCCTGCAGCTGACGTGGACTTTTACCCCCTCCATAAATCTTCGTCCGCGAAGCCAAGCCAAAGAAGAGAGACTTGTGCAATCAGATGACAAGAAACTTGACTTGACATTTGGAATATTGTGAGCAGTTTTATGCCTTGAAATAAAAAGACAATCCTTTAGATCAGAGATAACAAAAAATTTCTTCAGTCCGGTTGTAAAACTGTGGAATTTGATGCCACAGATAGGTGTGGAGCCTATCATTGGGTATATTTTAAGTGGAGATTTGTAGCGTGCATAAAAGCTCTCACGACTGGAGGGAGAACAAATGCTTTTATTAGCTTATAAACTAAGGGTAGGATCTCACAGTGGTCTTCAGAAGGGTTCTGGGTTTAGGCAGGAAACCAGGATTATATGTGAGCAGATGGGGCAGGGCCAGGAGGCGGGGCCAGCCATCAACACAGCACCCTACCAGTGAATCCCAGTTCACTGCATTCACCTCTTCCTGTAGAATTTAGGGTTTGTGAATGAAGACAGAGAACATGGGTTCAGAAACAAGTAGTAAAAAAATATACAGTTATTTACAAATTTGCAGATTTAAGGGGCTTGGGGGTCTGGAGATCCTGGTGGACCACCTTAGCATCAGGGGGCCTTGGACTCCTTAGGTCTCTTGGTCCCCTTGTGAGGGAGGAGAGGTGGGCTGGGTCTCCGGCTCAATGATGGAGGGGGGTGTACTTTCCTCCTGAACCTTATTCCCCGAGGCCTTGACTGGGGGCAGTGAGAATGAGCTCCATAGCTTGCAGGGCACCTGAGGCAATGGGCCCTCTGTTTCAATGGGTGCCCGGTCCCTGATGGAGAAGGTATCCTCCCTGCCATCCAGTTACTCCACGTGGACATACGTGGGTTGGCTTAGAGCAGTTTCACCATTTCCACCAGGGTTCAGTCTTGCTTCTCCTCACGTGCTTTTTAATAAGGACTGAACCAGGAGTAGTTAGCCAGACTGGGAGTGTAGTTTCCGATGCCGACCTTCTTTCGAAAGTGAATAGGAGCTCATGAGGAGTAGTGTTGGTTGCAGTAGAGAGTAGCGACTGGATGGAATGGAGCACCATAGGGAGGACTTCCTTCCAGCGTGAGTCTGGAAGGCTTTTTAACTTCAAGGCTTGTTTGACAGCCTTCTATAACCATATATAACCATATAACCACTTACAGCACAGAACAGGCCAGTTCGGCCTTACTAGTCCATGCCATAGCAAATCCCTACCCTCCTAGTCCCACTGACCAGCACCCGGTCTATATCCCTCTAGTCCCCTCCTATCCATGTAACGATCCAGTCTTTCCTTAAATGTAACCAATGATCCCGCCTCGACCACGTTTGCCGGAAGCTCATTCCACATCCCCACCACCCTCTGCGTAAAGAAATTTCCCCTCATGTTCCCCTTATAATTTTCCCCCTTCAATCTTAAACCATGTCCTCTAGTTTGAATCTCCCCCTTTCTTAATTGAAAAAGCCTATCCACATTTACTCTGTCTGTCCCTTTTAAAATCTTAAACACCTCTATCAAGTCCCCTCTCAATCTTCTACGCTCCAGAGAAAAAAGCCCCAGTCTGCACAACCTTTCCTTGTAACTCAGACCCTGAAATCCTGTCAACATTCTCGTGAACCTTCTCTGCACTCTCTCTATTTTGTTTATATCTTTCCTATAATTTGGTGACCAAAACTGTACACAGTACTCCAAATTTGGCCTCACCAATGCCTTGTACAATTTCATCATATTAGCTTACAAACGAAGGTCTTCAGAAGGGTTCTGGGTTTAGGCGGGAAACCAGGATTATGTATGAGCAGATGGGACAGGGCCAGGAGGCGGGGCAAGCCATCAGCACAGCACCCTACCAGTGAATCCCAGTTCACTGCATTCACCTCTTCCTGTAGAATACTGTGGTGTTCTCCTTTTCATCCTGCCCATTCCCCCGGGGGTTGTAGCTTGTAGCGCTGGTCTATCTGAATGTTTCTGAATCATCTGTCTGAATGCCAGAGATCTGGTCTTCAAACTTTTGAGGATCTCTTGGTTCACCTATGGCTTCTGTTTAGAATGCACCCATACAGGCTCAGTAGGAACACACTTTTCTGAAAAATCATTAATTACTATGCCATATTTAATCAGATCTGCCGCCAAGTCCTTGGATGTGGCCCAGTCCACTGACTCCACACAATCACAAAGCTGATCTTCTCTCTCCCCCGACCACCTCTGTACAATCTTCACTGCTGGTCCCTTGCTCTTCAGCTTTTTTCTCTGTGCAGGAAGGAGAAGTACAGCCAGGTGGTCTGACTTTCCAAAGTGCAAGCATGGAATGGAGTGGCCAGATTCCTTGATGGTAGTATAGAGCATAGCTGTGGTTGAGAATGTTAGGTCCCCTGGTGTTGCAGGATTTGTGCTGATGGTTGTTTGGGAGTACTCTACCTTCTTTAAGCTGGCTGGGTTGAAGTTCCTAGTGATGATAGAGAAGGCAACAGGATGTGCAGTATAATGTTTGTTGATCATGGTGGGTAGATCACTTAATGACTGCCCTTGGAATGATGTAGACTGGAATTCCAATCAGGCTAAGTCAAGATAAATGTAAGAGATCTGGAGGATGGGTGTTGAGCTCCAACAGACCCTGTGGTTAATATATTTTTCTTCTCTTTTTCTTTTCTAATTTGTTATTTGTCTTTGGTCAGTGGCATCTTGTTTTTTTATGCTAAATAAGGATTTTTGCCTTTTCATTTAGCTTAAGTTTCTTTATTTAAATGGTTAATGTATTCTTTTTTGTTATTTTGTGTTGTGGGGGGGGGGGAGGGGGAATAAAACCAGACTCAGTAGAAGAAATGTAAATATACTTGATGAACTTGATTGTTGTACTGTGAATTATTGGAACTGTCTGAGTTTGGAAATATCATAAAATATTTAAAAAAAATAATTTAGACTGAAGTCAGGACAACGGAGTTAAATTCTCTCAGGAGGTAGAAACATCAGGAGTTCAGCTCCAAATGAAGGTAGCAGACCTGGGATAGAATTGCCACCTCTAAGTACTACAAAGAGTTAATTGTGAAGCAGGCAACGCCAGCTCTTCCTTTCCCTGACACCATCCTGTTCACGCAATGTAGGGAGAAACCATTGGGCTGAAGGACTGAGTCCACACAATTGGGCGAGTTCTGTCTCTGTGAAGCAGAGTGCACAACAATTCCTCACGTCCCTCTGGTAGAGCAATCACACCCTCAGATCCTCAGCTTTATTCTCCAAAGTCTGTATTGTTAGAAGGATGCCAGGAAGGGAGAGTGGTGCAGAGCCATGAGTTTCAGTCTTACTTGGAGTCCACTCTCATGACCACATTTTCAAACACAATGGAGGCCTCTGTGGAGCTCCCAGGTGTTACACTGACTATCCTTGGGTGCCATTAGCTTATTTAAATGACTTAAAAGGCTCTCAAGTCTCAGTGATGTTTTGTTGAGACACTTCTATGCTAATAGGTCATTTACTTTTTTTTAAAAACTTTATTTATTCGTTCAAGATACAGATAATAAGTAACATATATAACAATAAACTAAGCATGAACATTACATTTTATATTTTATATATATAAAAGAAAAAAGAGAGAAAAAAAAGAAGACCCCCCCCCCCACTTCAGCCAACTCTCCTAAGGAGAGCCATAAAAAGAAGAAAAAAAATTAAAGAAAAATTGAAGCATACATATTAAAATCTAATCAATGTAAATCAAAATGTAAATATTCTGAATTTAACAACCACTTATTAAAAAAGAAATTATAATTATCACACAAAACATATGTAATTTTTTCCATTATTAAACAATATTTCATCTCATTATGCCACTTATTAATATCAATCATATTCGTATCCTTCCATGTACTAGCAATACATTTTTTCGCTACAGATAATGCTAAATATACAAAAGCAAGTTGAAATTTATCTAATCCCAGACCTTTCAAAGGTTGCAAACTACCCAATAAAAATACCGTCGGATCTAAAGGTATTTTAATCTTATACAGGTATTCTAAAAACAATTGAATTTTCTTCCAAAAAGATTGTATATGTATACATGACCAAACTGCATGAAAAAAAGTTCCAACCGCGTTACCACATCTAAAACACAAATCTGATTCATGAAAACCATATTTTTTTAGTTTTTCAGGAGTTAAGTATAATTGATGTAAAAAGTTATAATTAATCATTGCATAATGTGCATTTATCAATCGAGTTACAGTATCATAACAAATATCTGACCAATTTATCCCAACCCTTTTTATCCATACCATCCTGTAATGTTTGATACATAACTGAAATATATCCCTTCTCTGGTACCTTCATAAGAAAAGTTTCAAATTTAGTCATTTCAGGTAAAATCATATCTCTACCAAACACATGTTTTACCAAAGATCGAATTTGATAATAAAGAAACAAAGAATTCTTATCAATACCATAACTGTCCCTCATCTGATCAAAAGATAAAAATTTACCGTTTTTAAAACAGTCTCCCAAATTTTCCACACCTTTTAATCTCCAATGTAATAAACTCCAATTATGTATTGAGAAAGGAATAAGTTGATTTTTATACACGGAGTCAAAGTCAACAATTCACCACTAGAACCTATCAATTTCTTTATCTTCGTCCATAATTTCATTAAATGTTTTAGTATAGGCACATTATGTTGCTGTAACAAATTTACATTCCATCTAAACAAAAATTGATGTATTTCAAATTCATAAATATTTGCCATCTCGCTTTTGGCCCAACTAGGGGGCCGTTCCAAATCCAACAATGAACTAATAAATTTAAATTAGGCTGCTTCATAATAATTTTGAAAATGTGGCAACCATAATCCCCCTAGGTCGTATTTCCAAGTTAATTTATTCAATGCTACTCTTGAAAATTTACCTTGCCATAAAAACTCCCTAACCATTTTATTCAAATCTCAAAATAAATATATTGTCAAGTAAATACGGAACAGATTAAAATAAATATTGTATACGCGGAAAGATATTCATCTTAATTGTACTTATTCTACCCAATAAATTAATTTAATCAAATCAGACTTAATTTTTTCCATTAACAGAACATAATTTAATTTATATAAAGATTGATAATGGACATCCATAATTATACCCAAATACTTAATTCGATCTGACCATTTCAAATTAAAAATATTCTTATAAGCTGAATAATCTCCTTCACTCACTGGTAATATTTCACTTTTATCTCAACTAACTTTATATCCAGAAAGACGTCCATATTTCATCAAACACTGCTTCAAATCCAAAAGTAATTGAGCTGGATTTGTCAGGTACACCAATACATCATCGGCAAATAAATTAATTTTATATTCCTCATCTAAAACTTTCATACCCTGTATCTGTCTTATCAACTGAGCCAAAGGTTTGATCACTAACGCAAATAAAGCTGGTGTTAAAGGACAACCTTGATGAGTAGATCGGGTCAGTTTAAACGGTTCCAAAATCAAACCATTCATCAGTACTCTAGCTACCAGTTTACTATATAAAGCCTTAATCCAACCAGTAAAAAAAGGACCAAACTTAAATTTCTCCAAAACTTTGAACAAAAAATTCCACTCAACTCTATTAAATGCTTTTTCGGCATCTAAAGATATCACCATCAGATAGTCTGGAGATGGTCGAAATCTATTAATCAAACTAATCACACGTAAAATATTATCCGAGGCATATCTATTCTTTATGAAACCTGTTTGATCCATATGAATCAGCTTAGGTAAAAACTTAGCCAATCTATTCGCTAAAATTTTGGCTATTATTTTATAATCTACATTCAACAACGATATCAGTCTATATGAAGATACTTTCAAAGATCTCTGTCTTTCTTTGGAATTACCATAATTAAAGCACTAGATCAAGACTCAGGTAATTCATAATGTTCACCCACCTGACATAGTACATCTCCAAACACTATAGAGAGGTCATCATAAAAAAATTTATAAAATTCGACCGAAAATCCATAATCACCAGGCGATTTACCATTCGGCATTTCCATCATAGCCATCTTAATTTCTGAGTCAGTAAATGGTGCTTCCAACTCCTGTATATCTACATCCTCTAAGGTTGGTAAGTTCAACTGTGATTAAAAAAAAAGATCAATCGATCCATTTTTTTGTTCTCCAACTTTTTATAAAATGAACAAAATTCATCATTAATCTCACGAGGTTTATACGTAATAAGCGAATTCTGTCTAACAGCATTAATAGTCCTTGAAACCTGTTCTTTCTTTAATTGCCATGCCAATACCTTATGTGCTTTCTCTCCCCAGTCATAATATCGTTGTTTAGTCCTGTTAATCATACACTCAAATTGATAAGATTGCAAAGTATTATATTCCAGTTTCAACCTAGACAATTCTATTTTCTGATCTTCTGTAACGTCTCTCTGAAATTCCTTTTTTAATTTACTAATCCGTTTCTCTAATTCAAGACTCTGATTTAATCGATTCTTTACCATTTTAGCAGTATAACTAATTATTTGTCCTCTTAAATAAGCTTTCATAGCATCCCATACTACAAATTTACTTTGGACAGAATTAGAGTTTTCTTTCAAAAAGAAATTAATATGTTCTTTCAAAAAAATCAATAAATTCCGTATTTTTTAACCACATTGCATTAAATCTCCAACGATAAGCCACTTGAACTTTCTCAGAAGTTATATAAGTAAAGTATAGCAAAGAATGATCCGAAATCACCCTACTTTTATATTCCGCTTGTGGTATTTTCCCCTGTAAATGTGCCAATAATAAAAAAAAGTCAATCCTTGAAAACAATTCATGTCTAGCTGAATAAAAAGAGAAATCCTTCTCTGTCGGATTAAGGCGTCTCCAAATATCCACTAAATTGAGATCTTTCATCAACGCTTGAACCTGAACCGCCATTTTAGATTTCTTAACTTTCTTCGGGGACTTATCTAATAATGGTTCCAAAACACAGTTAAAATCACCACCAACTAAAACATTCTCATTAGCCTGACCCAGACATAAAAATGCATCAGAAATAAATGTCTCATCATCTTCATTTGGAGCATAAATATTAAGTAGAGTCCAAAATTCACTAAAAATCTTACAATTTAATTTAAGAATACATCCTGCCTTTTCCTCCATTGATTGTAATTCAAAAGATAAATTCTTATGTATCAAAATTGCTACATCTTTAGCCCTGGAATTAAATGAAGAAGAATATACATGTCCTACTCAATCCTTTTTCAATTTCATACTTTCTTTGACATTCAGATGTGTTTCTTGTAAAAAAGCGACATCAATTTTCATTTTCTTAATATACACCAAAATACGTTTACACTTAATCGGACTGTTTAACCCCGAACATTAAAAGTAGCAAACTTCAACTTTGACATACCTACTAATATAACTAAGAACTAATAATATCATTATATAAAAACTCAGATCAATGTAAATAGGCCCTCCAATAGGAGAAAAATAAACCACAAATTAAAGTCTAAATAAAATGAAAATTAAAAAAAATAAAAATAAAAAAAAAGAAAAAGAAAAACAAAGGAACCCCCCCCCAAAAAAAAATGACCAAAAGGTAGTAATCCCTAAACAAAACTTGGGTGTGGATCACCCACCAGTGGCTGATGACTAATAGAACATTGAGCAAATCTCTTCCTCCCCAGCCAAACAAAGAATAACAACATGATATGATAATGACATAAAAAGGAAGTAAAAATAAAAAAAGTTCTTCTATTCATCCAAGAGATTCCAGACTTGGCGACCCCATTTCAAGGGCACTTGGACTCTTTCCATTCCCATTTCCACCATTTCTTCCATTTCCAGAGCAACCAGATTTTTCTTTAGGAGACAATGGTGGACTACGTCTTTGTCCTCTTACATCTGGCAACGAACCAGCAAAAATCATTGCCTCACACTCATTCTCAAAAAACTGAGATTGAAAGTCTCCACAGAACACCTTCAACACTGCTGGATAGCGAAAAGTAGATTTATGGCCTTTACGCCACAAAACTTCTTTAACTGGATTAAATTGATGCCGACGTTGAATAACCTCTTGACTCAAATTGGGGTAGAAAAAAACTCTACTGTTCTGAACCATTAATGGAGCTTGTCGTTGTCTTGCATTTTGCACTGCTAGACGAAGTATTGTCTCTCTCTCCAAATAATTCAAGCATTGAATTATCACGGGTCTCGGTGACTGACCAGCCAGAGGTCTTCTTCTTAAGGCTCTATGAGCTCTTTCCAATACCAAGCCTCCAGAGAAAAATTCTCGCCCCAATATTTGTGGGATCCATTCTGTAAAAAAACGAAGAGGATCTTGTTCTTCCATACCTTCCGGCAAACCAATAATCTTCACATTATTCCTTCTACTTTGATTCTCCAAATAGTCTACTTTCCTCTCTAACTCCTTCTCACGTTCTCGCAATTCTTTAACAGATTTTTCCACCTCCAGCACTTTTTCTGTATTAGAAGCCACTTGTTGTTGACATTCCAAAAAAGCAGCCTGAAATTGTTTAAAATCCTCACAAGATGCTTCCACACGTATTTTAACTGTATTCAGTTCCAAACTGAGCCTTTGAGTCATTTCATTCAACATAGGCTGAATGAAAAGGTTTAGCTGTTTACATTGTAATTCAGAAAAGCTCAGCCCTGCTTTCTCTTGCGTAGTGGCAGTACCAGGTAACTGCTGCATCTCAACAACAGGCAGTTTAACAGTTTTACTGTGGGTCTGGACTCCCAGCGAAAGCACCCCGACTTCCTCAGGGGGCTGACGCTGGTCTCCCCCCACAACCCGTTGTTACTTCAAAAACTCAAGGATAAGATTAAGATATTCAGATTGGAGTACTTCCTGGGGCATTTCAAGCAATGGAGTCGTCTTCTTACGTCCCCCCTCCATTAAAGTCGGCATACTGCCAGGATTGGGATCCACATCGGGGGCACACGCAGCTTCCTCCTGAGAATGGGTAATTCCAGCGATGTCCTTCTCTAAGTGAGTAGTAGTCATTTTATCAGCTCCCATAGGCAATCTTTGCGATTTAGGGACGGAAGAAAGCAAACCTGAAACTGCAGCAGGCTGTTTAGGCCCTAAATCTTCAACATTCCGAAAATGTAGTTTCTTCTGCACTTGAGGTTTAATCTTTTTACCATTAATGGCCATAACAGTTCCTTGATACTTTAAACTAAGTTTTAAAAAGTTTAAACTTGAAAACAAAGAGTTAAAAGCGGGTTCTTAAAAGTCTGCCCAGAGAGGTCAAGATTACACATCTAGACTCTACGCCATCTTGCCACGCCCCCTAATAGGACATTAACAATCCAGAAGGAGGGCATTCAGCCAACAATGCAACAGCAGTCAAAAAAGAGATCCCAATTTTTACCTGTCTTCTCGCACTTGATCAGTGCCCAGTCCTGCCCATTACAACTCTTCAAGTAAACAAAGAACAGCACAGTACAGGCTGTTCACATCAATCTAATTCATTCACTTTATAAATGCGACGATGACTTCTGCCTCAGTCAGGAACAGATTTCCAGACCTCCAATGTACTCTAGTGAAATGAGAATACGTACTGTATGTTTACAATGAACGTAATAATAACAGAGGATGTTAGAAATACGTAGCAGGTCAGGCAACATCTGTGGAAAGAAGAGATGTTTCAGCTCAGGGAGTCAGAGCTGAGGAACGTCAGATATCAAAGATAATTTAAAAGGCAGAAAGGAGGCATGAAGAGAAAACAGGGAATGTCTGAATCGCAATAAGTTTGGTTATTAAGAAGGCAAATGGAATGTTGGCCTTTGTCGCTAGAGGAACTGAATTCAAGAGCAGGGAGATTGTGCTGCAACTGTACAAGGTACTGGTGAGGCCACACCTGGAGTACAGTGTGCAGTTCTGGTCTCTATACTTGAGGGAGGATATACTGGCCTTGGAAGCAGTCCAGAGGAGGTTCACCAGGTTGATCCCAGAGATGAGGAGGTTGACCATTGTGGAGAGACTAAATCGTCTGGAATTATACTCACTCAAATTCAGAAGAATGAAAGGAGATCTTATAAAAAACATACAAGTATGAAAGAGATATATAAAATGGAGGTAGGATAATTATTTTCACTAGTAAGTGAGACCAGAACTAGGGGACACAGCCTCAAGATTCAGGGGAGTAGATTTAAAATGAAGATGAGGAAAAACTTTTTCTCCCAGAGAGTAGTGAATCTGTGGAATTCTCTACCCAGGGAAGCAGTTGAGGTGACTTCATTAAACATATTTAAGGTTCAGTTAGATAGTATTTTACATAAAAAAGGAATTGAGGGATATGGGGAAAAGGCAGGCAGGTGGAGTTGAGTCAATGATCAGATCAGCCATGATCTTAATGAATGGCGGAGCAGGCTTGATGGGCTGGATGGCCCACTCCTGCTCCTATTTCTTATGTTCTTATAAGGTGGAGATCAGGAAAGACAGTGTGGTGTGGCGCAAGCTGCAAGAGGAAAATGAAGGCTTGTTCATCACAGCTGATCTGTCTGGAGGTGTCATTAAAACAGGAATACTGAGAGCAGAGGTGAAAAACAGTGCTGGAACTGAGAGCTACCACTTGTTGTAATGCACCTGGTAGAAATCAAATTTAAAAGAGAATGGTCAAAATACCCAATGGGTCAGCTAACATGGGAGGAGAAAGGAAAGCACAGCCCTTCCAATGGAATGTGAAATACTGCTGTCCTGAAATGGTTGAATTCACTGTTGAGTCCTGAGGATTGCAATGTGCTTGGTCAGATGGCAACATGTTATTCTTCAAGCTTACGTCAAGCTTTGCTGAAACAATGTAGGAAGGCAAAAGACAAGAGTAGAGGTGGGATAGATAACTAGAAGTAATAGGTTAGGCAGCATCCACTGAAGGAAATGGACCATCAAAATTTCAGGTTGTGACCCTTTATCAAGACCTTTATTAGTACCCTTTATGGAAAAGAAAAATAACAAGTATCTGGAGGGTCACCTCTGTGAACTGTCACCTCTGGACAGTTTCTTCAAAGTAGACATCTGGCATTTGGTTTCTTCAGTTTGGTGATTCCACACGGGAAGCACAAAGGCATTTAAAATGGGAGGAGATGCAATGAATCATGACTTGCAAGGAAGGGGTCCCCGTGGATGCTTGGAAGGGAAGATATGCCATCTGCCTTTGTGTAGGAAAATGCCATAAGGAGGGGAGAGGTTGGGAGGCAGAAGAATGGACCAGGGAGTTGTAAAAGAAACTCTCCCTTTGGAGTGGTAATTGGGGAATATGGGAGGATGCCTGTGGTTGAAGATGGAAGTAGTTATGGAGGAAGATCCATTAAAAAGGAAGGCAGGTGGGTGGTTCAAGGGGATCCCTATCCCCTGTTGTAGATTTTAGTGGAAGAGGTGACAGTAAAAGTGTAGAAGTAGAACAAAATTTTTTCAGTTCTATGTGAAAGCCATCAACTTAAAATTTGACTCTATTTCTTTCTCCACAGAGGCTACTTGAACTGTGGAGCAAGAAATGGATTCATATCAGATTTCTACCTTCTGCAGCTTGGGTTTTATTTTTCTTTGTAGCTCATCACTGTCACCAGACTACTGTGCCAACTTTATCGCTTCATCAAATAACTTTTTTAAAAACTTCATGAGAGGAAGCTTATCTGCTAAAAAGCCATTTAGTAAGAACATGCACCCTCCTTGGCTGGCAGTGACTTTGTGGGCTGAAGTTCCTGGTTGTACTATTGTGTGCTCTTTGCTTTAATTAACCTGGAAAACTCTTGCATGCAGTCAGCTGCCATTTTGATCACTTGTTTCCTTTCATTCTGGTCAAATGGTGACTTTGAGAAGTTACGGAGATGGATGCAAAAGTGCAGTTAAATGTCAATATGAAGAATTGGAGGAATCGGTGTAAACTGAGATGTTTGGTGCTTCGTTTGGAGAAGTGGCTTACAAATCATGAAAGAAATCTTTGGAAGAAATACCTCCTGCTTCCCTTAGCCCCTGAGCTTACCTTTCAACAGGTGCCATTTGTACATCACAGCACCATGATCCCTATGGACAAAGGCAGGGCGTTAACTGTGCTGTTGATTGGGATCCTCAATAGCCAGGGAGCCTTCCTGCACAACACTGATTATATGTGGTCAGTCAGTGAGGCCCTGCCCCCCCAACATTAGTGCTGGGTCCTCAGCCTAGTGAAAAGGTAGGAAGAGAGTATTTTAAATAAAACACTGAGGAATGGCAAAATGGGACTCAGGGTGTGTGGAATTATTTTTGAGATTAACAGCACCATTTTAAATAGTCAAAACAAATTAAAAGAATGAGGAATGACAACTAGGAAGGAAATAATTAGCTTTAGGTGTACCAATTCACTATATCTCATTTAGTTCTATCCGGTAGGTATCACCATACAAGTAGGTGTAAAGCTGAATATTTAGGCTTTCATTACCTAGCAGATGGAATATTATTATTCTAAACCAATATATGGCAAAATAGGCTTTT
Organism: Narcine bancroftii; assembly: GCF_036971445.1. Taxonomy (NCBI): domain Eukaryota; kingdom Metazoa; phylum Chordata; class Chondrichthyes; order Torpediniformes; family Narcinidae; genus Narcine; species Narcine bancroftii. The sequence goes on along the minus strand of NC_091469.1, from coordinate 120,618,148 downwards.
TAAAATTGACTTCTGTGCAAGATAGACTGAACAAATTAAATTACCCAACTTGTTCATTAAAACCACTGATGGGAACACTTCAGGGAGATCCTGATCAGTGAACCAGTTTATTGAATTGTTGTTGATTCACACTCACTGAGGTTGCTGAGAACCCTTGGTGAAGCAGTTGAGAGCTGTGGGCAGTCGTCTGCACTGTTGTGAAGCAAGGAGTCACTTGGACTCTTCTATTCTTATGTCAATCAGAAGCAGTCATATACTATTGGTTTTGCCTTCAAGGAAGGGGAGGAGCATGTTGATCTTCCAGAACCTAGTCCAAACACACCCACTGTTGGTGAAAAGCACAAGTACACTTTGGGAGAGGTGGCACCCAATAGGCAGTCATTCATTGATTAGCACTGAGCCAATCAAGTGACAGATAACCACAGAATAAGTTCAGATTGCAGATTTATTGTCAGAGTGAACACATGACATCATGTGCAACCCTGAGATTCCCTTTCCTGAGGGTGAGGCAGAAATGTAAATAAGCTGTGCAATTCAAAGTGAACAAAAAAAATCAATAAAGTGCAAAAGGAGTCCCTGATTGAGTTTGTTGTTCAGGAGTCTAATGGTGGAGGGGTGGCAGCTGTTCCTGAACCTGTTGGTGTGAGTCTGGTGGCAGTTATACTGCTTTCCTGATGGTAGTAGCGAGAGCAGAGTGTGCACTGGGTGACGTGGATGTGGATCCTTAATGAGTGCTGATGGCAGAGTTTCCTGAAGCTGTTCCTCATGGTGGGGAGGGTTTTGCCTATGATGTACTGGGCTGTGTCCACTACCTTTTGCAGGGCTTTACACTTAGGGGTAATGGTGTCCCTGCGTCAGATTGTGATGTCGCTGGTCAGCACACTTGCCACCACACTTCTATAGAAATTTCTTGGGAAAAAGGATTCAAGAATAATATTGGTCAAAATTGTGCTCTGATAATATGACATCATTTATTTGTGTCAGATATAGATTGGTACAATACAATTTTATGCACCAACTATACCTTACACCGCAAAAATTATACAGTTGAAAATCTGAAATTCTGGACTTGTGTTTTAGGTGTGGTAGAGAGGTTGGAACATTTATACATTCTACCTGGCTATGCGTGGAAGTAAGATCTTTGAAGTATAACTTGCCAGAAATTTTGACAAAAATTATCAAAGTGGATTTTCCATTGGAACCAGAACTGTATTTATTGAGCAATCTTATGGTTATTGGCACAAAATTATCAAAATATCAAATAGCCAGGAAATGTATCGCTGTTACATGGAAGCCCGACTCCCCCCCTACTTAATACTCGGTAGAATATGGAAATGCAAAGTTGTGCCCCTTGAAAAAGATCACTTATAATCTTAGAAAGAAATATGATGTGTTTGTTAAAATATGGCAACTTTATATGAATCATACTGGCTTAAGGATAGAATTAACTTCCCCGAAAAAGTTTAAATAATATAGTTAGGTTAATGGCATTGAATTCCTAAAGATCAAGATACAGACTAATTAATGAAGGCAGCTCAAACACCCCATCATTTTTGGAAAATTGTTTTTTTTAATGTTAGCAGTTGGGAGAGGAGGTGAGATTTGGGCAATCATATGAGATCTGTAATTTTAAAATACTATTTATATTATGTATGTAATAATGTTCTAGATTAGTCTTGGAAAAATTAAAATAAAATATTTTTAAAAACTTCTGCAGAAATTTGCCAAGGTTTCTGAGGCCATACCAAACCTCTACACTCTCCTAAGGATGTAGAGACGTTAATGTGCTTTCTTCACGATGTGTTGGGTTCAGGAAAGATCGCCCAGGATAGTGACTCCCAAGGATTTAAATTTGCTCATCCTCTCCACCTCTGGTCCCTCACTGATCACTGGATAGTAAACCTCTAGTTTTCCCTTTCTGAAGTCAATAATCATCTTCTTGGTTTTGGTGACACTGAATGAGAAGTTGTTTTTCGTGCACCATTCAGCCAAGTTTTCAATTTCCCTCTTGTATGCTGACTTACAGCCCCTTTTCCATTGGCACCTTGTCCCAGGAATTGACGGCCAATTTACTGGTTAAGGGTTCTGTGGAAAAGCGAATCATTCGGCATGCCGGCCTCAAAGCATGCAAAATGATGCTGGGAATTGGCGGCCTCGACCCCTACTCACATCCCAGGCAATTAACACAGTGAAAATAGGACAAATTGGGCTCCTGGGACAAAAATAATGTACGTTTTTATGTAAGCACATTCAACTGCGTGTTTAAGCATGTTGAGGCAGTCTGCTGGAGTCCTGAGATAAGGCTGGCGGTGGCTCATCCTCTCCTCAATTATATGCAATTAAAAAGTTTGCTGTTTAAAAATTTGGTGTGCAGTGTAAGATGTGTGTAGTATAAAGGTTTGATGTACAGTTTAGATTCAAAAATATCTTTAAATTATGTCTGCAAACTGGGATGATAGGGAGGTGCAAGAACTCATCTCACTGAGCTTGGAGGAGGCTGAAAGATATGATTTGATGAGCATTATTAAAGATGGGTGGTTTTATGAGAGGATAGCATCCAAGCTCAGGGAAACAAGGTTTAATAGGGACGTCCCAGGTCATAAATAAGCTGAAGACACTTCAGAGGAAGCTGATTGACCACAACAGGAGGAATGGGAAGGACCATTTGGCTGGCCTTATTTTAACCGGGCGTATAATATCTGGGGTGCCAGCAAGCAAGCTGAGCCCCTCTCCTTGGTATCTAATTTGCAGCATAGTGATGGGGCTTCTGCACAATCTCCCAAATCCAGATGGTAACCGGAGGAGGAGGAAAAAGAGGAACCAGATACCCCTTGTACTTTATCAGCTCCAGATCCCCCAACCTCCCCTGGTCCCTCATCTGTCTCATTTGCCTTCAAACACCCCACCCCCCCAATGCTGTACTGCAACACTCCCTCTACCTCATTCACTGCCAGCATCTCAGCTACCCAGCAAACCTCTACTGCCCAGAAAAAAGGGACCTTATTGATGCACCATCAATCACTCAGGAGACCATTGTGCAGAAACCAATAGACTTTAATTCACTTGAGAACATAGCATGTCCTTACTGTTCAGTTCTCCTGCACTGAGTTCCAGGGGGCTGTGGAATAGTCACCTTTATACAGGAGCCTGTGGGGATGGGCCACAGGTACAACCAGCCAATACATGTGCTTGACAAGATAACTATATATTACAGTGGTTTACCACTCTCATCTGCTGCTGCACCCGTGGCTGGTAAGAATTGTATTTCATCTGTTCATTATCGCTTTTTTGTTTATGAGTTAATGGACATGATATGGCATATAAATCTCATATATGTTGCACCACCATCCAGGAACCAAAGGGAGGAAGAAGTATAGGAAGCCCACGAAAAGGCAGGAGGCGGAAACAGAAATACAAGGGCTCCAACACAATATAGACCTGGTGGGCCAGGAACGAGAAAGTGGAGGGGCTGATGCAGGTGCCGCTGACAAGCAAAGAGTCAGAGGCACAACACTGACAGGCAAGAGCGTCAGGAAAATAACGAGGGATTTGCATGCCTGATCATTGAGATTTGACAGGAGATGCAGGCCCAGAAAAGCATAATGGGGAACCTGGACATCATCGATCGGTGTAATTGCCAGCGTCCAGCCTTAGCCCTCTACCATCCAGTCTCCTTCCTCCATGAGCTAGCCCCCTGCATCCTCCTTCCAACCAGGTTCCTCCTCCCAGCAGCCACATGCCTCATTCAATAGCCCTCCATCCTCTCACCACCATCAGCCGTCCCCATACAATTTCTCCTCCATCCTAATGCCTTCCACAGCCTGCTCCTCTTCCAAAATCCCTCCTCTTCCCACGGCCATCTTCCTGCACCTGTGAACCCCACCACTTACATGCCCACCACTATAACCCCCTCAAGAAGGGCACACCAGTTACAAGGTGGTTGCGAGGGTTCGGCAGTTAACTCCCTCATTTACCCTTTCCCCTCCTCCTACATCCAGTTTCTGGAGGAAGAGGATGAGGGATGAGGATGACAAGTGAAAAGTTGCACATGGTCTGCCAGATGTTTATTTCCAAAGTTAGAAAGTTTACATTTGTTCATACTCTAATTGTTGGTGAACAGTTCAATATGTTACATTCCTTTATTTTTGACTTATACATGTACACTACAAACTTTTAATTAATTTTAATTGTTCATACAGACTTCAGGGATTTGCAAGATGCAACACTGTGTTTACCTGACTTTTATGTTAAATGTTAATTCCAGAAATTATAGAAGCAATGCTTTTATTGACATTTTATGCCAATGTTTACAAATGTTAACATGACTTTCCTACGGCATTCAAATCTTTATTCTTGCACTTTAAGAAGTTTTCGTTGCACTCCGTTCAAGATGTGCAATAAAATTTTATGGTCATTTATGTGACATGCCTCAGATGTCTTCCTCACGTCCTCACAATAAAGTCTTAATAGCCTCACGTATAGTCAGGTGACCCCGGCCTGTTGGGATCTTCCACTCCTCCAGAAAATGTTTTTTGTTAATCTCATATATGTTATGCAAGACACAGCCAGCAACAACAACTTCTGACACGAAGGCGCTATTAATATCCATTCATTTGGACAGCATGTCCAGCGGCCTTTCAGATGTCCAAATGCATTTTCCACAACCGTTCACACGGTCATAGTTCAATCTGTGCTTACGGTGAATGGTGATATGATGGCTGCATGAACTACTTCTCATAGTACAAGGTACAGAAGAAAACCTTTATTTAACACTTGGGATGATTACATGTACGTGTTAAAAGCTTTATCGAACACTGTGATATTCACTGATGTCACAGGGGTATAGATAACCTCCTGCATCCTCAGCCATTCTGTAAATGGGAGAGTTAATAAGAACTTGAGCATCATGGGTGAGACCAGGCCAATCCACATACACATCTGTGAAGCTGGAAACACAAAAGGACAAAGCATAGAGTGACATAAGGCTTAAATTATTAAGTGAGGACAACAGATATTAATGGATTCATCATGGTTACCAGCAGTTGTGGTCGAAAAACAGATTGCAGAATAATTGAGTGCCAACCTTTGAGATTGTAGTAGGAAGATAGATCTTCATGTGGGGGAATAATGGGAATATTGATGACACCAACACACATTGGATATCCACCCCTTTTTTCAAATGCATCGATTGTCTCCTGATGAAGATCTCTGCAACTAAATGAAAAGTTTCACGAGGAGTTTTTTCACCATGAATATCACTTGCCTCACCAACCACCGTGAATACAGTGGTGATTCCCACACCGAACAGAGCACTGATGAAACGATATTTGCAAGGAGTGGCAGACCACCACAAATGTATTGCAAGTCAGATTCGAGGCTCCTGAGGCTTTTGGCAGTTGGTGTTCTTACATCTCAGCTGTGCTTTGAAGATTCCTGCAATACAATTAAAAGTACCACCACACATTCTAAGATTCTCATGTCATTGTTCATCATCGTATTTATCCAGGACTTCATTCCAGAACACGGATCCTTGAGGTCTTTCCCTCTTCCACTTTCTTCTGCAACTATGTACTTTTTCAAAATACCGCATTATAAGCAGGCATTTTCTCCTGCGGCTTCTCAGCACAGCTCAACTCTCCTCCTATAATCCCTCCAAGATTATCCACAATATATCAGTAAAATTCTTTCACCTAAGAGCAGGTAAACGGTTCTATTAGGGTCCTCCATTGTTTGAACCAACTTGCAGATAAGGAGGCTGATAAGACCCAACTGTCTGGTGCGAGATTCACACATTTTCAGGATGTCCAAAATGACCTGTCTGATGTCCGCCATTGTTCAGAAGAAGATTATGTCACTTCCTGCTATTGAGTGCTATATCACATGGGATATTTCCAGTTGAAGGTAGACTCTCCTATCCCTGGGGATGACTTGTAGTCAATGTGAAAGCAGGTAGTATCCTGGTTAGAAGTGGCCCAGTGGAAACAGCAAAAACAGCTTCTATAACTGGGACCTGAATGGCCAATTAAATGGGATTCCAGTGAAAAAAGGCCTTATACAACTCACTACCATGGTATCAACAGTGAATTTGTAGATGGTGTTGTACCGAGTCACACAGTCATAGGTGTATAGAAAGTAGAGCAGGGTGCTAAGAAAACAGCCCTGTGATGCTCCAGTACTGATGGAGATTGTGGAGGAGATGTTCTTATAATCCTCACTGATTGTGGTCTGGAGGTGAGGAAATCCAGGATCCAATTACGCAGTGGGGTGTTGATTAAGTCCTAGGTCTTGGATTTTACCAATCAATTTTGAAGGGATGATTGTGTTGAATGCCGAATTGTAGTCGATAAGGAGCATCCTGATTTAATGTATCTTTGCTGTCCAGGTGTAATAGGACTTCATGTCAAGCCAGTGAGATGGAATCTGCCATAGACCTATTGCTGTGAAAGGTGAATTGGAACAGATCCATGTCACTGCTCAGACATAAGCTGATATGCTTTCAACACCAGCCTTTCAAAACACTTGATCATTGTTGATGTGAGTTCCTCTCGTACTCTTCTTGGGCACCAGTATGATTGACATCTGTTTGAAACAGGTGATACTGTTCCCTACTGAAGTGAGATATTGAAGATATCCGTGAATGCATTGGCAAGTTGGCCAGCACAGACTTTTAATACTCCATCCAGACAGACTATGGTTCTTTGCTTCTGACATTATTAGCTTGAGCTGTTCACTTCATATTAAGACCCTCTTTTCTCTGGTGGTCTCCTGACCAGGCACAATTATGTGCATTGTATATATTATGGTTTCAGTCAGGCCCTACATGCCCTCCCCACTCCCCACCAACCCCACCCCTCGATTACTATAAAGATATCTTTGAAAGTAACATTTTGAAGTTATATTTGCAAATCAAACTGCCCAATTATTCATATAGACCTATGATATCTCAGGCCTTTTGGCCTGATAGGACTAGAGATTATCACTATCCACTTTCAGTGGAGTACATTGTTTCTCCTGGAAAAATGAATCCTTTTAATTCAATCTTCACAGGATTCCTCAGTAAATGAAAATAAAAACAACTGATATACACTGGCACTCCGTTATGGTTGACCCTTTCTGTTTCAATAATTTTCCTTTAGTTGATAACTAGGGGAGTGAATGTTCTACTTGTTTTCTGCACAACGTAGTCATGTTGTGGCAGCCATACAGAATCTATTTTAGGTTTGGTGAGAGCAAAGGAGAGATGTCACGGTGAAATCCCTGGTAAGAATTTTCTCAGACAGCCAATCCTCCTTCTTCATCATGTTGATGAATACCATAGATTGAATGATGGGGAGAGTTTTATCTACACGAAGAAGATGCACCAACACTTCTACTTTCAATGGAGATTTGGCCTGTCATCAGGTGTTCTACCAAACTTCTACAGGTGCACAGTGGAATGTGTACTGACTGGTGGCATTACAGTGGGCTTTGGCAATACAAATGCTCAAGAATTCAGTGACCTACAGAAGGAAGCAAACATAGCCAGGTCCATCAAAGGCTCGCATCTCCCATCGATTGCAGACATCTAAGTGAGGCATTGCCTCGCGAAGGCAGCCAACATCATAGAAGACCTCCCGTTACTCTAGTCACAGCTTCTTCTCACTGCTACCTACTACTGCCTGAAGGTGATGATCCTCATCTCTCAGTTCAAGACCAGTCTCTTTCCAACAGCAATCAGACCAGTGAACCTCCCCTTGGTACACTGATTATGGACTGCTCCAACAGCACGAAAGGACTAGCTGCACAATTGCAAGTTACTTTTTGAATTAGGATACTGTGAATATTTAGTATCTATCTTATGTATTTATTGCCTATTTTAATTACAGGAAATCTCCGCTATATCAACGCAAAATTCATTTAATGTGATTTGGAAAACTGAGACCATTTCCTGTTTTATGTGTGTAATTAGTTAGTTACCGTGATCCTAACATGGAAAGAAGCATGTAAGTCCGCAGAAATTTAGAAAAAAGCAATCACTAGCTATAGGAAATTGTATAATGAGAAAAAAAATCAAAATCTCTGCAGTCAACTTTGGAAAAATATTTTTCTAATAAATAGTTTAGTTATGATTTAATTAGGAAATAAATGAAAAATATCATAATTGTTTTTATTAACCTTAACTGTTTTGGGATTAGATTCAGCTGAAAGTTGTTTTTAAAACATAAGTCTTGATGGACAATCTGAAAGGACGGGGATTCATTGATTCTAGTAATCGCTTAACATGAATTCGTCTTACACAAGTAAAGAATGGTGTGAATTAATCATGTAAAGCAGGGTTTGCCTGTAGTTTACTAATATAGTTTTTTTTCTCTATACCTACCTGCCTTGGCTGCAGCATTCAAGAATTTGTTGATGGTGGGGTTCACCCCGAACATTGTTCTATAGTGGGATTGTGTTGGAATAGCCTTTAAGAGTGCCTGTCCCAGGAGAGATCTGCTGGCCGTATAGCGGCAGTGCATTTTGTTGAATTTTCTGCTCCAGTACAATTGACTTCTTATTTTTCACTGCTTGCTGATTCTCAGCCCGGGCACCTGTTTCCTTGCAATAAATATTGAAAATTGTGGAAGTCGTCAGGAGTTCAGATAGCAGCTGTGGAGAGAGCTGACCTGCTGTTTCCTTCAAGTTTTATTTCACAATTCCAGCATCTGGAATTTTTTTTTGGTTCGTGTGTTCGCTTGAAGTTGGCACAAAAAACAGATATTTTGCTGTCCTCTTGTGTACATTTGTGATATTTCCTATTCAGTCAAGCAATGTAATGTGTTGTTAATCAGCCATAGGAACAGGAAAAAAAGCTGCAAATATGAGGCTAATGTAAGATGTGCAGACACATCATTTCACAAGAAGTCATCAGTGGGATTGTTGAGGAGCTGGTGTGCTTCTTCCACCATTTACACTGGGCTTGTCCAATGGAGTCAAAGTTTGCAATGCTATGCCAAATACTCCTGATCCATTTTGAGTGGTCATGGGACAAGCATTCCCACACATCACTGGGGCTGTTATAGTTTCTTCATGGAGGGCTTGAGAAGATACTGTATATATTTATGAATGTCCGAGATGAGTAAGTGGGAGGGTGGCTTAGGAAGTTTACAGATGACACAAAAGTGGGTGGTGTTGGGGATAATTTGAAGGGTTGTCAGAAGTTACAAAGGGACATTGATAGGCTGCAGAGCTGGGATGAAGAGTGCCAGGTGGCGTTTGACCCAGAAAAAAATAAAGTGGTTCATTTTGGAAGGTCAAATATGAAGGCAGTCTACAACTTTAATGGGTGGACTCTGAGCAATGTGGATGAACTGAGAGATCTTGGGATATGTGTCCAGTGGATGCTCAAAGCTGTACAGTGTTAGAGTGTTGTTAAGAAGGCATATGGCCTTCATGAACCATGGGGCCCAGTTCCAAAGCTGTGAGGTAATGTTGTGAGGTAATGTTATACAAGACCTTAGTTAGACCCCACTTGGAATATTGTGTTCAGTTCTGGTCACCTCATTACAGGAAAGATATGGGTGCTATAGAGAGGGTGCAGTGGAATTTTACCAGGATGTTGCCTGGATGGGAGAGCATGCTTTCTGAGGATAGAACTTGGTTTTTTTCTCCTTTGGGCAATAGAGGATGAGGGGTGACCTGATGGAGGTGTACAATATGATGAGAGGAACTCATCTTGTGGATGGCCAGAGAGGCTTTTTTTCAGGGGCTGAAAAGACTGAAATGAGGGGGCAAAGTTTTTAAGGTATTTGAGAGTAAGTACAGGGGGATGTAAGAGGCAAGCTTTTCACACTGAGAGTGGTGGGTGCATGGAATGCGCTGCCAGCAATAGTGGTGGGAGCAGGTACAACAGGATCTTTTAAGAGTCTATTAGATAGGTACGTGGAGCTGAGAAAAATGGAGAGTTATGCTTTTGGGAAATTCTAAGCAGATGTTAGAGTAGGTTATTTGGTCGGCTCAAACTGTGAGCTGAAGGGCCTGTACACTCTGCTGTAGATTTCCATGTTCTTTGTTTTATTATTGAACTACTATTTTTGGTCCTACGGAACCACCTGGATCACCTCCAGGCCCCAGGTGTTGAGAATGTTGGTCCTGGAGTTGATCCTGATGTTGGTTCACTTATCCTGCCAGTGAATATGAGTATTTTTGCATTGGTGCTACCTCTCCGATGTACATTTTTCCAACAAAATCCAACACAAGTTTGAGGAACAACACATGGTCATCCATCTGAACTTGTTAAATTTTTATGGACTTAACATTGAACTCTCTAACTTTAGATAATATATTTCTTCTACCTATCTACATCAGAATCCTATCTGCCTGCCATCCAAATACATTTTGCTCTCGATATATAGTCTGGCTTGCTGAATGTGTCCCCATATACAAACCACATCAGCAACAAATTGCATGACAGTTTCTTATCTCAGAGAAGATCCTTCAGTTTCACCCACGTTTTACCCCTCCCCAAATAAAATCATGAAAGGTTCCCTCATCTGAAATGCTCTAATAGCTCAGTGGTTAGAGCATTGGGGTCTTGTAAACCAAGGGTTGCGAGTTTGTTCCTTGCTGAAACCTCATTTCTGTGAGGGGTGCTGCACAAAATGATGACCCCGCTATCTTCCTTATAATAGATAAAGTTAAAGAATTTTATGTATGTTACATTCTGAATGTAGTATTACATGACAATAATGGAACCTTTCGCTTTATTAACTGTTTCTCTTTCCATAGATGACACTTAATTGTTTAATTTTTCCAGCATTTCCTATTTCTGTCTCTATTTTATCCTAAATGAAGTAAAGCCTGCAAGCAAGTCCTCCCCACTTCCTTCCTACTTGTCACAGCCTCACACCGTCCACGGTTTGATGGAGCTTATCACTGCTGTTGACTCACTGGGGGATGCACTCAGGTGTCCAGATGGGCCTGCATGGGCCAGCCGGTTGAGATCAGGGACAACTTCGGAGTCACATGGAGGAAGGGTTTAGTTTTAGGGTGGACTGTAATGGAGTCGCGCCTAATAAACTAAAGGGACAATGTGTCTTGCTCAACTTCGTTTGTTAATTGTTCCATCGTGGGGTTCAGTAACACCTACATCTGGTGGCCTTGTTATTACGCACAACCTTCCTTGCACTTAAGGAAATGTCTGATGATAAAAGCACGCACTAGATCTATTTTCTCAAATACATGTTTGCCATGGAGGTCTGCTGAGAATTCTTGTAAATTGGGGATGTTGTATCAGTGTCAATGCAGCAAGCAGCTGTGACAGTCTACATGCCAGCCGACTTTAACACTGAACACATACCTTGGTTCGACACGACGCCGTTCATCATCCTCTCTTATAATGGCTCTTAATAAGTCTTTCAATGCCAGCCCAAAAGTTTTGTGTGTTATGGTCACACACTTACCTGGGTCAGGAGCGATGCCAGTCACTGTTGGTGACTAAAGCGAAGTGATGTGCGGGAGTGTTAAGCGATAGTATACGGGTCATGGATATCAGACACAGAAGGAAGAGAATGAGAGCGTCAGGATCACCCATGTGGTGGTGAGCCAATGAGAAGGTCAGGTTTGGGGAGTTGAAAAATGCATTTACCCCCAGACCATCTTATAATCGTGAAATCGGATTTCAACCCCAAACAAGAGTTGGGCATAGTTTGCAAATCTGACAGCTGTTGGGCTTCACTGTTACATATGGTTCCAAAAATATCTCCTGGTGATAGGTGGCCTTGTGGTGATTATTGTGCCCTGAACAATTCTACCGTGCCTGACTCATACAACATTCCCAATTTACAAGAATTCTCAGCAAATCTCCTCACCAAACATGTATTTGCGAAAATAGATCTAGTACGTGCTGACTATCAGATTTCAGTTGAGTCTTCTGATGTCACGAAGACGGCAGTAACTACCTCTTTCAGCAAGTTTGAGTTTCTGTGAATGCCATTCAGTCTACGGAATGCAGCTCAGACATTCCAGAAGTTTATTGACCATGTATCTGCATCTGAACCAGAGACAAATGCCCGGCTGCTGTGCTCTGGTGATTACAGAAATGTGATTCCAGGACACTATTCCAGACTTAGCGATCCAGCTGGATGGCCTTATCTCCTTCAGGGCAGACATTGCTGCTTTTGGCAAGACGTGAGAAGGGGGGGCCTGTGTATTTACATTTAGGAGAACTGGTGCACAAATGGCTCTGTTGTGAAGATCTGCTCAGCAGAGATAGAGTACCTGCTGGTGCCCTTCTACCTGCCCAGTGAATTCTTGGCCATGCTGATTACTGCAGACTATGTTCCACCTTTGGCTAATGAGGGTAAAGCCATGATGCCATCTGTGAAACACAGACTTCCCAGCCTTATAGTGCCATGATTGTTGTTGGCAACTTCAATCACACCAACCTGAAAGAGGTCTTAACAATTTCAACAGCATGTGAACTTCACCACCAGAGGAGAGAATACCCTGGATCAGGTGTACAGCAACATCCCTGGTGTGTTCAAGGCTGCACCCTGCCCCCACCTTGGTTACTCAGATCACATAACTGTTCTGCTAACCCTAGTGTACAGATCGCTGGTCTAGCAAACTAGGTCAGTGTGCAGGAAGATTAGGATGTGACTGAAGAGGCCACAGCAGAACTGCTTTGAGACCACAGACTGGAGTTGTTTCAGAGAGGTGGCCACCTACAATGGTCATGTAAACATCAAGGAGTACACAAGCTTTGTGATTGGCTACATCAGCAAATGCATTGCGCTTGTCCCTGAGATCAAATGCTTCATAACCAGGGATAACCAGAAACCATGGTTGGATGCAGAGGGCCCTTCTCAGAGTTCAAGATGCTGCCTTCAGGACAGGGGATAGGATGGCACTAAGATCAGCCAAGACTGAACTCTCCTGTGCAATCTGGAAAGCAAAGTGGGGGTACGCACAGATCTACAGGCAGCTGTGCGACACCGGCGATACACGGCACACGCGGCAAGGGATCGAGACAATAACAGATCAGAATCAGAATTTATTTTCAAGAACACGTCATGAGATTCGGTGTTTTGCACCAGCATCATTGTCCAAACTTTCATATTATATACATCTTTCAGCATTTCTATAAATAATGTTACGAGCCCAAAGGACTCAAAAAGTAGCAGTCACAGAAATTCACCAAGACAGTGGCTACTTAAACAAAACTGGTTTTATTTCCTTTTATTTACTACTTTATTTTTCGTAAATATTTAACAATTATAGATTTCAATTAAAAAAATATATATAATGTTGTATAAAGCAAAAAAAAATCCAAAAACCCTAACTATGCCACCTTCTGTTCCACCCCCCCCCACCCGCCTGCCCCCCCCCCCCCACCGAGTTTTTCCAGCACAATTCTTGGCACTTTTTTTATACCATAGGAATTGTCTTACTTGATCGCTTAATAGTTGGAAAAAAATTCTTAGGTGAAGCTAAAGGTGAAGCGATTGGAACAAGTGTTGAAGTTTCAGCATCACGTTTATCTTTCTCTTCCTATTAGTGTTATTGGCAATGCTCCTTAATAAGACTGATCACATGGAGAACTTTAGCAGATGAAATAATGTATGAATAATTGGTTTAAAAAACGGTGTGGAAGAAAGATATGGGGTTAAATTCTTTGAATCCTGGATTTCTGATGTACTTCGTGCTGAGTCACTCGGCGGATCAGTACGGATTGAGAGAGCCCATCGAACCTGCGGATGCAGAAGAAGTGAGAATGAGCATCCTTGTGAAGCTGCTGATCTTAAGAGCAGCATTTGAGTACTCGAAAATGAATAATGCCCCACTGAAATGGGATGGACAACAGGTCAAGTTTTTCCAAGATTTCAGCCCAGCGGTTGTACAGAAAAGAAAAGAATTCAGCGAGGTCAAGCGCTGGTTCCAGGTGAAGAATCTCAGGTATTCCATGGTTTACCCAGTGGTTTTACGGGTGGAGGTGTCGAAAGGCAACCAGCAGTTTTTCAAGACAAAGCAAGAGGCAGAAGAATTTGTTTGTGGATTTTAATAGAACTTCATGAAGATTGTATTTTCGTGCACTAAGAAAAGATATACATTTTTGTCATCTGATATTTATTAGGTAATGTTAATCTTTCTTATTGAAACCTTGCGGAGAGCTCGGGGAAATGTATAAAGTAACAGGAGGATGTAGGCTCTGGTCTAAGAGAGGAAATGGCATCAGGAGGGAAGTTTGTTTTAAAGATGGCACTTTAGGGTGGGGTTCTTCTTCTTCATCCCTGGAGAATTCTGCAGGCTTCCTCGCAAGCCTCCGGAATTTCTTGTTTATGTCACTGTCAGAGCAGGGGCTTTTTATTTTTTTTCAAAAGGGAAGAGATCATGAGATTGTTTAATTATTTACTGAGACTGATTTACTGTGTGATAATTGTCTGTAAATCAAAATGGATAAGACGTTAAAGTTTATAAGTTTTAACGTGAATGGCTTAAATGAGTGGATTAAGAGAAAGAAGGTTTTGGCTCACTTGAAAAAGTTAAAGGCAGATGTTGTCTTTTTGCAGGAAACATCTTACTAAGGTGGAACATGACAAGTTAAAAAGAGGGTGTGCATGGCAGGTTTTCTCTTTGTCATTCAATTCTAAAGCAAGAGGGGTTGCAATTTTAATAAATAAACATGTTGCGGTTATTGTAGAGAATATATCAAAAGACCAAGTGGGTAAGGTTTATTCAGAATCATGGACATTTATAAATATTTATGCACCATACTATGATGATGAAGACTTTATGAAGGATATATTTTTGAAAGCTATTGAGGGGAGACAAAATATTTTGATAGGAGAAGATTTTAATTTTTTTATCTGGATCTGATATTGGATAAATTGGTAAGAAGAGTAACTAGGGATAAGGCTGCTAAAATAACATTGAAGGATCTAAATTTGATTAATATTTGGAGGCAGTTTAACCCAACAGAGAGAGACTATTCTTTCTACTCAAGGGTATATGATTCACATACAAGAATCTATTTATTTTTACTGTCAGCTGGACTAATAAATAGGGTGGTGGAGTCAGAATATTTATTGAGGCAATTTTAAGTCAGTGTAATCACTCACTGCTTACACTGTGGAGAAACAGGAAGGTGTTTACAGATGGCATTTAAACCCCATAATGTTAAAGTGGAAGGATTTTAAACAATTTATTAGGTGACAAATAGAAATTGTTTGTGAAACAAATATAGGATCAATGGATAACAGCTTTTTAATATAGAATACAATGAAGACTTTTTTGAGATTATTTCATTTATGAAAATTGTTAAAAGGGAATATAATGCAGAATTAAATAATTTGGAAAGAGAAATATTGGAACTAGAAAAAGAATATCAGAGAACAGGTGAACAGGATAAATATAGAACAATGGAAAACAAAACAAATATGTATCTTCTTTCTTTCTTTCTTCTTTGGCTTGGCTTCGCGGATGAAAATTTATGGAGGGGTGTGTCCACGTCTGCTGCAGGCTCGTTGGTGACTGACAAGTCCGATGCAGGACAGCCAGGCACAGTTGCAATGGTTGCAAGGGAAAATTGGTTGGTTGGGGTTGGGTGTTGGGTTTTTCCTCGTTTGTCTTTTGTCAGTGAGGTGGGCTCTGCGGTCTTCTTCAAAGGAGGTTGCTGCCGCCGAACTGTGAGGCGCCAAGATGCACGGTCGGAGGCGATATCAGCCCACTGCCGGTGGTCAATGTGGCAGGCACCAAGAGCTTTCTTTAAGCAGTCCTTGAACCTCTTCTTTGGTGCACCTCTGTCACGGTGGCCAGTGGAGAGCTCGCCATAGAACACGATCTTGGGAAGGCGATGGTCCTCCATTCTGGAGACGTGACCCACCCAGGGCATTTGGGTCTTCAGCAGCATGGATTCGATGCTTGCAGACTCTGCCAACTCAAGTACTTCAATGTTGCTGATGAAGTCATTCCAATGAATGTTGAGGATGGAGCGGAGACAGCGCTGATGGAAGCGTTCTAGGAGCCGTAGGTGATGCTGGTAGAGGACCCAAGATTCAGACTGAACAGGAGCGTGGGTATGACAACGGCTCTGTACACACTGATCTTTGTGTGTTTTTTCAGGTGGTTGTTTTTCCAGACTCTTTTGTGTAGTCTTCCAAAGGTGCTATTTGCCTTGGTGAGTCTGTTGTCTATCTCTTTGTCGATCTGCGTCAGATGAAATGGTGCAGCCGAGGTAGGTAAACTGGTTGACCATTTTGAGTTCAGTGTGCCTGATGGAGATGTGGGGGTGGGGGTGGGGGGGGGGGGGCTGGTGGTGGTCATTGTGGGGAGCTGGCTGATATGTATAATACCTTACAAACATACAGAGTAAATAAAAAACAATATTTAAGACTAGGCAGAAATATTATGAACTGGGGAACAGGCCCAACAGGTGCTGGCAGGGCACCTTATGGTGAAAGAGTCAGCAAGGGCCATAAAGGCAATACAGAAGGATGCCAATATAGTTACATATAATCAGAAATAAATAAATGATGCCTTTTGGCAATACTACATTGATCTTTATCAATCGGATATATTGGACAAAATAGGTCAGTTCTTAGTAGGGGTTAAACTTCCTAGATTGTATGAAAATGATAGAAATGACCTGATGCCATTTGCAACTTTTGCAAGGGAAGAGATTGAGAAAGCATTGAACACATTGCAGGCTAACAAGTCTCAGGGAGGATGGTTTCCACCTGAGTTCTATAAAGAATTTAAGCATATGTTAATGCCATTACTAATCAATGTATTGGATCAAGCAGTGGAATCTTCTGGAATCTTTTCCAACAGCAATAATTACAGTATTACCAAAAAAGTATAGCGATCCATTAAAAATGTAGTCATATAGGCCAATTTCTCTGGTTTTATTTTCTCGCCAAGGCAAATAGCGCCTTTGGAAGACTACACAAAAGAGTCTGGAAAAACAACCAACTGAAAAACCTCACAAAGATAAGCGTATACAGAGCCGTTGTCATACCCACACTCCTGTTCGGCTCCGAATCATGGGTCCTCTACCGGCACCACCTACGGCTCCTAGAACGCTTCCACCAGCGTTGTCTCCGCTCCATCCTCAACATCCATTGGAGCGCTTTCATCCCTAACGTCGAAGTACTCGAGATGGCAGAGGTCAACAGCATCGAGTCCACGCTGCTGAAGATCCAGCTGCGCTGGATGGGTCACGTCTCCAGAATGGAGGACCATCGCCTTCCCAAGATCGTGTTATATGGTGAGCTCTCCACTGGCCACCGTGACAGAGGTGCACCAAAGAAAAGGTACAAGGACTGCCTAAAGAAATCTCTTGGTGCCTGCCACATTGACCACCGCCAGTGGGCTGATAACGCCTCAAACCGTGCATCTTGGCGCCTCACAGTTTGGCGGGCAGCAACCTCCTTTGAAGAAGACCGCAGAGCCCACCTCACTGACAAAAGGCAAAGGAGGAAAAACCCAATACCCAACCCCAACCAACCAATTTTCCCCTGCAACCGCTGCAACCGTGTCTGCCTGTCCCGCATCGGACTTGTCAGCCACAAACGAGCCTGCAGCTGACGTGGACTTTTTACCCCCTCCATAAATCTTCGTCCGCGAAGCCAAGCCAAAGAATTTTCTTAATACACAATAATAAGATCAATAGTTAACTTATTACTATTAACTTTACTTAATGTAACCTAACTTAACCCCCTTCCAATTCTAAGAGCATGTGTATGCAATGTGTGTGTGTTCAGGAAAGTTCTTTTTCACTTTTCACCTTTCACTTCTCCAAGTTCACTGGATTCAGGCAATCTTCCATACTGTGCACAGAATTGAACAGATATTATATTCACCAGGCTCTGATGCTTTAGCTTATGCTGTTACTGCTCAAGAAGGTCTTTGTTAGTTTCAGAGAGATATTCATTGTTTGTTGGAAACACAAATTGATCTATTTCAATCAGCAACTGAAGTGTCTGACCGAAGAAACTTGCCCCCTCTTGGGTTTTTCCAAATTACCACAAGGGGTTCTTCTTTTTCCCCTATTTCAGGAGAAACACAATAACCAGCCACAACCTCTGCAATTGTCTATAGAGATTTAGAATAGGCTGAACTCAGAACTCAAAATCTGTTTTGAAATGGGGTTGAGCAGCAGGTCTGCCAACTTGCAGCATCCACCATAAACTGCTACAGAATATTCTCCCAAACAATGGATGTTTTCTCTCTGTTTGCAAAACCATGCGGCCCCTCTTAGGACCACAAAGTTCAACCAGAAATTTAAAACTCTGGCACCAGTTTAGCAATAAAAGATTAATCAGTTCTTGAGCATCATCACTGTTCAAAGATACTGGCCCATTAATACTTACTTGTGAAACTCTCACAAGCACTTCCCATTGTCTCTGCAAAGCCAACTGTAGAAATGAAGACTACCCTTGCATAGCTCTTGCATGGCAAATGTGACCTGATAATGAAACCTCACAATCTTACCCATTTAATATATATTTCATCATAATTTTAATAACTTAATCCATAACACTAAAAAAAATAAAAACAGTGCATGAAAAGTACAGCAGTCTTTTTGGTTCATTGATTATTCAGTAATCTGATGGCAGCAGGGAAGAAGCTGTCCTTGTGCTATTGAGTGTTTGTCTTCAGGCTCCTGAGTGAAGAGGGCATGGCCTAGGTGATGGGGGACTTTGAGGATAAAGACTGCATTTATAAGATTACAACCTCATGTAGATGTGTGGTGCCTGTGATGTCACAGGCCAAGGTAACAACTGTCTGGAGTTTATTCATGTCCTGAGTGTTGGCATCTCCATACCAGGCAGTGATGCAACCAGCCAGAATGCTCTCCACGGTACACCTGCAGAAGTTTTCAAGAGTTTTCGGTGATGTACAAAATCTCCCGAGACACTGCACAAAGTATATCCGCTGAACAGCCTTCTTTGTAACTGCATCAACATTGAGGCTCCAGAACAGATCCTCAGAGATGTTGACACCAGAAATTTTAAGTTCTTGACTACAAGTCAACCAATGTCACCTCCCTTCTGGACAAATTGAACACCTTCTATGCATGGTTTGTTGAGAAGAACAGTATGATGCCAAAGAAAGCTTGTACCCCCTGTACAGCGGCGGCTGTGGTGAGGAGAACCCTATCCAAGATCAGCTCACACAAGGTGGCAGGACCAGACAACATACCTGGTCGAGTACTGAAGGACTACACAGACCAATTGACGGAGATGTTCATGGACATCTTCAATACTTCACTGCAGCAGTTCACCATTCCCGCAGGGTCCAAGATAACCACCACCATCCCTGTACCCAAGAGGATAACAAGAACAGGCCTCAATGACTACTGCCCTGTGGCATTGACCTCCATCATTATGAAATGCTTTGAGCATCTATTAATGGAAGGCATCAAAGCTGTCCTTGCTGGGACTCAACTCTCCTCTCTGTAATTGGATCCTGGACTTCCCAATAGAAAGACCACAGTCTGTCAGTAGCAGAATACCGATCACTGTCACACCTCAGGGCTATGTGCTCAATTCGCTCCTGTTCACAGTACTGATCCAGCTCCAACAATGTTATCAAGTTTGCAGATGACACAATGTTTGTTGACCTCATCAGAAACAACAAGTCACACTAGAGCAAAGAAGTGGAAAATCTCATAAAATGGTAAAAAAGTAACAACCTGAGCTTCAATGTGGGCAAGACGAAGGAGATGATCTTGGTCTTCAGGAGGATCAGGAATGACCACTCTCCACTACACATCAATATCTCTGCAGTAGAGAGAGTGGAGAGCAACAAGTTCCTTGGAGTTCACTTAACTAGTGAACCATCGTGGACACTCAACATCTCCTCACTTGCAGGAAGGCACAACAGCAACTGCACTTCCTGAGAAGACTGAAGCGGGCAAGGCAACTGGCCACAATTATGTCAACCTTCTATAGGGTTGACATAATTCACATCCTGACCGGCTGCATCACAGTGTGGTACAGTTGCTGCAGAGTAATGGATCGGAGGTCAATTCAAGGATCCATAAGAGCGGCAGAAAGGATCACTGGTGTCTCCCTCCACTCCACCGACATGATCTACTTGGATTGTTGTCCAAATATAACAGAGTTCAAAATGTATTTTATAATTTTTATTCTCAATTCCATATTTGTGAATTTTAATCTCAATGATTATTTGTATTTACTGTCATTTTAATAATGTTTCCAGTGGGAACAATTTTTGTGGTGCGTGATAAGTTGATACTAGGGACCAATGTTATCAAACACATCCTGCATCAGTCTAAGTTATACGAGTCCTATTGGAAGACAGTGTCCGGCCATTGCCCAACCAGATCCCCTGAAATTGAACACATCCTTTGTATGGTCTCTGGTCTGAGCCCCTGGAGAGATGAAGATATTCCTGACAAGGTTGGTCCTGTCAAGTGTAACTCAGCTACCTGCCTCAAGCCTGGTCGTGAATATCTCATCTGGGGAAAACTGTCGAAACACACCGTTGTTTCCCCAGGCAGCACCATCATGACAGCTCACGTTGTCCTCCTCAGCCTCCAAGAGCTGTTTTGGTCGCAAAGATTATAACACCACTGTGGGTTGGGGGGAGCAGGTGGGTCTCATTGAAGCTCATCAATGCATCTGAGAGGGCTGTTCTTTTGAAGCGCAATGCAAAGCTGGCTGATGTCTACTCCTGTATAGTGCTCGAGGACATAGATGCTGCTGAGCGTTCAGAGGTAGTCCTGTTCAGCTGAAGCCAATCAGCTGTACCACCCAATGCCAATGTAAATTCTGCCAAAGACAAGCTCAGATCAATTGGGCTCAGAGCCGTTGACATTGAGTCATTTGAAGTGTCAGAGGACTGTAAGAGGAAGATGGCTGACTTTGTTTTGAAATATGAGGATATTTTTTCATGCCACCATCTCAACTGAGGGGAGGCGAAGGGCTTTGTGCACTACATAAACCTATCAGACAATAAATCAGACAATAAATCTCAGGCGAGTGAGATGGAGTGAGGTGGAGAAGGAAATCGATGAGTGAATACACATCACCATTGGTGCTTGTGTGGGAAAAAAAGATCTCCGCATCTGCACAGAAAAAGGACTCTGAGGATGCTCATCTCCTTCCCCACTAGGCAGATTGTTTGGCAGTGCTGGGAGGTAACGGCCTTTTCAGTACGATGGACTTGATCTCCGGGTTTTACTATATGCCACTCCATGAGGAGGACAGGAAGTACTCCACCTTTACCACTCCCACCAGCCTGTATGAGTACAACTGTCTGACGCAGGGCCTCTGCAACAGCCCTGGGAGTTTTATGCGCATAATGACTATTTGAGTCTGCTATGTTATTTGGATAATTTGTTGGTGTTTGCCCTGATGAAGTAATGGTCTCTGGAGATGGAATTTGAAGTTGGCCCCACAGAAGTGCTCCTTCCTCACGAGGTCTGTAAAATTTCTCGGTCACATAATAGATGAGAACGGTGTTTCAACTGACTCCAGTAAAGTGGAAAACATCATTAACATCACAAGCACTGACTTCATGGAGTTTCTCCTTTAACTCGGAAGTGAGATTAAAGGAGCAGGTATGGGTACCCCCATGGGTCACAGCGACATCTGCCTGTTTGTGGACCAATCCATGCTACATGCCTACACAGGTCAGACCCCTTAACTCTTCTTCTTGTATATCGACGACTGCATCGGGTTGCCTCATGCTCCCACAATGAACTTGTCAATTTCATCCACTTCACAGCCAACTTTCACCCTGATATCAAACTCACTTGGTCCATCTCCAATAACACTCTCCCCTCCCTGGATCTCTCTTTCTCCATCTTGGGAGACAAGCTTTCTACCAGCATACACTACAAACCCTCTAACTCCCACAACTACCTTGACTACACCATATCCCCTGCAAGGATTCTATTCCCTTATCTCAATTTCTCCATTTCCGCCACATCTGTTCCCAAGATGAGATCTTCCAGTCCAGATCTTCCAAAATGTCTACCTTCGTCCACAAACGTGGCTTTCCCTCCACCACCATGAACTCTGCCCTGACCCGCATCTCCTCCATTTCTCACTCATCTGCCCCGGCCCCCTCTGACCCCAGATACAATAAGCATATAATCCCACTCATCCTCACCTATCACCCTACCAGCCTCCACTTCCAACACATTATCTGCCGGAATTTCCGGTACTTACTACAGGATCACACCACCAGACAAATTTTTCATTCTCCTCTCCTCTCGTCCTTCTGCAGGGACCATTCCCTCGGTGATTCCCTTGTGCACTCATCCCTCCCCACCTATTGCCTCCCCCCGGCACCTTCCCCTGTGGCCGCAGGAGGTGCAACACATGTGCCCAACCCTCCTCCCTCACCATGGTCCATGCTCCCTGTGATAGTACAGATTCTATCACCAATGTGTATATGTACATATGTACAGATGGTAGTGTAGGATGACTGTGAATGGCTGAGAGTGTAGCCACATCTACTGGTAGGTCTTAAAGGATTGCTCCTAGACAGACCAGGTCATTCTGGACGTGATATGCTCCAGTCTTTTAGTTAATAAAAGCCTTGGTTTGGATCAACAAGTCTTTGGTTCTTTTGACGCGCATTATAGCCCCAAGAAAGGTCTTTCAAGTGAAGTAACACTTCACTTGTACATCCAGAGGACTTTATTTACTGCATCCAGTGGTCTATTTGTGTTAATCTCTATATTAAAAAGACTGGTCGCAGATTGAGACAGTGACCGCCTAGTAGCAATCATTTCAATTCTGAGCCACACTCCCACACTCATAAGTCTTGTCCATGGCCTTATGTATTATCTCACCCAGACCACCCACAGATTGGAGGAACAAAACCTTGTTTTCTGTCTGGGCACTCTCCATCCAGATGGCATTAACATTGATTTCTCTGATATGAATATTCAAAAAATAATAATGGCCCATTTGTGGTGGACAATGCAAAAGTAATGTTTTCCAGGACTTCAGCCCTGCCTTGGTCAGACAAAGAAAGGAGATTGATGAGGTAAAGAGACAAATGTGATCTAAAAACTTTAAATATTAAATGATTTATCTTGCAATGCTGAGGGTGGATTCTCAGAAGGTAATCGATAAATTTTCAAGAATAAAGAAAAAGTGGAAGAATTTTTAAGAAAGTTATGAAAAGATTAAAGTCACCAGCTGAAAGAGCTGAAAAGACCATTTCAATAGGGGACTAACTGAAAGACGTATCTTTTTATTTATACTAAAAGTACTCACCCATCTTGTTTTAAAAAAAAACATTGGTTTATATGGAGAGCTCTGAAAACATAGAACAGTGGTAAGGAAACCAGCAAGGTGGGAACCCAAACTTGGGAGGAAAGGTGGCGTCAGGAGAGGAGCGATTTTAAAAGATGGCGCCAAAGGGAGGGTTTATTCTTCTTCGGCAGAACCCACAGGCTTTTATCATGGTCTTTGGCGTACGATTGTCAATGTCACTGTTAGAGCTAAGAATGTGTGGATGTTTCTTGAAGGGGAAATGTCTTTTAATAGGGAAATGACAGTATTTAGAAAATTGGGAAGATATTATTCTTATACAATATTTGTGTAAGAAATGGTATGGATAAAACACTAACGCTTATTAGTCTTAATATTAATGGGATAAATAGGTTGTTGAAGAGGAAAAGGGTCTTGGCATACTTAAAGAAATTAAAAGTGGATATAATCTTTTTGCAGGAAACACATTGGAACATGATAAATTAAAAAGAGGACGGGTGGGGAAATAATGTAATCTTCCTTTGGTTCAAAGGCAAGAGGGGTAGCTATTCTAATTCATAAAAATACAGCAGTGTTAATAGAAGATAGCTCGATTGATCAAGCTGGAAGGTATGTAACAACACTCTGTAAAATTTATGGAGAAGCTGAACTGCAGTCAATGACCCATGAGACAGGAGTTATGCGAATAACATAGGCTTTTATTAGCAAGAACTTGGCAGTATTAGCCATGTATGAGGCTAGTCCCAATCTGAGCTGAGAGCTGCATGCAAGCAAGGGGGCTACTTCCCCCGGTCAGCCTATAGCATTGGTCCACCATACCAGCGAGCAACTGCAAGCAACCACATTCTACATACAAGCATGCAATACCAAGGATCAACACACTCACCCCCCCACCTTTTAAAAAAACAAAATCCAGCCATGACAGACTGGTAAAATAATGGACTAAAGGTTAAATTAAGAGTACACGGGTTGAGTCTGTCTGCCGGCTTGATGTGATGTGTAGACTGTCTCAGCTCCTGCGGTGGTGAGATTTGAGTTGAAGACTCTTGTGGTGGTGATGCCTGAGTTAGAGAAGGTCCAATGGTCAGTGTCGTAGGGGATGGTGAAAATAATGGTGTCGTGGGTGGATGTTCGGTGCTGTCATCTGTAGGTGTAAGTTTAAATTCTTGTGGAAGAAAATGGATGTGACGGCGTGAAGAGCACTTTAGTGGAGTCGACAATTGTTCATCCCCATGTCCACAAGAGTTAGGTGGTTGGTTACTGTGCGGTACTTGTGTGGGTGGGCTGAGTGTGTGAGGTGGTGGAGATTGGGTAGAAGTGGAGAAAACCTTGTAGTGGGCTATTTTGTTCACCATGTCATTTATTCTTGGTAAGGGATAAGCATCCAATTGAGTGAATTTGTTTATAGTTTAGCTGTAATCGACAACCATCTCATTCTTTGTCCCTTGTTTTACTACTATGACTTGAGCATGCCAAGGGCTGGTGCTGGGTTTGATAATACCTTCCTGCGGTAGTTGTGGTACTTTGATTTGATGAATGACCTGTGGGCAGCAGAGTGGTGCCAGCACTTGGTTGTTATGGGTCTGCAATCATGTGTGAGATTGGTGAATAGTCATGATGTGTACACTCTTGGCATCGAGAGGTTGCAGGACAGTTGTCCGACTACCAGAGGTGGATGGGTTACACTTTCGTCCTGGCACTGAAAATCCAGCCCTAAGAGCACAGGGGCACAGAGATTGGGTAGGACGAGCAATCGGAAGTCTTTATATTCAGTGCCCTTAATCGACAGGTCGGCAAGACCATAGCCATATACCTCTGCATTGTGGGAGTAAGAGGCTAGGTGAATTTTGCGGTCAATGTTTCGCATTTTGAGAGTGCAGAGGGCAGCTACTCGAGGGTGGATAAAACTTTTGGTACTTCCATTGTCGAACAGGCAGTTTGTAGGGTGCCCATTTACTTCTATATTCAGCATGGAACGAGTTAAATCATGGCTACATGCTTGATTTAGTTCCAGCGAGGTCAGCGTTGTCAGTGTCGCATCATCTTGTTCTTCATGTTGCTCGTCTCCAGGGGGCGCTGTTGAACTAGATTCACACAAAGCATTGTGAGCAGGCGGGAGATTTTGTGATAAGCAGGCAGAAGGGATTGATGGCTGTTCCCACTCTTCTCCAGAGATAACAGCAGTGTTGGCGATCCTTTTAGAGAGCGCTCTGCAGATCTTTCTGTAGTGACTCCTCTTGCCACATTTAACACACACAGCATCTCTAGCGGTGCATTGGGATCTCGAATGCTTAACTAGTCCACAGAAGTAGCATTTCAGCTGATTTCGTGGATCCTCAGCCATGACAGGGTCAATGACCGATCTGGCCTTTTGGGCTGTTCAGCAGAGTATCAAGCACAGTAGGGGCACATAGCCATGAATCAGCAGCTGGTACAGATGAGTAGATACCCCCCCCCCCCTTCCAAGTGCAAGGTCTAGAGACTCGGCAATTCTTATAGCTTGATTTAAGTGCAACTCACCCATCTCTAGCATCCGCTGTCTCACATAGTTTGATTTCACTCCATAGACCAATGAGTCCAGGACCAGTATATCAACAAATTCTTCTGCAGACTCCACTCTCCTTAAGCACACTCTCCCCAGGTAATGAAGGTTCAGGATAAAGTCACTGATCGACTCCCCCGGCTATTGCTTGTGTGTAGCCAGCAAGCGTCTGGCATGCACTTCATTCCACTGGCCCACATATGTTTCTCTCAGAGCAGTGATAGCAGCCGAATAAGTCCCTTTGTCTCTTATCAGTACAAAGGCCTTGGTGTCTATCCGGAACAGAAGTAGGAGTAGCTTCTGCTCATCGTCCACTATCCCAGCCCAATTTAAAAATGCTTCTAGGCACCGCAGCCAATGCTCAAAGTGAGTCACAGCCTCTGGGACCCATGGGTCTAGCTCTAGCTCATAATTTGCTCCATTCTTACCAGAGGTTGAAATCTGTTTCGGCGGTGCGGGATGCTGCACTGGCTGTGGGGCTTGAACGTGCACTGGTGCTGCAGCCTCCAGAGGAGGGAGCAGAGGTGGAGGAAGCAGCGGTTGAGCCTCCGGTCGGTGAGCCCGTGCTCCTCCAACTACTCCATTGTCTTTATCCCCAGACTACTTTCGGATTGGGCACTGCTTTTGAAGTCTTCTCAAATGAAATTTGCTAATAAAATTGAACTGCAGTCAATAACCCATGAGACAGGAGTTATGCGAATAACATAGGCTTTTATTAGCAAGGACATGGCAGTGTTAGCCACCTATGAGGCTAGTCCCAATCTGAGCAGAGAGCAGTGGACAGGAACACTTATGTGCAAGCAAGGGGGCTACTTCCCCCTCGTCAGCCTATAGCACTGGTCCTTCATACCAGCGAGCAACTACAAGCAACCACACTCTACATACAAGCATACAATACGAAGGATCACCACAGAAGCATGAACATTTATGAATATTTATGCCCCAAATTATGATGATGAAGCCTTTATGAAGGACATCTTCTTAAAGACAGCAGAGGGAAGACAAAATATATTGGTTTGAGGAGATTTTAATTTCTGCTTGGATCCAATATTAGATAAATCGGCAAGAACAATAACAAAGGGAAAACCACAGTTCATATATGAAAGATCTAAATCTTATCAATGTATGGAGGCAATTAAATCCCACAAAGAGAGACTATTCTTTTCACTCAAGGGTGCACAACTCACATACAAGGATTGACTTATTTTAATGTCTGCCCAGTTAAAAAGTAGAGTGATAAAAACAGAATATCTAGCGAGGTTTCTATCAAACCATTCTCCATTAATATTAACTGTAGAAACAATGGAAAAGCAAGAGAATGTATACAGGTGGTATCTCAATACTATATTGCTTAAAATAGACTTATACAAATTTATAAAGGGACAGATAGAAATATTTTGTGAAACAAATCTGCCATCTACTAATAATAGTTTTCTGAAATGGGACACATTTACAGCATATTTAAGGGAACAAATTATATCCTATACAAAGAATATTAAGTGGGAACATATGGCAGAAGTAAACAGTTTGGAGAAGGATATTAAGGAATTAGAAAAACAATCAAAGAACAGACTACAAGAAGAATACAGATTAGTAGAGAATAAAAAGCTAAGATACAACACAATCCAAACATATAGGACAGAAAAAGCTATATTAAAAACTAAACAACAATACTATGAATTAGTTGAATGGGCACACAAAATTTTAGCTTGGCAGATTAAAATAGAGGAGTCATCAAGAATGATAAATGCTTTTCACATGACCATACTGAATGCAAAAAATTACCAACCTCTTTTTTTTAAATCTAAAACATTGAGCAGAAAAAAATTAAATTAAATTTATTCAACTTATAGGGTGTATAATACATTTGATATAAAAAATTATATTGAACAATTTGATATCTAGGCTTGATTGTATTAGTTACACTATCTCCATACAATTTCATCCATATTTCTTCTTGAATTTGTATATTTACATTCCTGTTCCCACTTCAGTTTAGCTTTATACAAATTCTTCTTTTCCTTTATTTCTTGTAATTTATTATATATTGCAGTTATAAATTTTTGAATAATAATGGTATCTGTTGTAAGATATTCAAATTGACTATATTCTGTAAGTCTCAAATTCATTCCTATTTTATCCTTCAAATATGATTGTAATTGATAATATGCAAATATTGTATTTTGTAATATCCCATATTTCTCCTTTAATTGATCAAATGTCATAAACAATGAACCTCTAAAACAATCTTATATCTTCGTGTGAAAAGGTAAAAGATTTTTGGAAAGAAATATGTGTTTATCTTAGAGAAGATATTAAAAGTGAAGGTGAAATAGATCCAAGATTTTTTGGGGGGGTAATATATATGATGAAGATATTAAGTTGGAATTAGATAAATATAAAAAGAGAATTTCGAGTCGAGCAACAGCAAATAGTGAGAAAGAGTGTAGCTAAAACGTGGAAATTGGAAAAAAAATGTTAAAATAGAATGGTTTAATGAAATATTGTCTCCCATTAGAAAAATTTACTTATGAGAGATGATTATGATAAATTTTGTCAAATATGGGAGCCTTATATGAGATTTATGAATATAGACTAATCCAGACCTTCTAATTCAATGCTCCTCCCCCAAAAAAATATTTTACTTTCATCAAGAAATATATTATGGTATTGTAGCGGCTACTATGGTAGATGCTACTAAATAAAGGCAAACACACACAAAGATAGTCAACTCAAGACTGGTTTATTGCAGACATGCACAGACCTTTTATTCCCTGCCTGTTAATGAGCTCATTAGTGAACACTAGCTGGTCCACAGGACCCGCAGATTAAAGCTATGAGGCATTGGCACCCTGCCCTTTAGGCAGGGGCTTCATCTGATCCACTCGCTATACTTTGGTGCCCAGCACTGCTAGCCCGCGATGTGTCAGGTAAGTCTGTGAATTGACAGTGGCGGTTCGCAATACCGTGCTGTGCGCCTGCTACAGTATTACTAATTTGGTTACAATTATTATAATGAATGTGTTCTTTTTTTTCTTTTTTTCTATCTTTTTCTTCTATCTGTGGGGGGGAGGTTGGTGTAATGGGAGGTGGGGGTGAAAATTGAAAATTATTTAGTATCTATTCTGCAATGTTATAGCAAGTTAATTTGAAATCTATGAAGATACTAATAAATAAAATTTTCAAAAAAAGAATGATAAATGCTATAAAAACAGAAACAGACACTGTAGTATATCAGCATAAATAAAGTAATGACACTTTTAGACAATATTACAAGCAACTATACAAATCAGAATTACTAGGAGATGAGAATTAAATGGAATAATTTTTGCTAAGTGTCAAACTTCCAAGGATGGAAGAGAGAGAAAGGATAGAATTAGATACTCCCTTCATAAGGGAAGAAATCAAAAAGGCTCAAGGCATCTTATAGGCCAATAAATCACTGGGAGAGGATGGATTTCTACCTGAGTTTCATAGACAATTCAAAGAATTAATAATGCCCCTTTTAATGGATGTTGTGACAGAATATTTAGAGGTGGTTTGGGATGATTGTTAGATCAGGTTGCACACAAACATTTTAAAACACAGAATTTTTGCAGAACTTTTACAGAGTGATATTTTGCAAAAGGTAATAAAGTAGCAACATATGGCAGCAGTTTGTCTGCATATGATCTTTGCAGGCAGAGGAGAACAACTTTGCTCTCAGAAAGGGAGGGGGTGAGATAGAGGAGAGACACAGATTTTGGTTCCAGAGGGACAACTGGAAAACTTTGGAAGACTGTCTGGTCAAAAGAGAAGACTGGCTATCTGAAAAGAACTCTGTGGTGACCTGAAAGAAAGAGGATAATCTGGAGAACCCTGAAGGGGAAAGTTTCATCAGCAAAACTGATTAAAAAGGAATCAGGTGCAGATGTCCAGGAACAAAAGGAATCTCTCTCTGAAAACTAACAAGAATCCTCCTGAGTGGTAACCATTTGCCTGTTAAGCATCAAAGCCTGATGAACTGTATTAATGCTAACTTCTGTGCACAGTACAAGAATTGCCTGCAACCAGTGACATTGGACTATGAACCAAAGAATTTTTCTACACTTATATACAGATTACACATACGTGTGCATAGAATTAGAGGGGGGTTAAGTAGGTTAAGTAAGTTGATAGTAATAAGTTAAAGTTGATTCTGTTTTCATGTGCAAAGATAATTAAAATTAACTTTTATTTTAGTAACCCTTTGTCGTGGTGCATATCTATTGCTGCTGGGTTTTGGGGTCCTTTAGGATTGAATATTGAAGTTTTGTGATTTGTTAATTAATTGGTTTATTTTTCAAGCTAATTTAAAGTTTGAGTGAGAAAAACAGCAGCAATGGAGGTAGATACATTTTTGTCACAACCATCACCTGAAGAGCTGCAGAGCAAGAGAAAAGAGGAACTGATGGCTATTTCTAAGGCATTAAAACTGACTGAAGTTAAGCATTGGATGAGGAAAGTTCAAATGAGAGAATACTATATAAGCAATGGAAAATTTATTGAGAAAGACTTAGAAAATTTTCCAGAAGATAGATCTTATGAATTGCAATTGGAATTGGAGAAATTGAGGGTGGAAGAAGAAAGAGAGAAATGTAATTTTGAGTTGCAGAGACAACGATATGAGGCAGAGAAAGCTGAAAGATGGTGGAAATATGAGTGAGATGTAGCTGAAAGACGGAACGAGGAAATTGAAAAGGATAGACAGTTTCAATTAGAGAAGTTCAAAATGGAGATGGAGAGAAGTAAGAGGATTGAGGCTGTAACTCCTGGGGAGAGGTTTTTGGCTAGTAGAGAGGTAAATCTAGTTCCTCCTTTTGATGAGGGAGATATAGATACATATTTTCAGCTTTTTGAAACGGTTGCTGAGAGCTCAAGATGTGTGATGCACTGCTGAAGCAGAGGATGGCGAAGAGAAAATGGGAATACTCATCTATCACTGTGAGGAAGTAAACGTTCCGGTTTGTGGACGGCAGGCAGCCTTTGAAGACAATACTGAGGCGTTTGAAGGGCCGGGTGGCCTTCATGACATGGGCCTGGGGTGGGCGGAAGAAGTGAGGCTTGCATTCCGCACAGACCTGGCATGCCTCAGTCATGGTCTGGATTTCCTGAACAGTGTATGGGAGGTTCCGGGACTTAATGAAATGATAGAGGCGTGTGACACTTGGGTGGCAGAGGGATTCGTAGAGTGCCTGCAGGTGGTCAGCCTGGGATAACTCACAGGTCTGGGATAGGGCGTCGGGGACTCATTGAACTTCCCCAGTCGGTACTGGACATCGTAGTTGAACGTTGCTAGCCTGACTCTCCCGAGCAAGATCTTGTTATTTTTGATCTTGCCTTTGTAGGTGGTGCTGAACATGAAGGCCATTGCACGCTGGTCGGTGAGGAGGTTGAACCTCCTGCCTGCCAGGTAGTGACGCCAGTGGCAGACTGCTTTCATGATCACTGGGCCTCCTTTTCAATGACGAAGTGCCCGAGGGTTCTTGAGAAGAAGGCGATGGGTCTCCCCCTCCTGATTGAGGGTGTCAGCAAGGGCCACATTGGAGGCATCGCACTCCACCTAGAATGGGGAGTCCTCATCCACTCCATGCATTGTAGCATCTGCGATGTCCTGTCTGATGCTGATAAATGTTGCCTGCCCCTCGGGTAGGCCTGGGCCAGTAGGTGGACCTTGTCCAAGAAGCGGGGAATACACTGGGAGTAGTAAGAAAAGAGGCCGAGGCACCTGTGTAGGGCCTTGAGCATGTGTGGGAGGGATAGCTCTGGATCGGGGCTGATGACACCATGTGTCACGAGGTACTCCAGGATGGCGAGGCAGATGGTGCTGAACACACACTTCTTGTCATAAGTGAAATTCAGCTCCTCAGCTGTCTGGAGAAATCTCTCCAGGTTGGCATTGTGGTCCTGCTAGTCATGGCTGCAGATGGTGTCATTGTTCAGATATGGGAAGGTTGCTCTCAGCTTGAGGTCCATTTTGCACTGGAAGACAGAGATCCCATTAGTGACCCCAAACGGAACTCGGCAGAACTGGTAGAGACGCTCGTCTGCCTTGAAGGTGGTGTAGGGCTTGTCCCACACATAGATCAGGAGCTGATGATAGGCTGACTTCAGGATGATTGTGGAGAAGACCCTGTAGCAGCTATCTTGTTGAGCATGTCGGCTATCCTGGGTAAGGGGTAGGCATCCAGCTGGGTGTACCAGTTAATGGTCTGAATGTAGTCTATGACCATTCTCAGTTTGCTGCCCCCCTTGATCACCAGAACTTGGGCTCTCCATGGGCTGGTGCTGGGTTCTATGATGCCCTCCGCCAGGAGCCACTTTACCTCCACTTTAATGAATTCTCTATCGGCTGCGCAATAGCACCTGCTTCTGGCCGCTATCGGTTTGCAGTCTGGCGTGATGTAAGAGAAGAGGGTGGGAGGAGTGATGCGCAGTGTGGAGAGGCCGCAGGTAGGCTGTGGCTGGTCGGACAGCATGCTGTGAAGCCTGAGTGGGGGTAGAGGACCACTGAAAGCGAGGGTGATGCTCTGTAGGTGGCACTGGAAATCTAAATCTAGGAGGACCGGGGCACAGAATTTTGGCATGACCAGGAGACTAAATCCATTGTTTGTCTCCCTCACCCCACCACATTCAGGTCAATGGAGCAGTGCCCAAGGGTCTTTATGGAGGGGTCCTGGGCAGCGAAAGCAATAGCAAAGCTCAGAGTAGATTTTAAGTCTCAAAATTCAGGTCACACTCAGGTATATGAAACTCTTGGTGCTGCCGCTGTCGAATAGGCATTTCGTTACCTGACCATTAATAGCAACGTTCATCATGGAGTGCCTGAGGCCGTGTAGAATGTCCCTCTTAAGTGTAGTGCCGCTAGGACCACCTCGGAGTCCGAGTCACTGCTCCTCTATGGTTGAAGCGAGTGGCAGCCGGTGGCATCCTTCACAGGCGTGGGGTGCATCGATAGAGGTGAGTGGTGGCCGGTGGCCTCCACAGGCTTGGGGTGCATCGGGAGGGCGGTCTGGTCGGTGCCCGTGTTGATCACGTCATCATCATCGTCGTCGTTGTTGCTCTGTTCAGGGTGGGATGATATTAGTTTTCACCTGGTCCTTTATGAACAAGAGAGCATCTTGTGTGCTGGGTTGGCCCAATAGGCCCAAGATGGTGGTGATGCTCAGCCAATGAAAGATGGCGACACCGTCTGGGCACGTGTGGCAGTGGCATGGCAGGCACTATCCATCGGTTGTGCTGCCTGCTCGGGGGAGGTGACGTCATCGCACTCTGCGTCGGAGGATGTGATGACATCTGTGGTGGCAGAAGTGACATCTTCGCTGGCCGTGGCCGGCGAGGCTTTGGGAAGGGCGGTGCTTGTGGTGAGCACGTGGCGGTAGTTCCTGTCATGGCCAGAAGTGGGGCGGGAAAGGAGGACGGAAGTCGCTGGGCAAGTAATGTTGGCACCCGGCCCTTGCACATTGGTGGCAACTGGGGAGGTAGCAAGGTGATCGTAGAGGGCCGCTGAGCTGCCGGCGGGCCTTGAGAGGCATACTTTTGCGTAGTGGCCTTTCTTGTCGCATCACGAACAGAACTGGTTTCTCGCCGGGCAGTTTTTGCGCAATCGTCGACCCACACTGGGACCCACAGTACTTAGATGGGCACGGGGTGCCTGCGGCAGCGATGCATTCATCTACTAGTGGTCCCTGAGTCACGGCTGCTGTCTGGGCTATCCATGCGGAGGCTTGGGGAAGTCGGGAATCAAAGGCTTTGACATGGAGGGTTGCAGCCTCCAAGGAGAGGATTACCTCTAAGGTTCAGGCCAGGGAGTAGATATTGTCTTCTAGTAACTTCTGGCGGGCGACTCTTGAGCGCAGACCTCGAACACAGGCATCTCTTACCAATCTCTTGACTTCCTTTTCGTTCACCCCGTCTCTGCCAGACACGGATGAGCTAGCTCACGTTGAGCTCCCAGGTAGGCTTCGGCTGTCTCACCTGGCTGCTGAGCCCGAATACTCAGGAGGTATCTGGTGAGAACCACGTTTGTTAGGGGCTTGTACATGGCCTCCAGGGTAGCCATCACTTCCAGGTACTCTGTACAGTCCTGGAGAGCCTGGAAGGCACGGGGACCCAACTTTGTGTGGAGCACCACGAGTTTCTTCTGATCCGAGTTCACCACATCGGAGTGTGCCTGGATGACTGCCTCGACCGCGTGCCTCCAGATTTTGAAGTGTGCTTGGTGGCGAGGGTCGATCTCTAGGCTCCCGACAATTAGGAGCTTTTCCATACCAGGTCTCAATTTTTAACTGAATAAATTGTGATGCGCTGCTGCAGCAGTAAACAGACAAAGAACTCAAGAAAGACTGCACAACAGGCTTTATTCAGTTAAAAGTCTCTGCTACAGTGGTAGCTGTACTGGTGGCTCCTGAGTAACTGGCTCGGGAGGCGCTGGCTCAGTATTATATCATGAGCAGTTGATTGACAGCTAGCTGGGTGTAGTTAGGTCAATTCAGGTCGGCTGATTGACAGCCGGCCAGGTGTGGTCTGTCCTCCGGTGATCTTCCTGCAGGTACAAAGATCACCCCCCCTGCAGTAAGCTAGTGATGTATTGCCACAATATCCCTGGTGAATATCTACATATGAAGGCATCGTCTGTTGCTCCCAAGACTGCCAGATGCATAACTCTCCCAGATCTGGAAGTCCCGCACCGTGACATCGTTGGCCAGCTCGATGTCCCGCCAGTAGTATTGCACCACACAATTAACCTACCAATTTCATCAGTTTTAGAGGGAGGAAACTAAAGCACCAGGGGTTAACCCATGTAGGTTACAAGGAGAATATACAAACTCTTTACAGATAGTGCTGTATCAATTGCAGCTCAAAATACTGAGTCTGTTTACATTAAAGGCAATAGCCCACATTAAACCCTGCATTGGGGAATTTCATCCCATTTTAGTTAACTCAAGAAGCATTTTGCCCTCAGCTTTTGGGGGACCTACTTACAGATTTCAGGAAAGGTATTCTTACTCTTCTGGAGGTAGATGTTAGTGAAATCATTGGTGTTTGGATAGGGAAGCTCTGCTGGGTTTCCTGGAAATTCTGCAAGACTTTCCTCATGATAGGTCCAGTGGCTGTCTTGCTTGCTGACGGCAGGTTTACTTGCAATCTTGTGCCACTTATGAGCCTCACTGAACATTAATAAAATAATGATGGATCCTGGAGGTCCAGCTCTCACTCTCATAGCATTATGGGATTGCTGGTGTGGAAGCCTTTATATCAGGTCTATTTTCAATTTGGACCTGAATGACCTCAACCAACGCTTGGTTAACAGTTTAATTTTACCTAAGTTTATAATGTTGGTTGAGAAATAACAGGAAAAAAAGAAATTTCAGCTTTAAAAGGAAAAGATTAAACTTGTGTTTGAAACGAAAGAGCATTAGGAACAGGAACAGGAATAGGCCAGTTGGTCTCCTCAATTCAGTGAGATTTGGACTTCTTCACCCAAAGAGTGGAAAGAACTGAAATGCACTGTATCACTGGGTCACTGACAGCATTTAAGAAATGTCAAATGAAAATTTGATTAATTTAGGCTATCGAACAAGTGCTGAGTAATGGGGTTAATATGGAAGGTTGCCCACTAGTTCTACACTCAACAGCCAAATGAAATAATCATGTTTAACAAAGGCAATGTATCTCAGGAGGAATTAAAGAGAAGCATCTCCCTCAACTCTAGTGCCAATTGCAATACTGCTACATAAGTATCACTTGTATTTTGGCCAGAGAGCCAATGTCAATGGAATATATTTTACAGCCTGCTCAGAAATTTGAACATGTTCCAAGATGTAAGAACTGAATAATCCATTTAATATGGGTGACACTGTGATGACACACATATCTGCCGTGATGAACCTGCCCCACTTGATACGCACAGTCGGCGGGGCAGTAACGGTAGAGATGGCATCGCGTTCCCATCTTTTCCACTCTGCGACGGAAGTTGGCACACGTGCTTGCGTCAGCGTGATGTAAGCGGCAAGGCTAACGTGTGGTCTGACTGCACAGCTGAAAAGCAGGTGCGTGAAGTTTAAATAAACATTCCTGCTGCGACCTCAGCGCTCACAGTCTGTTCACTCGCTCACATCCAGCACACTGCATTTGGTGACCTTGACGAGCCTCCACCTTCTGAAGACTCTTACTACATGGATCCCAGAGCAGTCGATGCCATAGCCCTTAAGCTACCCACATTTTGGACCAACAGGCCCCGCACTTGGTTCAGCCAGGCAGAGGCCCAGTTCCAAATCAAGCAAATCTCCTCGGACACCACCAGGTATTTCTACGTTGTTAGTTCCTTCGACCAAGAGACTGCTGCCCACATAGACGACCTCATCCAAGCGTTGCCGGATGAGGGTAAATACCTAGCCTTAAAAAACCTCCCCGTAACCACCTTTGGTCTCTCAATTGGCATCAACCCAGACAAATGTTGAATTTGGCTGCCAGCAGATAGATTTCTTGGGCTATCGTTTAACCAAGGAGAGCGCAGTGCCCCTCCCGAACAAAATAGAGGCCATTCGTTAGTTTCTGTGGCCTACCACATGTAAAGGCCTGCAGAAATATGTAGGAATGGTCAATTTCTACAACAAGTTTATTCCCCAGGCTGCTGCCTTTATGCGACCCCTTTCTGCCTCCATGAAAGAACTCCATTGGACCACTGAGGCTACGGCGGCTTTTGAGAAGATGAAAGACACCCTCGCCAGCTCGACCATGCTCATACACCCACAGATGGAGGCCCCTATCGCCCTTATCATCGATGTGTACACAACTGTAATAGAAGCAGTCCTCCAGCAGTTCATAGACCAAACATGGAAGCCTTTTTTAGTCACCATTTGCACCCGTCTAAGTGCAAGTACAGCGCCTTCAACAGGGAACTCCTGGCTCTGTACCTGGCCATTCACCATTTCTGCTATTTCCTCGAGGGCATAAACTTCACGGTCTTCACTGACCACAAGTTGCTGACCTTCACCTTCACCAAAGTCTCCAACCAAAAGGTCAGCTCATCAGCAACAATACCTGTTGTGTACCTCCAAATTCACCGCCAACTTACACCATCTTTCAAGTAAAGGTAACTTTGTCGTGGATGCCTCCTCCAGGCCGGCCATCTGCCCTTGTCACGGTGTAGACTACTACGAGTTGGCCCACGCACAGAAGACAGACCCGGACATAGCATGTTTCCACACAGCACTGACTGGCCTTCAGCTAGTGGACCTTACCCTTGATGATGGGAAGACCACTATCCTCAGCAACATCTCCACTGAGATCCCTCGGCCAGTGGTCTCAGTGAAATGGCGAAAGGAGGTGTTCCACCTAAAAGTTAGTTCAACTCACCTCTCCATCCACACCACAGTTCACACAATTTCCACCAAGTTCGTCTGGCATGGCCTATGCAAATGCATCACAGAGTGGGTACATGCATGCCCCGATTGCCAACTGGCAAAGGTCCAGACTCACACCCGGCCACCAGTTGAGGATTTCAAACCCTCTATGCATCATTTCCAGCATGTCCATGTGGACATTGTCGGGCCCCTCCCCATCTCTAGAGGACAGTGATATCTCCTCACTATGGTGGACAGGCACACAAGGTGACCAAAGACAGTTCCCCCTCCCAATATAGACACCTGCGCCAGGGCATTTCTTTCCTCCTGGATTGCCTGTTTCGGCATTCCATCACACATCACCACGGACCGTGGAGCCCAATTCACATCATTCCTGTGGTCCAACCTGGCCAAAATCTTGGGCACTGATCTGCACCCAACCCGACATACCACCCCTAATCGAATGGTGTGGTTGAGCGCTTCCATCGCAACCTCAAGGCTTCCCTGATGGCAGCCTTGACGGCCCCAACTGCGTAGGCGAGCTGCCCTGGGTCCATCTTAGCATCCGCACGGCCCCCAAAGAGGACCTACAGGCCTCCACCGCCGAACTGCTCAACAGTGAGACCCTCACTGTGCAGAGTCAGTTCTTACCCCCATCCTCACAACAGCCTCAGGACCCCTGCGTGAACTTGTAGTGCCTCTGTCAGAAACTCAGTAACCTCGCCCCCCCCCTCACTCCCGCCTCAGCCCCATCCAGACACAGCAACCCTTCAACTCATGTACCCACAGATTTTAATGTCTTGTGATTTTGTGTTTGTATGCAGGGACGGCCACAGAGCACCACTCCAACGTCTCTATGAGGGACCCTACAAAGTACTCCACCACACCACCTCGACTTTCACTTTGTAGGTTGGCGACAGGGAGGAGATTTTCACAGTGGCCAGTACATCTGGACCACTCAAAGGCAGGCCTCCCACATGCCAAGTCGCCACTGGTGATTGTTATGCGCAGTCGGCGGGGCAGTCACGGTAGAGATGGCAAAGCGCTCCCATCTCTTCCGCTTCGTGACAGAAGTTGGCATGATTTAGGTGGCAAAGTGTATGCGTGGTCCGACTGCACAGCTGAAAAGCAAGCATGCGAAGTTTAAATAAACATTCCTGCTGCGACCTCAGAGCTCACAAGTCTGTGTCTCCAGTCTGTTCACTCGCTCACCTCCAGCATGCTACAACACGTCATTTTTCAGAAGTAAACCACGAGGGATTAAGTTTCACACTTAGTCCCCAACCATACCAATCAGTAGATGCTCTCTTGTTCATAAAGGACCAGGTGGAAACTCATATCAGAACACTGCACCCAAGCAAGAGTTCAAAATGGAACATCTACCTTGTTGCTGCAGCTGACAATGCTGAAAGCAACAAAAACATCAGTTCACTTTAACCCAGAAATGGCAGGTGGAGCCTTTTGTTTGAATTCTGCTTGAATTGGTAATTTCTAAAGACAGAATGCCAATAACTGTAATTGAGGTCTGTGCCTTATGTTTTGTACTCCAG
Organism: Narcine bancroftii; assembly: GCF_036971445.1. Taxonomy (NCBI): domain Eukaryota; kingdom Metazoa; phylum Chordata; class Chondrichthyes; order Torpediniformes; family Narcinidae; genus Narcine; species Narcine bancroftii. The sequence continues at coordinate 120,579,474 of NC_091469.1, read as the reverse complement.
TTTGACACCACACTGTTCAAAGGCACATTTACTGACAACAGTAGATTATATATTCATGAGAACTGCAAAATGCATAATTTTTCACTCCTGGGCTAGATCTCCATGTGAAATTATGAAACAGGTAATTGCAAATCTGCACCTCATTTGACATTTCACTTGGTTTATATTTTTATTGATTTCAAGTTTCATTCTACTCCCTTATACTGCTTATTTTTTATATATTGATGTGATACCGAAATGAAACAGGTGATCATTTCATCCTTCCTCCTTCTTGGCATCAATCCAATGTTTAACCAGAATGTTGGCAGATGGAAACTGGTTCTATGACCACTCTTTTTATGGCTCATGTCTGTAGTGCATGTCGAAAGAACCAAAGACTTGTTGATCCAAACCAAGGCTTTTATTATCTAAAAGACTGGAGCATATCACAAGTCGGTCGACCAGTCCAGAATGACCTGGCCTGGCTAGGAGCAATCCTTTAAGACCTGCCAGTAGGCGTGGCTACACTCTCAGCCGATCACAGTCATCCTACACTACCATCTGTACATATACCCATCGGGGTTAGAATCTGTACTATCACAAGGTCAAAAAAGGAATTGATTGGATCTTGAGAAGCATGTGAGTTGTTAGGTCTGCTTTGTTCATGAATGAGTGAGACAAACACCAGGCTGAGTCGAAATCAGGGTTCTTTGTTCTTTATTACCGGATTGTAACACTTGCGACCAACCAGGTTAGTCGGAGAATGCATTCTGCCGTTATCAGCAAAATGGTGATTTTTTATACCCTTGGATATGTGCTTAGAACATCATCATATCATTACTTGTCCAATGACTAAAACTGTTGCTATCCTTTCCCTGCTAGCTTCCTGCCTCTCAATCCATCAATGTCTCTCTTATCTTGTAAGTACAAGGATGCATTCACATCTTGTTACTGCCCCGTACATTCCCATCTCATGATGTTTTACCTAACAGGAGTACAAGGACACCTCCCCTTCTTGTTACAGCCTTGTACAGGGTAACTCCCTACACATTCCCATCTCATGATGTTTTACCTTACAGAGTCCATGCACTTCCATTTGCAATCCACATCAGGCATGTTAGTGTTGATATTTAATCAAGAGATGTGAGAAGATGATCCAAAGGGCAGCTCACAAAGGGTCACCATTCTTTCATTAATTTTTAATTTTTTAATTAGTTTTTATTTACAACACGGTAGAAGCCAATTCCAGTCATTGAGAAACATGCCACCTAGTTACATTCAATTAACCTACCACACTGTGCATTCTGGAAGGTGGAAGGAAACCAGAGCATCCAGGGAAAACCCTTGCAGGTCAGTGGGAGGCAGCATCAGATTCGAACGTGGGACACTGGCACTGAAATAGCACTGCACTGCCCACTAGACTAACTGTGCTGAATTCTGTGCCTTTTTTATTTTGCTTTGCCGTGACCTTTTTTGATCCTGCACTGTTTTAACTGTGCTTTTCTCTGTAACACTATATTCAGTTTTAAGTTATTTGTCACAATATATGCTAGAGTGAGAAGGGTTCTTCCATGATCAATCTAACAGGCTAATTCTAACATGCATACAGCTGTGTAAAGTAAAAGAACAAGAGCACAATGACAGAATACAGAGTGCCAATGTGAAAAGATCAATTAGACAATGCAAGGATAGCTTGAGAACACTATTGTGAGGTTCATTCAGAAGCCGCGTGGCTGCAGGGAAGAATCTGTCCTTACACCTGTTGGTGTGCAATTTCCTACCTTTGACCCTTATTGCCAATGGGAGGAAAGAAAATAAAGTGTGCCCAGGGTGTGATGGATTCTCCATTATATTGGCTACTATTCCTTGATAGTAGGTGATGGAGGTGGAGGCCACGGAGGGGAGGAAAGTTTTCATGATGCTCTGAGCTGCATTTAATACCTTCTGCAGCTTTTTCTGATCTTTAGCAGAGCTGCTCCCACACCACACCTGTAGAAGTCTTTAGAGACATGGGGAACATGCCAAATGTCCTTGTTTTGCAAACAAAGTAAAGGTTTTCATTTTATTTTGACCATAAGACATGGGAGTAGAATTAGGTATTCAACCCATCAAGTCAGTTCCGCCATTCAAATCATGGCTGATATATTTTTCCTCTCAACCCCATTCTTCTCCTTTATCCCCATATTCTTTGACACCCTTACTAATCAAAAACCTATCAACCTACGCTTTAAATATACTCAATGACTTGGCTTCCACAGATGTCTATGGCAATGAATTCTACAGATTCACTGCCCTCTGGCTGAAGAAATTCCCCTCATCTCTGTTCCAGAATCCTTTGATTCTGAGACTGTTCCCTCTGGTCCAAGAATCTCCCATTACTGAAAACATCTTCTCCACATCCACTCTATCAAGCCCTATCAATATTTGATACATTTCAACAAGATTCTTCCCTCATCCTTCTAAACTCCAGCAAATACAGATTCAAAGCCAACCAATTCTGCTCAGACATTAACTCTCTCATCCCTGGAATCAGTCTTGCAAACCTCCCCTGGACCTTCTCCAACGATAGCACAGCCTTCCTTGGATAAGCAGCATGTAGCAGTTAGCTCGATAATACAGCACCGGTGACTTGGATTTGAATCCAACACTGTCTGTAAGGAGTTTGTACATTCTCCCCATGATCTCTGTGGGTTTTCTCCATGTGATCCAGATTCCTCCCACCCTCCAAAACATATGGACTTGCTTGGTTTTCATGGGCCAGTAGGGCATTTTACTGTGCTGTAATGTTAAAATCAAAATAATTAAAATATGAGTCTCAAAACTGCTAACAGTATTCTGAATGTCTGATCAGGGCCTTAAAAAACCTTAGCTTTACATCCTTGCTTTTATATTCTAGTCCTTTCAAAATGGATGCAAATTTATAATGCCTTTGTACTTAATTATGAGTTGATTTGCCTGGATATTACATTAAACAAACATTTTAATTGTATCTCACTACATGTGACAATAATAAACAATTTAATTCAATTCAGATGTTCATGAATTGGTAAAATTTTGCAACGCTAGAGTTTTGACTCTTCCAACTAAAACTGGAAACTTTGTGTCAGGAAAATCACTTCATGGAATTTGCAGAATATTGCATTTTGGGAAGTTAAATGAGGCCAGGTCAGACACAGAAAATAACAAGGTGTACAGGTACAAAGTGGCAACACTAGTAAACATATTTGCCTTCAATGGTCAGGGCATTGAGTAAAACAGTTGAGATGTCATGTTATAATTGTGCAAGACTTTGGTGTGAAAGCGCTTTGAGTATTGTGTCATAGGAAGAATGCTGTTAATCTGTAAAGACTGCAGTAAAGACTCACAATGATGTTGCTGGGACTGGAGGGTTTGAGGTTTAAGGAGAGAGAGACTGTATAGGCTGGGAGATTTTTTTAAGACCAGAAGACCATGAGACAAAGGAGCAGAAATAGGCTATTCAGCCCATTGAGTGCCCCACCATTTAACCATGAGCTGACTCATTTTCCCACTCAGCCCCAGTGCTCGGCTTTCTCCCCATAATCTTTGATGCCCTGGCTAATTAAGAATTTAATGACCTGGCCTCCAAAATCACCTGCGGCAACAAATTCCACATCCTCTGGCTAAAGAAATTGCTCCACATTTCTCAGTGGATGCCCTTTAATCCTGAAGTTGTGCCCTTTTGTCCTAGATTCTCCCACTAAGGGAAACAACCTTTCTATATCTACTCTGTCCATGCATTTCAACATTTGAAATGCTTCAGTGAGATCCCCCCCCCACCCCCACCCATTTTCCTAAATTCCAATGAGTTCAGGCCAAACACTCCTCATATGACGATAACCCTTTAATTCCCAGAATCATCTTTGTGATCCTTCTTGAACCTTCTCCAACGTCACCATATGCTTTCTTAAATGAGAAGCCCAAAACTGCTCACAATACTGAAAGTGAGGTTTCATCAGTGCCTGATAAAGCTTCAACATCTCATCCCTGATCTTGCACTTTATTCCTCTTGAAATGTATACCTGCACTGCATTTTGCTCTTCACCACAGACTCAACATGCAAGCTTACCTGCAGGCTCTCCTGTATGAGGACTTCAAGGTCCCTTCGCATTTGCTCATTTTCAATATTCTCCCCATTTAGAAAATAATCTGCCCATTTATTTTTTTCCCGACAAAGTGCATGAGCATACACTTTCTGACATTAAATTTCCTTTGCCATTTCTCTCCTAATCTATGTCTTTCTTCAGCCTCCCTGTTCCCTCAGTATTACCTGCTCCTCCACCTACTTTCATATCATCTGCAAACTTGGCCACTGCTTCATTCGAGCAGAACATACAGAAATATTAAGACCAGCACCTCTAGGTTCAAGAACAGTTTCTTTCTAACTGTAGTTAGGCTCTTGAACCTCCCCTTGTTACACTAATCATGAACTATTCCAACAGCACAAAAGAACTATCTGCAATATTGTAATGCCACTTTTAATCTTGTATTATGATCACTTAATATTTATTATTTTTGCATTTATTATCTCTGATTTAAGGTATATAGTTGTTGCTGTTTCTTTTCTTTAACAAATATCTGGCCAGCTGCAGCAAATAAGAATTTTGGTCCATATGTACATTGTACAATGTATCCAATAATAAACCCATCATTATCTCCATCTGCATGAGAAAGTCACAGAAGTCATACTGTGATCACTCTTTTTGTCAGAGGATCCTTAACAATGAAATTATTAATTATACCTGTCTCATTACACAGCACCAGATCTAAAATAGCACAATCCCTTGTGGGTTCCATGATATGCTGTTATATAAAGCTATTATGGATGTATACTATAAATTCCTCCTTAAGACTCCCTTAACTGATTTTGTTTGTCCAATGAAGATTGGGAAAAGTATTTAGGTACCAGGATGGATATTCCTATCAATTATGAATCATGTATGATGGAATCCAATGGATTTTTCTCAAAGAAGTTTAGCCTCTCTAATGTGAATTAATCTTGCCTTCTCTGTTATTGAACATTGAACAATAGTCATGAAGAAATAACTATTTATTAACAATGGTGTCATATTTAGCAGCATTTAAATTTAAAGATGGATTTGACAAATAATTACTACCTGGAATGAATTCACAAAGGGAATAACAGATGGTACCTGCCAGTTACATCACCAGAGCTTCTAACTTATAAAAACAGTGTGCATTTATGACTCTTTGTTGTGATCGAGTGAAAATTTCAAACTTCAAACAGAATAACAAATTTACAGAAGATAGATAAATGAAATCAGGATATTTGTGAAAGAAATACTTGGAAATCTTTTACACAAAACATTGTGTTTTGCTTCATAAAATGTTCTTTCCTTTTTACAGAAAACCTATCATGAGCTGGATCACAGGAAAGTTGATTAAATACTATTAAAAAGTAGAATCAAAGATTTTGAGCCATCGCTTTATTTTCAGGATCATACGTACAATGACTTTCAAACAGCTTAATTGGTATTTTGGGGGTTTTTGAAATTTTTATTTAATATTTTCATAAAATTATACATAAAATACATAATACAAAAAAAACAGAAATACCCCTTCCCCTCCCCTTAACAAAATTAAACTAAACTAAACTATCCCCTCCCCCCCCACCCCTGGAGCCTTAAGCACATAATGGATGGGTATTAAGTAGTAACAGTTTGGTGTGCCAACTCCACACTAATCATTTACTTAAAATCTATAGCCATATATTTTAAATATATATAAAATTATTTTCATAAATTATAAGCTATTTTTTCCAAATATAAACATGATTGTAATTCATTATGCCATCTTTGTACACTTAATTCTACATCATTTTTCCATGTAACAGCTATACATTTTGTCACTACTGCTAACCCTAATCGTACAAAAGCTAAATATGGTTTATTCATCTATAACCTTACATTTAATACATTCATATAACCCAGTAAACACATCATTGGATCTAATTGCATATCTATTTTGAACAAATCTCTCAAAAACTTTACAACTTTCTCCCAAAAGAATTTAATTTTTCTACATAACCAAACTGAATGTATAAAAGTACCTCTCTGTTCCCCACATCTAAAACACAAGTCTAACAAACTAAATCCATATTTATTCAATTTTTCAGGAGTTAAATATAGTTGATGTAAAAAATTATAATTAACCATATATCTCACATTAAGCAATTTTGTAACACTATCAGTACACATATTTGACCATTCTTCCCATGACTAAACAAAATCTAAATCTTTCTCCCATTTCTCCTTCATTTTATATTTATATCCACTTTCTCCATTTTCTCCTGTAATAACCTATACATATCTGAAATAAATCCTTTCCCACCTTTATCTGCAATTAATAAGTCAAACTTCATTTGACTTGGTAAAACTAAATCCTGTCCAAAATTTATTTTTTAAAAATTCCTAACTTGATAATAGGCAAATAAAGAATTTGGCAAAATTCGATATTTCTCCCGTAATCTATTAAATGTAGAAAATCTTCCTGCCTCAAAACAATCCTGTATCTTACTTATTCCTTTCATTTCCCAATCTTTCAAATAAGGATTATTTAAAGAAAAAGGAAATAATTTATTTTGATATAATGGTAATTAAATAGATATTTTCCCTTTAGAACCTATAAATTGATTTTGTTTATACCAAATATTCATTTTATGTCATTACACAGGTAATTTAAACATTTGTAGCAATGAAGGATTCCATTTATAAAGTGACTAATATTATTTTGAAAAATCTGATCCATCTCAATTTTTGCCCATCTCAGGGGTTGCTCAATATCAAATAACCTATTAATAAATTTCAATTGCGCAGCTTCATAATAATTCTGAAAATGTGGCAATTGTAAACCACCTAATTCATAACGCCAGGTTAATTTTTGCACAGAAACGCTTGACAATTTACCTTTCCACAAAAATAACCTGATTACTTTATTTATTTCCTTTAAAATTTTATTTGGTATTACACTCAGTATAGATTGAAAAATATATTGTATCCAGGGATAAATATACAATTCACTCTCCCAATTAAAGTTAATGGTAAATCTTTCCACCTACATAAATCAGCTTTAATTTTATTCAATAACAGTATATAATTTAAATGATATAAATCTTGATATTCTTTATTTACAGCAACTCCCAAATATTTAATTTTACTAGACCATTTGAATCTAGTAATTTGCCTACATTCTGTATAATCTTTATCAGATATAGATAGTATTTCACTTTTTTCCCCCATTAACTTTATAGCCTGATAACATTCCATATTAATTTAACAAATTTTGTAATGACTTCAACGAATCTTTAGGATGCGTCAAATATATCAACACGTCATCTGCAAACAAACTAATTTTATATTCCTGTTCTCCCACTGTAATTCCTTTAATACTAAAATCCTACCTTATAGCATGAGCCAGAAGTTCTATTACCAAAGCAAACAAAGCAGGAGAAAGAGGACAACCCTGTCTAGTTGAAGGAAACAAATGAAAAGATTTTGAAATTTGACTGTTTGTCATCACTCTTGGTCCAGTATATAAAGCTTTAACCCAACCAATAAAAAAGGGACCAAAATTAATTTTTCCTAATACTTTGAACAAAAAATTCCACTCAACTCGATCAAATGCTTTTTCCACATCTAGCGCTACTACCATTGGCTGATTATTCTACTAATGAAATCAATTTAACAATATTATCTGCAGAATATCTACCTCTGACAAAACCTACCCGGTCAATATGTACCAGTTTCAGGAAAAAATTTGCTAACCTAATTCATAATGCCAGGTTAATTTTTGCATAGAAACCCTTGACAATTTACCTTTCCACAAAAATAACCTGATTACTCTATTTATTTCCTTTAAAATTTTATTTGGTATTGCACTCAGTATAGATTGAATACTTTTGCAATAATTTTATAATCCACATTTAACAATAATATTGGTCTATATGAAGCCACTTTTAAAGGATCTCTATCTTTTTTCGGAATAACAGTAATCAATGCTCTTGAAAAAGATTCTGGAAACAAACCAGTTTCGATTGCTTGTTTCAATACTTCTTTATATAACAGAAATAATAAATTATTAAATTCTTTATAAAACTCCGTTGTAAATCCATCTTCTCCTGGGATTTCCCACTAGGCATCGACTGCAACACTTCCTTTAATTCTAATTCAGTAAACGAACCATCTAAATCTTTAACATCCATCTCAGTCAATAATGGCAGATTTAAATTAGATTAAAAAAGAATCAATTTGATCTGTTTCTTGATTACCCTCTGATTTATATAAACTTTGATAAAATTTGAAAAATTCCTCATTAATCTCCTCCCGTTTATAAGTAATGTCAGTATTCTTCCTAATTACATTAATCATTCTTGATACCTGATCAGTTTTCATTTGCCACACTAAAACTTTATGCGCTCTCTCCCCAGTTCATAATAATGTTGTTTAGATCATAAAATCATTTTTTCATATTTATAAGTTTGCAAAGTATTGTAACGCAACTTCAGTTTAGATAATTATATCCTATCATCTTCAGTAGAACTTTTCTGAAATTTCTTCTTTAAACTTTCAATTTTCTTTTCCAAATTTTGACTTCTTAATAAATGTTGCTTCTTAATCTTTGCAGTATAACTAATAATCTGACCCCTCAAATATGCCTTTAAAGCATCCCATAAAACAAATTTATTCTGCACTGAACCCTCATTCATTTGCAAATAGAAAATAATTTAATCTCTTATAAATTTAACAAAATCAGATCTCTTTAACAACATCTCATTAAATCTCCAATGGTAAACAGTCTCAATCACTTCTGTACCTGAACATGTAGCTAATAATAAAGAGTGATCAGACAATAGTCTACTTTTATATTCAGCATGAATAAATCAACCTTGTAATTGTGCAGAAACCAAAAATAAGTCAATTCTAGAAAATGAGTTATGACGGGCTGAGTAAAAAGGAAAATCGTTTTCAGTTGGATTTAACTTCCTCCATATCTCAACTAAATTCAAATCTCTCATCATATTCAGCATTCTTTATACCATTTTAGTTCTTTTCACAGTTTTTGGAGTCTTGTCCAACAATGGATCTAAACAGCAATTAAAATCTCCCCCAACCATATTTTCATTTGATTGAATCAAACTTAAAAAAATATCAGAAATAAATGCTTTGTCATCTTCATTCAGTGCATCTACATTCATTAATGTTCAACTTTCAGAAAATTTTTTACAATTAACTATCAAAACTCTTCCTGCGTTGGCAGAGAAAGAATCTAAAACAAAAGGCACTTTTTTATTTACTAAGATCGCAACCCCTCTCGCTTTTGAATTAAAAGAAGAAGCAATAACATGTCCTACCCAAACCCTCTTCAATTTCAAATGTTCTTTCTCTGTCAAATGAGTTTCCTGCAAAAATGCAATATCCACCTTCAGCTTCTTAATATAATCCAGAACATGTTTCTGCTTTATCGTGTGATTTAACCCCTTAATATTAAAAGTCACAAAATTTAAATTATTCATTATGTCTTATTGAGTGTCCCCCAAAACAGTCTGCACTTATATTAAATATGGCTCCTTCCTAACACTAATAGTAAAAAAGTTTTTTTTAATTAAAACATTTAAAACCCCTCTCCCCCCCAAAAAAAACTACAGTAGCAGTACTTCTCTATTAACCGGGTGCAGTTAATGCCAACGGTGGCAGATGACTTCGGATTCAGCTGGGTTGTCATCTTCTCCCCAACCAGACAGCTCTACTTCAAAGTCCAATCAAGGATTAGATACATCTGTATATTCAACTTGCACATCCACCAACTGTTCAGATTCCAGTTTTCTACTTCCCTGTCCATTTCCAGCTTTATTTATGGTCACCAATGGTTTAGTAGAAAGATCTTGAGTCATCTTGGAATCTGGCAAAGAATTAGCAAAAGTTAACATAGGAACATAGGAAGTAGGAACAGGAGTAGGCCAAAAATGGCCCATTGAGCCTGCTCCGCCATTCAATAATATCATGGCTGATCTAATTTATGACCTAACTCCACCAACCTGCCTTCTCCCCATATCCCCTAATTCCTCTATCATGTAAAAATTTATCTAACTGAATTTTAAATATGTTTAATGAAGCAGCCTCAACCACTTCCCTGGTTAGAGAATTCCAAACATTCACTACTCTCTGGGAAAAACTATTTTTCCTCATCTCTGTCATAAATCTACTCCCCCGAATCTTGAGACTGTGTCCTCTCATTTTAGTTTCACCGGCCAGCTCATAAAACCTTCCTACATCTATCCTATCCATACCCTTCATAATCCTATATGTTTCTATAAGATCTCTCATTCTTCTGAACTCGAGCAAATACCAGGAATGTGCATGATACCAGGAGTGGAGGTTGTTCAAACAACAATTTATGCTGTACCTGGAAGCTATTGGACTCGATATAAAACCTGATGAACAGAAGATTGCATTTCTTCTTAACGTAGTGGGACCTCAAGCTTTAGAGGTTTTCATCACAGTTGTTTTTGCCAAAGTAGCTGACCAAGGCAAGTTCGACAGGGTTATCGAGATGTTTAATGAACACTGTTCACCAAAGAAAATTTTCCATACATGTAGTGATCATAATTAATATTAGTAGTGCAGATTTCAAAAGAAACAAATTAAAGTTACATACATAATGGTTTTCACCCTCATCCCAAAACACCCTCTCTTCCAACCTCCCCCCTCAAAAAATAATATATTTACTATAACTCTATAAGTATATAAAATGAAAAGAAGAAAGAAAGAAAGAAAAGTTTTTGGATTGCATAGAAAGGTGTCATCCAGCATATATCTCCAGATTCTTCATAACCACTCAGAGGAGAATCTCACAGGTCTAGATGCATAGGATAGATATCATTATAAATTTAACCCATTATTTGGGTGTACGGGCACCAAATTTGCAAAAACATAGGGTACTTGTTCATCAAATGATATGTCTTTTTTTTTCCAAAGGGATGCAACTTTGAATTTCTGCATGCCCCCAAAGATATATCAGACTTCCAAGTAACTGCAATGCATTTCCTCACTACTGCTAATTCTAATTTAACAAATTCCATTGATCAATTGATAATTTTAATTTAATTCATTTACCTTCAATGTTTCTTAATAAAAATAAATCAGAACTTTGTGGAAAGACAATTCCTATAACTTGTTCCAAAAAATTCCATAAATCTGCCCAAAAGGACAAGATCAGGTTGAATATAAGAAAGATTCTACGTCTTCACCACTCCTAAAACATTGATCAAATAAATTTGATTTCAGTCTGTTCAGTTTCTGTGGTGTAAGATATTGGTGATGTAAAAAATTATATGGGACTAGTCTATATCTTACATTAATAGTATTAGTCATACAATCCTTGCATAAATCGTCCCATATTTGTTGATCAATTGTAATATTTAAATCTGTCTAGATCTATGAAGTCCTTGTTTGGGAGTTCCTGCTTGTAAAAATGAATATATTATAGAAATAAATTTATTTTAAAATTCCTCTACTAATAAGAAGTTCTTCTTCAGTACAACTAGATAAAGGCATAGTTGGTCTAAGCTTATCCTGCAAATACGCTCTTAATTGAAAATAACAAAAATGAGTATTGTGTGGTATAGAATATTTGTTCCTCAATTTCTCAAATGGCATTAATTGACTCCTTTCATTACAATCTTGGACATTTATAATCCCCTTATGAAACCAAATATTTTAAAACTGATTATCCCTTGAAAAAGCTATAAGGGGATTTGGGTCAATGGCATTTTAGGTGATGTAGACCCTCTTGCACCAATATCATCATTTATTTTATTCCAAATAGTAAGCAAATGTTTCAATAATGGTGTCTCCATTAGCTACCATCAATTTTGGTTCCCACGTATATAAATTATTCTGCTTTCCTCTCTCCTATTTTATTCAGTTCTATATTAATCAATGTTGATTTTTTACTTAAGAAAAAGAAGTAAGAAATCTCATTTGTGCTGCTCAGTAATAATTTGAAAATTTGGAAGCTGCAGACCTCCCAGTTCATATTTCCATGTTAACTTTTCTACAGAAACTCTTGACATTTTACCTTGCCAAACAAATTTCCTTATATGTTTATATAATTTTTGAAAAATGCTTTGAGGTATTAAAATAGGTAATGTTTGGAAAAGATATTGAATTCTTGGAAATATATTCATCTTTATTCAATTAACCCTTCCAGCTAAAATTATAGGTAAATGTTTCAAATCTTCCTCAATCTTTTTAAATAATTATAAAAAAAATCACTTTATATAAATTCTTCAAATTTCTATCTGTACACATTCCAAATATTTAATACCTTCTTTTGGCCATTTAACTTGAGTGTCCCTTTGACAATGAGATTAATCACCTTCTGTTAATGGCATAATTTCACTTTTCTCCCTATTTATTTTATAACCCAAAATTTTTCCATATTCTTCCAATTGAACATATAATCTTCATAAAGATGTCTCAGGGTTAGTCAAATATATTAGAATGTCATCTGCAAATAAACTTATTTTATGTTCTTCTTGACCTACCTTGAATGCCTTAATTTGTAAATCTGGTGTATGATACCAATTAATCTGGCTACATTATCCACTAACTGCCTCTTTTTAAACAAATCTTGACTGATCCATGTTTATTAATTTAAGCAATAATTTAGTAACTCTGTTCACCAAAATTTTAGACAGTATTTTATAATCTGCATTCAATAATGAAATTGGTCTGTAAGAAAGAGTTTCAAAGGATCTCTATCTTTTTTTGGTAATACAATAATTTTCACTGTTGAAAATGAATTTGGAAGAGTATAGATTCTTGATGCTTGATCCAACATTTCCATGAAAATAGGAATCATTTGTCTTTGAATTCTTTGCAAAATTTAGGTGGAAAACCATCTTCCCCCAGAGATTTGTTACTTTGTAATGAACTTATTGATTCTTTTACCTATAATTGTGTAATTTGTGCACTTATTTCTATTTGTTCTTCCAAGTCTAATGTGGGTTGATTTATTCTTGATAAATATCTACCTATTTTGTTATTGTCTTTTAAAGATTCTGAGATAAATAGTTTAGAATAAAAGTTTTTGAAAATTTCATTTATTTCTCAAAGTTTATAACAAATAACATTCAAATAATTTTTAACTGCATTAATTGTTCTTGAGGCCTGCTCAGAGTTCATGTACTTTATGTACTCATTCCTCCAATTCATAATATCTGTTTAGTCCTTGTAATCATTTTTCATTTCTATAAATTTGTACTGTATTATATTATAATTTTTTTTTATTAATCAGTTGCCTATGTTAATCTTCTGAGCTTCGCTTCTGAAGATATTTTTCCAATATTTTTATTTCTTGCTCCAACTGATCTACTTCTTTCATATAATCCTTCTTAATTTTTGCACTGAAGCTTATAATTTGCCCTCTCAGAAAAGCTTTCAAGGCATCTCAAATTATAAATTTATAATTCACCAAGTTCAGATTTGTATCACAAAATAACTGAATATGTCTTCTCATCAAATCACAAAAATCTTGCCTTTTTAATAATGTTGAATTCAATCTCCATCTATATACCTAAGATATATGACTAATATTATATTTTTCCTTCACCGGCATCATTGTAGTATTAGCAATGGTGAATGATCCGACGTATTCAACATCCAATATCCTCCTTTGTATTTGTGCAGATGTTAAAAATAATTATATTCTAGAAAAAGAATCTTGTATCTTTGAATAAAAAGAGTAGTCTCTTTCCCTGGGATGAACTTTTCTCCAAACATCTATCAAATTTAAATCTCTCATTAAATCCAAAGTTGCTTTTGCTGCTTTAGTTCTTACTGCTCCTCTTGTAGTTCTATCTAAAGTTGGGTCGAAGCAAAAATTAAAATTCCTCCTATCAAAATATTATAGTGTGCTTCTGCTCAATTTTGAATAAATATCTCATCAACTATGTTTGGTGCATACAGATTTAGAAGTGTCCATAATTCTGAAAATATTTGACAATGTACCATCACATATCTTCTAGCAAGATCTGTCATAGCATTTTGTATTTTAAATGGAATTTTAAAAATATTTTATTTATGATTTTATGTCATATGATATTAATTATAACATATTGATACAAACATTATATAATTGAATAAAATCTCCCTCATCCTCCCAAATAAACACTCCCTCCTCCCCTACCCACCTACAAAGAAAGAAAAAAGGAGATCATCACTAAAGACAACAAATAATCAACTTTTTAGCCACAGAGACCAAGGAATCTACTGGAGCAGACTGGGAGATTAAATTTTAATACCAAGAATTTTTAAATATGGGCTCCATACTTTTACAAAACAATGATATTTATCCCTCAAATTATATGTTATCTTTTCTCAAAGAATACGGGATTCCATTTCAGTATACCATCTTTGCATTCCTAAAACTAAATCAGATTTCCAAGTAATAGTCAAACATTATTTTAGAAATTGCCAAAGCCAAATGTAAAAATTCAATTTGATACATAGTCAATCTCAATCCTAAAGCAATCAACTTAATGTCCCCTAATAAAAATAATATTGGATCAAATGGTAAACTTACTTTTAATACTCGCTCCAAAAACGATTTAATTTGTATCCAAAAATTCTTAACCTTAGAACAAGTCCAAGTCGAATGAAAAAAGGACCTATTTCTTGTCCACATCTAAAACATACATCTGAAGAAATTAATTCAAATTTCTTTAATTTCTGAGGAGTGAAAACAATTGATGTAAAAATTATATCTTACATTTATAACCTTAATCATACTATACTAACATAAGTTTATCCAAACATTTTCATCTATCTTTCTATTTAAATCAAGTTCCCATTTCATTCTTGATTTATGAACATTCAACTTAGCCATTTTATTTTGTAATAACTTATACATCTCAGAAATAAATTTATTTGTTTCTTCCTTCATGAACAATAATTCTAAAGCAGATTGTGTAAGTAATTTTAAACTATGACCTAATTTTCCAATAATTTTTTTAACCTGATAATAACAAAAAATGTATTACTATGAACTTGAAACAACTTCTTCATTTGTTTGAAAGATAAAAACTTCCCTGCTTCAAAACAATCTTCAACTTTTTAAATCCCCAATTGATTCCATATCTATAAAAACTGATTATTGACAGTAAAATGAAAATGTTTATTTTGATATAAAGGCATTTTCGTTTAAATCTTTCCATTTCCACCTATCTGATAATCAATTTTATCCCATATTTCAATTAAATGTTTTAAAATTGGTGGATCCTTACCAA
This sequence comes from Narcine bancroftii, assembly GCF_036971445.1. Classification (NCBI taxonomy): domain Eukaryota; kingdom Metazoa; phylum Chordata; class Chondrichthyes; order Torpediniformes; family Narcinidae; genus Narcine; species Narcine bancroftii. The sequence goes on along the minus strand of NC_091469.1, from coordinate 120,564,170 downwards.
TTAACAATTTTGAATTTCACATAACTAAATTCTGACATAAACTTCTCATCAATTTTATCTATCTCTATATTCGCCCAATTCGAAGGTTTTTTAAACCAAGCATTGTATTAATAAATTTCAATTGCAAAGCCTTATAATAATTCTGAAAATGTGGAAGTTGTAAGCCACGTAATTCAAATTTCTGTTAATTTCCACAAAGATGCCCTATTCATTTTCTCCTTCCATAAAAATTTCCTTACAATTAAGTTAAGGTCTTTTAAAAAAATTGGGGTAGAAAACAAGGATTACATTGAAAAAGATATTGATTCCTTTGAAAAATATTCATATTAATACAATTCACTCTGCCTATTAAGTAAGAGGTAAGTCATTCCACCTATTTAAATCATCTTTAATTTTATTAAATAATGAAACATAATTTAGCATACAAATTATCTATTTATTAAATCAATTCTAATACATAAATATTTAATTGGATTATATGTCCACCTAAATTGAGCTACACGTTTACAACGATCATAAACTCTTTCTTCTAACAGCATAACTTCACTTTTATCCCAATTAATTTTATAACCAGATATTTATCCATAATCTTGTAACTTTTTATATAAAGAAACTAAAGAATTTTCAGGATCTGTTATATAAATCAATACATCACCTCCAAACAAATTAATTTTATATTCCTCTTTATTCACTTTCTTTGGTTTAATACCAACATCTTGTCTTATTGATTGTGTCAACAGTTCAATCGCTGAAACAAACAATGCAGGAGATAAAAGACAACCTAGTCTAGCCAATCAAGTTAATGAAAAAGGAGAAAGTTGTCCATTAGTAACTACTTTAACCAAAGGATTTCCATATAAAGCTTCAATCCAATTAATAAATTTTGACCCAATTGAAATTTTTGTAAAATCTTAAATAAATAATTTCATTTTAATCTATCAAAAGGATTTTCTGCATCTAACAATAAAACTAATGCTAAATCCAATTATCCAATTGTCCCTGAGAGCTATGTATTAAACTAATTAATTTAGCTATATTATCAGGTGAATATCTTTTCTTAATAAATCCAGTTTGATCTAAATGAATCAGCTCAGGTAAATATTCATTTACTCTATTAGCCAAAACTTTAGCAACAATTTTATAATCAACTTTTAATGACAATATAGGTCCATAAGACTCAGTTTTTAATTAATCTTTATCTTTCTTAGGTATTACTGTTATTACAGCATTTGAAAAGATTCAAGTAAATAACAAGTTACAGTCACTTGTTTTAATACTTCCATTAATAAAGGCATCAATAGAGCTTTACATTTTTTATAAAATTCAGACGTAAACCCATCTTCACCAGGAGATTTCCCATTTTGCAGAGAATTTAAAGCCTTAAAAACTTCTTTTAACATAAATGGAGAATCTAAATCTTTCTGAGCTTGGCAATTCAAAGATGTTAGTTGAAGCTTCTGTAAAAAAAAATTCTAATTTCTTCTTCATTATTCAATGATTAAGATGAATATCACTTAGTGTAATTCTAAAAGAATTGTTTATATCCTGTGGTTTATACGCAATTTTTGCATTCTTCATGACAACATTGATAACCCTTGATGCTTGCTGTTTTCAATTACCAAGCAAAAACCTTATGTGCTGTTCTCCTAATTCATAGTATTTGTGTTTAGTTCTATCATTTAATTTCAGTCCAAAAAGTCTGAATTGAATTATAATGTAATTTTTAATTTAGCAATTCTAACCTTTTTTACAGATGGTATTGTTGTAAATTTTTTTCCAAAATCATAATTTCTTTCTCTAATTTATCTACTTCCTTAAGATACATTTTCTTAATTTTAGTTGAATAACTTATTATTTGGCCTCTTAAATAAGCTTTTAATGCATCCTATAAAACAAATTTATTATTAACTAAATTAACATTTCTATCTAAATACATCTGTATTGACATTTCTTAATAGCGATAAATTAAATCTCCATCTATAAACTGTTTCAATTCCATCAGAATTTGAACATAACATCAATAACAATTCTAGGTTTATATTGTACATACTCAATCCTTCCTTGTAATGAGCTGCAATTAAGAAAAAAAAATACTCTAGAGTAAGTGTCAAACTGATAAGAATAAAATGAAGAATCTCTCTCTCTCTCTCTAGGATTTAATTTCCTCCAAATATCTACCAAGTTTAACTCTTCCATTAATATCAATATTCTTTTAGCCATTTTCATTTTCATTAAAGATTTTGTAGATTTATTGAAAATTGGATCCAAACAACAATTAAAGTCTCCACCATTTATATTATATATCCATCTACTTGTGCCAAGTTAAGAAAAGCATCTTGAATAAATTTTTCAGTGTCTTTATTAGGAGCATACACATTCATAAAAATCCAAGATTCTGAGTAAATTTGATAATTTACCAACAAAAATCTACCAAAAGGATCAATAATCGTTGATTGTAATTTAAATGGCAATTTTTTATTAATTAAAATAGTTACTCCTCGTGTTTTAGAATTAAGAGACAAAGCTATAACCTGACCAACCCATTCCTTTTTAACTTTTGATGTTATTTCTCTGTTAAACGAGTTTCCCGGAAAAAGAAATCTACTTTCAACTTTTTAATATGGGCTAAAACTCTATTTCTTTTAATTTGGTTATGAGCCCATTCACATTTAGCATTACATAATTCGAACCTCGGTTTACCATATTTTAATCTAAAAAATATTCAACTCTCCTCTCCACCCTGGGTGGTCCCAGCTCCACGGCCAATTTTCAAGACATACAATCTCCAAAAATAGAAAGTAAGAAACCCCAAAGTTAAAAAAATTGTTTTAAATTAATAAAAAATAGAAACCCTAAAAACAGCAATTATGTCGGCGCTAACTCCCTTAATAATGAGAAATGGTCCTCGCCACTAGTGGCATGAGGCCTTGGAAGAGGAAAGCAGAAAAAAGAGAACCCGCGTCCTCCAGACAGAATATCAAAATTTAATTTCAATCAGTCAAGTATGGTAAGCTTCTTCAAGGTCTCTATTAACTGGATCATCATCAATTTCAACTTGAGCTTCAGTCGGCTGTCTTCCCGGTGAAATCCTTCCTTTTGATTTTTCTTGATTCCTTTCCATTAGTTGAGATATTGAAGGTTGCCTCCATTCTGCTTAATATTGGTAATGAATTGACAAATTCCAAAACTTCAGACTCATTAGCAAAAAATTGAATTTGATATTGTCCATAAAATCTTTTTAAGAACTGCTGGGTATCAAAAAGCGAATCTATATCCCTTTATCCACAAAACTGATATTGCTCGATTAAATTATTTTCTTCTTTTGACAATTTCATTACTCAAATCAGCATAGAAAAATAATCAATTATTCTGAGTCATTAAAGGGCTTTGTTGTTCCCTAGCCTCTTGAACTGTGATTTTTAAAATCATTTCTCTATCTTAGTAATGTAGACATTTAATCAAGATAGAGCGTGGTGGTTGTCCCGGATACATTTTTTTCCTTAGAGCGCTATGTGCTCTATCAAGTTCCAATCCAATTGGAAAATTCTCTGGTCCTAAAATTTCAGGCAGCCAATTTTGAAAAAAATTTACTATATTATTGCCTTCAAAGTCCTCAGGCAAACCAACAATTTCACAGTATTTCTTCTACTCAATTCTCCAACATATTAACATTTTCCAATAAATCTTTCTTCTGAATTTCCCATGCCATAAAGGAATCTTCTATCTTATTAACTGTATCTTTTCATTCTTCCATCTCCATATTACATTCCTGGAAATCTTTTTCACATTTTTGAACTTTAATTTTAATTTTATCAGCAGTTTTATTACATTTCTAATGGAGGACCATCGCCTTCCCAAGATCGTGTTATATGGCGAGCTCTCCACTGGCCACCGAGACAGAGGTGCACCAAAGAAGAGGTACAAGGACTGCCTAAAGAAATCTCTTGGTGCCTGCCACATTGACCACCGCCAGTGGGCTGATAACGCCTCAAACCGTGCATCTTGGCGCCTCACAGTTTGGCGGGCAGCAACCTCCTTTGAAGAAGACCGCAGAGCCCACCTCACTGACAAAAGGCAAAGGAGGAAAAACCCAACACCCAACCCCAACCAACCAATTTTCCCCTGCAGCCGCTGCAACCGTGTCTGCCTGTCCCGCATCGGACTTGTCAGCCACAAACGAGCCTGCAGCTGACGTGGACTTTTTACCCCCTCCATAAATCTTCGTCCGCGAAGCCAAGCCAAAGAAGAAAAGAAAGAATAGCTCCCAAATGGGTAGTAAAATTGTTTTCACTTCAGCAAAATTTGCATCCATTTTCTGTTTAATTGAATCCATTTTTTCAACAATCTTCTCAAAAATCTGTGAGGTTTTGGGGTAACATAACATGCACCCATTTTACCTTCAATGTATTGATCTTCTGATTCCTCTCCTTGTGACTGTGGCAAAAGACTTTCTTCTTCTACTCCTGGTTCTTCTTCTTCGACCTCTGTTGGAGTTGCCAAAGGTCGAAATTGCAGATGGACTTTTTGCTTAGCCCTTGTTTGACCTGCAATCACTGACGGACTCGGGTCCACAAACTCTGACTCGATCACTTCCATAGCCCACATGCGTATTGTTTCTACAATCACCTCCGCAGTTTTCTTCTCTGCTCAAGCGCCATCTTCCCCAACTCCCCAAGAAGGTGGCGCTGGAGCCTGAAATCTTACCCGTGGAACCTTCATTGGTCAGGGCTGGAGAGGAACCAGGATCGGAGGCTGAGTCTTCAAGGTTGGCCCAGTTTCTTCCATCAAAGTAACTTCAGTTACAGCCGATTATTTTGCAGTTTGAATTCTGGATTATTTTTTTGTAGCCATATTTTGTGACCTCTCAGATATTTCTAAAACCAATTAAACTTAAAGAAAAAATTTAAAGACAGGTATTAATTAATTCTGCTCAAAGAGGTGTTTTCCACAGCTTCTCCCTACGCCATCACGCCATACCCCCCGATTGGAATATTTTAAAATCAAAATAACCACACCTCTTGCCTTAGAATTAAAAGAAAAAACAACTATATATTCAACCCAATCTCTCTTTAATTTCAAATGTTCTTTTTCAGTTAAGTGAGTTTCTTGCAAAAAAAAGCTCTATCTACACCCATTTTCTTAAGTTATGTAAATACTCTTTTCCTCTTCATGGGCCCGTTTAAATCATTAACGTTATAAGTTATGAATTTAACTGTATTACTCATCCTACTAGTTAATTCTTTCTTCCACCTCTGCCTGTATACCTTCCTCCCATGACTCTCAACCCATCGTGCTTACTCACTTCTCTTTCAGCAATCCAGATAAAAAGATAGAAAAAAGAAGAAAGAAAGAAAAATATTTTCAAAATATACTTATAACAATACATATAACTATATATAAATCAAAAAAATCCCCACAATAGGTGTTGTAATAATATAATCCAACACCACCTCCCTCTATTTTGTGGGCTGTGACCCAAATCACAAATACTCACATGATACAATAGAATTCAGAACCACGGTTAGATGTGTTTCTTGAAGAAAAGCTACATAAAGATGGTGCCACCACTGCCTCTCTGGCAACGCTCCAAGAGGGGCACGGGAGCACCACGCTGAGCACTTCTGGTAGTGTGACCGAGTGTGGGGGGGTGTTCAGGGTGCGCGTGCCAATGTGTCTTCTTTAGAGACTTGCTCCTGCGTGACTGCCGCTGCTAGTATGCACACTAGAGCATGCATGCGTGATACCCTTGAGCGGGTCCAATAATATTAAAATAGTGGGTTTACCTGAGGGTATTGAAGGAGAGAATCCTACAAGGTTTTTTTTAAAGAATGGATTCCTGATGTTCTTGGTTCTGAATATTTGCCTGTGGGTTTGGAATTAGATAGAGCCCATCGTGCTTAGAGAAGGAAACCTTTGCCAGGTCAACTGCCATGGGCAGTTTTGATTAGATTTCTTAGGTATCAGGATCGGGAGTGATTTTACGTGCAGCAATTCAGCAAGCTCATATGAATCAAAACCCAATGATGGTACAGGGTAGTAAGGTCCTTTTTTATGGAGATTTGAGCCAGGAGGTTATTTTGAGATGGAAGGAGTTTAATGTGGCTAAAGCAGTTTTGTGGAAGAAGGGATATTGTTCTGCTTTTCGATCTCCAGCAATTTTGAA